>NC_052153.1:190934293-191225506 GCF_902713615.1 Scyliorhinus canicula
CCAACACCACCCAGACCCCTCCATGCCAGACCCCCCCCACCACCTCCCAGACTCCTTCATCCCAGACTCCCCCCTCACACCACCACGCAGACCCCTCCAGACCCCCCATCAAAGACCCCCCACCACCAACCAGACCCCTCCAGTCCTTCCCAAAGACCCAGACCCCCCACATCACCACCCAGGCGCCCCCACCCTAGGGACTGGTTGAGCACACTGGGCTAAATCGCTGGCTTTTAAAGCAGACCAAGGCAGGCCAGCAGCACGGTTCAATTCCCGTACCAGCCTCCCTGAACAGGCGCCGGAATGTGGCGACTAGGGGCTTTTCACAGTAACTTCATTGAAGCCTACTCCTGACAATAAGCGATTTTCATTTCATTTCATTTCACGTCCAGACCCCCACCGCCGGACCACTCCAGACCCCCCCCCCCCCCCGATCTCCCACCTCCAGAGCCCCCCACTCCCAGACCCCCACTCCCAGACCCCCCCACCCCCAGATCCCCCCCCCCAGACCCCCACCCCCAGACCCCTCCCCCGCCCCCCGATCCCCCACCCCAGAGCCCCCACCCCCACCAAAGGTTGTATTTTGGTTCCTCTGATTCTCTCCACCTCTTTCCCCTACACACACACACACACACACACACAGCGCCCTGGAATAAAGTCAGGCTGGTAATAGTCTCTTGTCGCCCCTTGGCAGCTTGTTAAGCGGTGGCCGATGTTGGGAGTGTGGGAGCCAAGGGCCTGGCTACCTTTTGCTGGCAGTGAGTGCTGCAGTGCAGGTGAATAGAGAGCAGAGCCCAAGCCCGCCTCCCTCCACATCTCCCTCACACATTGACACTGAGGGCATTTGAGTAAACCTCCTCCTGGCTCCTCCCCCCCCCCCCCCCCCCCCCCCCCCCCCCCTCCCCCAACCCCACATCCATCCTGAAGGTGTTACAAAGCTGCACTGGGGTTGAGTGTGTGGGCAGACCGCTCACTTGGTTTCCGAGGGATTGAAAGACTGGCCAGGGGAGCCCAAGGACCAGACCCACTGACAATCTGCTCTCAGCAAGTTGGCCAACTCTCCCGGGCTGCCTGGACTCTCCGCAAATTGAAGGGCTGCCTCCAGCACAAACATTCGTGTCCGGAAATTGGACTCCTCGTCATTTTCTTCCTGTACTTTCCTTAATTAGCTCAAAGGTGATTGGAGATGGGAGGAGGGGGCAGCTGTAACCGTAGAATCCCTACAGAGCAGAAGGAGGCCATTTGGCCCATCCAATCTGCACTGATCCTCTGAAAGGACACTCCATCTACCTACCCACACTCCCCCACCCTATCCCCGCAACCCCACCTAACCTGCACATCTTTGGACTGCGGGGGGAAACCGGAGCGCCCGGAGGAAACCCACGCAGACCACGGGGGAGAACGTGCAGACTCCGCCCAGACAGTGACCCAAGCCGGGAATTGAACCCGGGACCCTAGCGCTGTGAGGCTGTTCCTTCACTGTCACTGGAGCAACATCCTGGAACACCTTCTCTAACAGCACAGTGGGTGTACCTACACCACATGGACTGCAGCGATTCAAGATGGAAGCTCACCACCACCGTCTCAAGGGCAATTAGGGATGGACAATAAATGCTGACCTAGCCAGCGACGCTCACATCCTTGAATCCAGTATTTAAAAGTTTTTAAAAGTACAGATATCTTGTCGGGTTCTGGGGCTGGAGGAGGTTACAGAGATAGAGAGGACCGAGAGCGATTGGAAAACAAATCGAGAGTTCTGAAATCAACTTTATCTTGGTTTAACTTGGAGTCGGCGTAGGTTAGTGAGAACAGGGATGGTGGGTGAATGGGATGTGGTGCAAATAAGGACGTGTGCAGTAAGAGTTTTGGATGATCTCAAGTGCACTTATAGATCAATGTAATTCTGTGTTATTCAATGTGAGGGAGGGGGAGGTTGCGGGCCAGTGGTCAGATGGTGAACTGTTCAGTATCGGTCAGGTTGGCGAGGTGAGTTCGAAGGGGATAGCCACATTGGGAGATGAGATTGTTTGCTTCTTCTTCTCTGGCCGACTCGCTACTGGCTGTCGTGTCCCCTTTCTCTCACAGTCCCTGCTTTTCAATCCCGAATTATGGGGCAATTTAGCGTGGCCAATCCAATTGCATCTTTGGGTTGTGGGGGTGAGACCCACGTGGACGCGGGGAGAATGTGCAAACTCCACACGGACAGTGACCCGGAGCCGGGATCGAACCCGAGTCCTCGGCGCTGCGAGGCAGCGGTGCTAACCACTGTGCCACCCTGCCGCCCATTCACAGCCCCTCCTTGAAACCAGTTGACAAAACCCGTACCAAGGATCAAAAGGGATGGACTCAGGGATGGGAAATTTAGGAGTCCGGATGCAGAAAGAAAGTGGGAGAAAATCCAACATTTGTCCAATTTCCTGCATTGCTGTGACTCCCGCCGAAGGTGAAAATAACTCCAGGAAACCTTGCGCTAGCTACTAAAAAAGTGGAAAGTGATTTTGCCCAAGGCTAACACACATTCACAGTACAGCAGTAAAGCTGATGCATTCACTTAGCCTCTAACCTTACCCTGCAAACAGAAATAATAAAAAAGCAGGATTGAGCTAGATTGGATGTAAGCACGGCACGTTGCAATTCAGACTGACCCCACCCAGGGCAATGAACAGAAGCCGTGTATGCAATGGCAACACGGACGTTCAGGAGCTGTGCCTTTGCCCCGCTGACTGTTTGGAATGTTTAGAACTCCATCGCTACATTCAAAAGTCTCCCAGCCAAAACATTCAAGACAAAACAGAGGATTTGCATTTCCGGAGCAGCACTGACGGCATCTGAAAGTATTCGTACACTTTTCAGTATACATCAGTATACTTTTGAAGTGTAGTCACTGTTGCAATGTAAGAAACAGAGCAACCAACTCACCCACAGCAAGATTCCACAGGCAGTGCTGAGAATCAGCAGGTATTCTGTTGTCTGAAGGGCGGCAGAGAGAGAATGCTCACTGTTCTTCGAAGTAGTGCTGTGAAATTCTTTAAAAATAATAATCTTTATTGATCTTATTGTCACAAGTAGGCTGACATTAACACGGCAATGAAGTTATAAGAACATAACATAGTTAAAAGAATATATCTTTGGTGGACTCAGATCCACTTTCGGGCCGGAAAGTGGAGCTGAGTCCACAAAAGATCAGCCATGATCTCATTGAATGGTGGAGCAGGCTCGAGGGGCCAGATGGCCTACTCCTGCTCCTAGTTCTTATGTTCTTAACAGTCTCCTATGTGACATCTTGTGAAAGGCCTTCTGGAAATCTAAATAAATCACATCCATTGGTTCTCCTTTGTCTAACCTCCTTGTTACTTCCTGAAAGAACTCCAATAGATTTTTCAGACACAACCTCCCTTTGACGAAGCCGTGCTGACTCAGTCTTATTTTATTATGCACTTCCAAGTACTTCCCGTTAGCATTTTACTTCCTGTAGTGTTACCCTTCCCTTCCCCCCACTTGCTAGTTTAAAGTCCTTGGGCGGAATTCTCCCCTACCCGGCGGGGCGGGCAGTCCCAGTGCCGAGGAGTGGCTTGAACCACTCAGGCGTCAGGCCATCCCGAAGGTGCGGAATCCTCCACGCCTTCAGGGCCCCCGCCAGCCGGCGCGAGTTGGCACGTGCGCGGGAGCGCCAGCGTGTGCTGGTGTCATCCCAGCGCATGCGCAGGGGGGGGGTTCGTCTCCACATCGGCCATCGCGGACTTTTACACAAGCCGACGCGGAGGAATAGGGTGCCCCCACGGCACAGGCCCGCCCGTGGATTGGTAGGCCCTGATCGCGGGCCAGGCCACCGTGGGGGCATCTCCCGGGGCCAGATCCCCCCGCAACCCCCCCCCTCCCGAGGACCCCGGAGGCTGCCCGCGCAGCCAGGTCCCGCCGGTAAGTACCTACTCTAATTTACGCCGGCGGGATCGACCGAAAACGGGCGGCCACTCGGCCCATCGCGGGCCGGAGAATCGCCGGGGGGGGGGGGGGGGCGCAGCCAGCGGTCGCCGACAGGTGCGGTGTGATTCCCGCCCCCCCCCCCCCCCCAAATCCCCGCCGCTGGAGAATTCGGCAGCTGGTGGAGGCGGGATTCACGCCACCCCCCGGCGATTCTCCGACCCGGCCCGGGGAGGGGGGGAGGGGGGGGGGGGGGAGGAGAATCCCACCCCTCGTGTTCACCCTATTTATCCTTTCCCCTGGAATACTGGTCCCAGATCGGTTCAGGTGGAGACCGTCCCAAAGGTACAGATCCCTCCTGTCCCAACACTGGTACCAGTGTTCCGTTTCATGGGGCATTGGCAAGTTGATGTCTGATCAGCAGACAGGGGTGGGATGGGGTGGGGGCACAGAGAAGGTTAAGTTTAAATATGTTTTTAATTTATTTGTTTGGAGCCAGGAGAAAGGACCGTTTATCAGTTGGTGTCAGTCACGCCTCAGCACGATGGGTTCAGGCCGCACTCCAGATACTTGAGTTCAAAATCTTCGCAGTGTATTACTGAGAGGATGCTGCACTGCCAAAAGTGTCATCCTTCAAGGGGGATGTTAAACCTGCTTGCCTCCCGGACCTCCGTTGGCGGCCATGGGGTGAGTGGTCAGACATTTGGCGGCTCCCCCTCAAGGTGGCATTTCTTGGTCCTTCTTCACCCGGTTTAAGGGGGTGTTTGCTGGTGTGAGGTACATGAACTCTGAGAAAGAGTCGTGCTCCATTAGTGGGGCCGGTGTACGGCTGACCAGATGAGGAGTGTAATGAGTAAGAGGCAGTCTGGATGAGTGGTTATTCGAGGTGTTACAGAGGGAAAGATGGGGGGAAGGTTCTGGGGGTTCTGGGGGGGGGGGGGGGGGGGGGGGGTCATTGCCCGCCCAGTGGTTTACTGAGCAACTGATGGACTTTCTCAAAGCTAAGTTCCGAGCAGCAGAGGCAGGAGGCCGCGGAGGACCTGGCAAAGGTGGTGGAGCAGCTTAGGGCGACCATCGAGAGAGTGGAGCAGAGGCTGGAGGCACAGGGTCTGGCCCCCCAGGTGGCCTCGCTGGAGGGGGAGATGGTGCTCATGGCAAAGTACTTCTCACATGTGCACCGGGTTTACTTCCAGATTGTTTTCTTTGTCTTCGATAAGGCGCTGTTGGCGGGGGTATTCGGCAATACTGCTCTCTGACCACGCGCCCCATTGGGCGGATTTGCGGGTGACTAAGGGGAAGGCTCAATGCCCACACTGGAGGTTGGATGTGGGGTTGTTGGTGGATAAAGGGGTTTGCGAAAGGGTGAGGGTGGCCATCCGGTACTATGTGGAGCAGAAAGAGATGGGGGGAGGTTTCTACCTTCACGTTGTCGGAGGCACTGAAGACGGTGGTAAGGGGGGTAATATATATTGATTGGGACGCACAGGCAGAGGGTGGAGCGGGCCCAGAGATTGAGGTTGGTGGAGGACATTCTGGGGGGTGGATCGGGGATATTCGGTGGAGCTTGAGGAGACTTTGCTAAAGGAGAGGCAGAGGCTCCAGGTGGGGTTTGGGCTGGTGTCCATGGAAATGGTGGTGGGGCAATTGCGTAGAGCCTGAGGGGCGGTATACGAGTACGGGGAGAAAGCCAGCAGGATGCTTATGCACCAGTTGAGGACGCAGGCAGGCGGCGAGGGAAATTGGGAAGGGTGAGAGGCGATAGGGGAGTTGTGGTAATGGAGCCGGAGGGGTTTTTGAGGCTTTTTACCGGAGATTGTATAATTCGGAGCCTCCGGTTTGAGATGAAGGGATGAGGCTTTTTTTGGTGGGTTGGAGCTTCCAGGGGTTGAGGAGGTGCAGGTGGAGGGACAGGTTGCCCTGATCGGGCTGAGGGAGGTGATGGACTGCATGGGGCCGATGAGGTGGGGAAGGATGGGTTCCCAGTTGAGTCCTATAAGAAGTTTGGGTTGGAGCTGGGGCCTCCTAGTTGAGATGTATAATGAGCCGATGATGAGGGGCGAGCTCCCTCTCACGCTGTCTCAGGCTTTGATATCGCTCACTCTAAAGAAGGAGAAGGACCCGGAGAATTGCGGATGGTACCGCCCGAGCTCGCTGTTGGATGTTGATGTGACGTTGCTGGCGAAGGTGCTGGCAATGCGGATAGAGGATTGTTTGTCGGGCTGATAGGTGAGGACCAGGCTCTGTTGTCAGTGAACGTACGGAGGTTGCTCAATGTTAGAATTATGCCCTTGGAGGACTGAGAAGTGTAAGTGCTGGCGGCAATGGACGTTTGACCCGTTCAATTGGCCGTATTTGTTCGAGGTGTTGGGGAGGTTGGGGTTTGGGCAGGGGTTGGGGGTTAAGTTTGGTTACTGTAAAAAGTACTTAAAGTGAGTTTTCGGCCGAACAAGGTCAGTTCGGATTATTTTAGATGATATTGGGGCACAAGGCAGGGTTGCCCGTGCTCTCCACTGCTCTTTGCTCTGGCGATTGAGCCGCTGGTAATGGCACTTCGGGGTCCGAGGGAGCGGCGGGGGATTGAGAGGGTGGAGGGTGAGGGGAGGGGTGTCATGTGAGAATACCTTTACAAAATGGGTATTTATAAATGGCTGTGTATATAAATATCTGTAGTGGGTGTACCTTTAAGAAATGGGTGTTTACTACTGCAGTGATGTCAGAGAGTGGGTGGAGCTGGGCTGTCTGTCAGCTTTTTACTTTTGTTTTAGACTGTTTGCTGCAGGGTGTGTTTTAGTTTTGTTTCCAGTGTTGGAGCTGAAGTCAGACAGAGCAGGTGTACTGCTGTTCTCTCTGCCATCAAAAGACTATCTCTTGATCATTTAGTGAATTCAGAATTATAAATGTTTTCAGTAGTGACTTTAACCTGGTGTGCTTCTGGTAAAAGATGTTTTAAGTCGGATGGATGTTAAAAGGAAAGCTTAAACCATTACTTAGTGTTGTATTCTTTGGGGGTTGTATTTGAATTGATGGTTGCTAAGATGTTCACTGTATGTTTTAAAAAGGTTAACTTGAGTTCATAGAATAAACATTGTTTTGCTTTAAAAAATTATTTTCCATTTCTGCCGTACCACACCTGTAGAGTGGGCCGTGTGCTCCCCATACCACAATCTATTAAAAGTTATGGGTTAGGTGAACTCCATGATACACTTTGGGGTTCTCTAAACCCTGGCCCATAACAGGGGGGTAGGTCAAGCACCGAGTCTCTTTGCACGCGGATGATCTACTGCTGTATATGTCGCACCCGATCAGGAGGTTTGATAGGATCATGGGGGTTTTGGGGGAGTTTGGCTGCTTTTCGGGGTGTAACCTTAATATGGGAAAAAGCAAGGTATTCCCAATAAATGTATGGGTACAGGAGAGGAGGTTGGGGGATCTGCCACTTCAGTTAGTGCGGGTGAGCCTTCGCTACCTCGGGATACAAGTGGCATGGAGTTGGGCCCACCTACATAAGTTGAAATTGGGCAGCTGGTGGAGGGAATAAAGGTGGACCTTAAGAGGTGGGATTTGTTGCCTTTGTTGTTGGTGGGTCGGTAAAGATGACGGCGTTGCCGAAGTTTTAGTTTGTGTTGCAAAATGTCCCAAATTATGTGCTCAAGTCCTTCTTTAGGAAGGTTAATGGGATGATCTTGAAGTCTGTGTGGGTGGGGAAGGCTCCGTGGGTGAGCAGGGTGCCCTTGGAGTGGGTTTGATGTTGGGGGATCGGGAGTGGGGGAGCTGAGTTTGTCAAACTATTATTGGGCAGCAAATATTGCGATGGTTAGGAAATGGGCGATAGAGCAGTGGTCGGTTTGGGGGTGGATGGTGTACTGGGACCAGCCTGAGACACTGTTATTGGCGCCCCTTCAAAGAGCAAAGAACAAAGAACAATATAGCACAGAAACAGGCCCTTCGGCCCTCCAAGCCAATACCAGTCATAATACCACCCTTTGCCAAACCCCTCAGCACTTCCTTGTGCCGTATCCCTCTATACCCATCCTATCCATGTTTTTGTCAAGATGCCTTTTGGACGCCATTAATGCATGTGCTTCCACAACTTTCCCTAGCAACACATTCCTGTGTAAAAAAAAAACCCTGCTTCGCACATTGCCTCTAAACTTTGCCCCATGGACCTAAAACCTATGCCCCCTGGTGACTGACCCCTCCACCCTGGGAAAGAGTGCCTGCCCATCCACACTATCCATGCCCCTCATAATCTTGTAGCCCTCTATCAGGTCACCCCTCAACCTCTGTCATTCTCATGAAAACAGTCCGAGTCTATTAAACCTCTCCGCATAGCTAACACCCTCCAGACCAGGCAACATCCTGGTAAACCTCCTCTGCACCCTCTCCAAAGCCTCTGCACCCTTCTGGTAGTGCGGCGACCAGAATTGTGCGCAATATTCCAAGTGCAGCCTCACCAAGGTTCTATACAACTGTAGCATGACTTGTCAGTTTTTATACTCGATGCCACGTCCAGCAAAGGCAAGCATTCTGTACGCTTTCTTTATGACTTTGTCCACTTGTGTTGCCACCTTCAAAGACCTGTGGATCTGCACGCCCTGATCTCTCTGACGTTCAATATTCCTGAGAGTTTTGCTATTTACGGCATATTTACCCTCTATGTTAGACCTACCAAAATGCATTGTCTCACATTTGTCCGGATTAAACTCCATTTGCCATTTTTCTGCTCAAGTCGCCAACCTATCTCTGTCCTGCTGTATCCTCTGACAATCCTCAACACTATCTGCCACTCCACCAACCTTGGTGTCACCCGCGAACTTACTAATCAGACCAGCTACATTTTCCTCCAAATCATTTATGTATACTACAAACAACAGAGGCCCCAGCCCAGAACCCTGTGGAACCCCACTAGTCATAACCTTCTATTCAGAAAACACCCTTCTACTGCTACCCTTTACCTCCCTGACTGAGCCAGTTCTGTATCCATCTTACCACCTCATCTCTGATCCGGTGTGACTTCACCTTTTGTACCAGTCTGCGATGAGGCACCTTGTCAAAGGCTTTACTGAAGTCTATGTAAACAACATCCACCGCCCTCCCCTCATCAATCATCTTTGTTACCTCCTCAAAAAACCTGATCAAGTTAGTGAGGCACGACCTCCCCTTCACAAAACCATGCAGTTTATTGCTTATGATCCATTTGTTTCTAAATGGCTATAAATCCTATCCCTGAGAATTCTCTCCAATAATTTACCTGCTACCGACGTGAAGCTCACCGGCCTATAGTTTCCAGGATTATCCCTGCTACCTTTCTTAAATAGCGGTACCACATTAGCTATTCTCCAGTCCTCTGGGATCTCACCTGTAGCCAATGAGGATACAAATATGTCAGTCAAGGCCCCAGCAATCTCCCCCCTTGCTTCCCTCATAATTATGGGATAAATCCCATCTGGCCCAGGAGACTTATCTACCTTAATATTTTTTTTAAAGACCTAATACCTCCTCCTTTTCAATGTTAAGATGATCCAGACTGTCCACACACCGTACCCAAGAATCATCTTCCACAAAGTCCTTGTCTTTGGTGAACACTGATGCAAAATGCTCATTCAGTACCTCGCCCATTTCATAGAATGTACAGTGAAGAAGGAGGCCATTTGGTCCATTGAGTCTGCACCGGCCCTTACAAAGAGCACCCTACTAAAGCCCACGTATCTACCCTATCCCCATAACCCAGGCACCCCTACTTAACCCTTTTTGGACACTAAGGGCAATTTAGCATGGCCAATCCATCTAACCCACACTTCTTTGGACTGTGGGAGGAAACCGGAGCACCCGGAGGAAACCCACGCACACACGGGGAGAACGTGAAGACGCCGCACAGACAGTGACCCAGCCGGGAATCGAACCTGGGACCCTGTAGCTCTGAAGCAATTGTGCTAACCACTATGCTACTGTGCTGCCCATTTCCTCTGGCTCAACGCACAGATTCCCCCCACTGTCCTTAAGTGGTCCAATCCTTTCCCTGGCCACCCTCTTGCTTTTTACATATGAATAAAAATCTTTGGGATTCACCTTAATCCTACTTGCCAAGGACTTTTCATGACCCCTCCTCGCCCTCCTAATTTCCCACTTCAGTGCCTTCCTACTTTCGTTACACTCCTCAAGGGTTTCGACTGTTCCCACCCTTCTGGAACGTACAAAAGTCTCCTTTTTCTTTTTGATGAGGTTCACTGGTTCCATTGTCGCCGGTCAGGTACTCCGTGAGCCTGGTGGGGGTATCAACACTGAAGTTTTGGAACCAGTGTTGGCAGCACTTTGGAATGGAAGGCATATCTTTGTGAGCGCCGATTTGTGATAATCAGAGCTGTGCTCGAGTGGGGCTGGACGGGAGGTTCTTGGGGTGGTGGCAGGTGATGGGGATCGGATATTTTAGGGGTTTATTTGTGGGAGGGAGGTCTGCTGGCCTGGCAGAGCGGGAGGGGACATATCAGTTACCGAATGGGAATGGGTTCAGGTATCTGCAGGTGAGAGGCTTCATGGGGAAGGAGGTGCCGTCGTTCCGATGCTGCGTCCCCCCCGGTGCTGCTGGATAAACCTCTGTCTGAGAATGAGATAGAGGAGGGCAACGTTACGGATATATAAAGGGAGGGAGCTGCCGTGGAGGAGGTTAGGTGTGAGTGGGAGGAGGAGTGGGGGGTGGTGGTGTGTGGGCCGGAGTGTGAAGGGAATCGCTGCGCAGGGTGAATGCATCCTCATCATGTGCAAGGCTAGGCCTTATCCAATTGAAGGGGGAGCACAGGGCAGACATCACGGCGGACAGGATGAGTCAGTTCTTTCCACGGGAAGGGGGGTGGGCGAACCAGGTATATGTGTTTTGGGCCTGTCCAAGGTTGAAGGGGTTTTGGAATGGAATTTTCGGATGTAATGTTAAAGATTTTGAGGTTAGAGGTCGCACCAAATCTGGAGATGACAATATTTGGAGTGTTGGAGGATCCGGGAGTGCAGGTGTGGAGAGAGGCCGGCACATTGGCCTTTGCCTCCCTGATAACAGGGAGACAGATTTTGTTGTGCGGGTGAGAATCGGATCCGCTGAAGGTCGCGGGCTATGGGCAAGTGGTTTGGCAGAGTTCCTGCATTTGGAAAAGGTAGAGTTCGCCATTCGGGAGGTGGGGGAGGGGGTTGCAGAGGATGGGTTCACCTCGAGGTGGAACCTTGTTCATCGACTTCTTCAAGGAGCATTGAGTCTTCAGTGGGGGGGATTCATTTAATGTTTTGTCTGGGTTGGGGAGGGGGTGGGTTAAAACCTGGACAAGGGGGGGAAGGTGCAGGGGTGGCAGCGGGGTGAGTGGGGGAGGGAGGGGTTTGTTTCCTGTTGCTGCGGTTGGCTTTTGCACTTTTTGATTGTGTATATATTGAAAATGCCTTCAATAGAACATACATACAGTGCAGAAGGAGGCCATTCGGCCCATCGAGTCTGTACCGACCCACTTAAGCCCTCACTTCTTCCTTATCCCCATAACCCAATAACCCCTCCTAACCTTTTTCGCCACTAAGGACAATTTAGCATGGCCAATCCACCTAACCTGCAGATCTTTGGACTGTGGGAGGAAACCGGAGCACCCGGAGGAAACCCACGCAGACACGGGGAGAACGTGCACAAACAGTGACCCAGCGGGAAATCGAACTTGGGACCCTGGTGCTGTGAAGCCACAGTGCTAACCACTTGTGCTACTGTGCTGCCCTAAAAAAATGCCCTAAATAAAATGTTTTTTAAAAGAAAGCTGCTTGCCCTGGATGTAAATGATACATTAGGCACGATATGGATGTAGAAGAGGAAATCTCTCCCCGGGGTCCTGGCTAAAATTTCTCCTTTATCAATATCACTTAGTCCGGTTGTCTGGTCATAACTGTCTTGCTGTTGTGGGGGTTACCGTGTGTAACTTGTCATATTTCCTATATTACAGCTGTGACGACAGCTTAAAGGTACTGCAATTGGCAACAAAACACCTCAACACACCCCAAAGTCATGAACGATGCCAGAGATAGTATTATGACGAGATGGGAGGAATGCTCTGTCTGTCTCTCGTTTCATGAGTCTACGGGTTGTGATGGATGCAGAATTTCCGATGTATTGGATTATATGTAGTTGGTGCAGTATTTCTTTTGTTATTTACCGCACAGAAGGAGGCCATTCGGCCCAGCGTGTCTGCACCGGCTCCCAAAAGGGACACCCAGCTAGTCCCATTCCCCAGCCCTATCTCTGTAGCCCTCTAAATTCATCACTTTCAAATATATATCCAGCTCTCTTTTGAACCCTCCGATGGAACCCACCTCCATCACTCTCCCAGGCAGCGCATTCCAGACCCCAACTGGTGAAAAGCCTGGGTTAGTGTGAGACTGCTGGGTAATGTTTTTACAAATCCTGGTTTGAAAGACAGCCAGGCTTTGTGGCTACACAAGATATAATTAAAGCACCATAAAAGGAAGGGCTAATAGAATTTTGTTTATATAAAGAGGTTTTCCTGGAGAGTAGATAATTAGAGACATTGTGTTTGGCGTTAGTAAGATGATGTAGTTAATGGGAGAATCCAAGGCTGAAGCATTCAGGTGTTCAGTTTAGATTGGGGTATGAACTGACCGGCAGCTTCTCTCCAAACAGTTTCGTTTAGATTTTGCCTGTGACAGCTGTTTCCCAAAGGGTTGGCAGGTTAAGCAGTAGTCCGACACAGACAAGAAGCTGCAGGCTGTTTGCTGACAAATGTTCTCTCTGCCTCCAATCAGTTATTTAAAATGAACTCTATTCAAGTGACCAGCAGGTAACCGTGTGCCTGCTAACGGAATTTATAGGTGGACTTGTACCAGAGGTGGGTTTTGCTTGAGTGGAGATAAAAGATGGCAGTCAGGATTTAGTGTTTCATTTTATTGTTAAGCATTGTTTCATTGGTAATTGTACACTATTTTCTTCATGAAATGAAATGAAAATCGCTTATTGTCACAAGTAGGCTTCAAATGAAGTTACTGTGAAAAGCCCCTAGTCTCCACATTCCGGCGCCTGTTCAGGGAGGCCGGTATGGGAATTGAACCGTGCTGGCTGGCCTGCCTTGAAAGCCAGCTCTTTAGCCTTGTGCTAAACCAGCCCTGATGTTAAAGTTATTAATACCGTGTTAGTAATAGAAAGTGTTTTAATGTTCCACAGGTCCTTAATTTTCCAGCGTAGCCCGTCCCCACCGGCAGTGGGATACTCCATTCCCGCAGTCGGCCAACGGGGTTCCCTATTGTGGCCACCCCAAGTCGTCGGGAAACCCGTGGGCGTGGGCGCGCTGCCGGCGGACTGGGGCAGCCCGCTGACGGAGAATTCCGCTGCATATCCTTATCTGCGCGTGAAATAACTCCTGGATCCTTTCCTTACAATCTTGCAAATTAAATAAAATATTGGGGTTTATGTCTGGTATCCTAGCAACCGTTGGGGTCTGGTCTGGGATTGTAATCGGGTCACAACATTATATTTCAATGATTTCCTCAGCTGGCTATACAGCCATATTTCCCTCTGAAACTCAGACTGAACACTCACTACCAAGGTTTCTCCAATAAACAAATAAAAATAACTAGTTTACTAGAAAAGCAGACTTCAGGGTCCTTCCTGTTTATTCCTCTTATCTCCCTTTTCTTTTCTTTTGTTGTTATTTATTTGGATCCGTGGATGATTAACGGAGTGGTTATCACTGCTGCCTCACAGTGCCAGGGACCCAGGATCAATTCCATCCTCGTGCGGCTGTCTGTGTGGAGTCCGCACATTCTCCCGTGGGTTTCCGCCGGGTGCTCCGGTTTCCTCCCACAGTCTAAAGATGTGCAGGTTAGGTGGATTGGCCGTGCCCCCTACAAGGGGTTACAAGATGGGGGATTGGGCCTAGGTTAGGGTGCTCTTTCAGAGGATCGGTGCAGACTTGATGGGCCGAATGGCCTCCTGGAGGGATTCAATGCCTCTTTAAGGCAAGCACTCCTTATCTTAATTTGAGCATAATAATCCAGAGGTTAGGAGAGATCACTTTGCTGGTCTGTGCTGGTTTGAACAGGAGACCACAGACATGTCTGTACCAGTGAGAGGGATGGGTTGGGGCTCGGTGTGATTGTTCGGCTGGTGGCCAATGAATTGGCTCAAGACGTCGTACTCTGCCTGGTAACAGGAGGTGATTGGCCAGTGGAATGCTTTCCAAAGTCCCAAGGAGTTTTAGCGTTGATTCTGCTGGCATGAAGAAAGGCCCTGCTATTCTCTCTCTGTATCTCTATCCTGCTGTGAGGGCTGAATTACTGAAACTACAGAAACCTGCAGACAAACCACGAACTGAAAGCAAAGCTTGAAGAGAAGCTTTGACAAAGGGTCATCTCCACTCAAAACGTTAGCTCTTTTCTCTCCCTACAGATGCTGCCAGACCTGCTGAGATTTTCCAGCATTTTCTCTTTGGTTTCAGATTCCAGCATCTGCAGTAATTTGCTTTTATATAGGGAATGGGGCAGTACTGGATCTGATATTGGGGAATGGGCCTGGATAGGTGGTTGAGGTTTCAGTAGGGGAACATTTTGGGAGTAGTGACCACAATTCCGTAGGTTTTAGGGTACTTTTGGATAGGGATGAGGGTAACCCTCACATTAACGTGCTAAACTAGGGAAAGGCAAATTACGGTAACATTAGACAGGAATTGAAGAATTTGGATTGGGTACGCCTGTTGGAGTGTAAATCAACATCGGAAATGTGGGACCTTTCAAACGACAGTTGATTAGGATTCAGGAAAGCCACGTTCCTGAGAGAACGAAGGATAGCTATGGGAAGTTTAGGGAGCCTTGGAGAACGAGGGATATTGTGAACCTCGCCAAAAAGAAACAGGAGACCTTTGTAAGGTCTAGAAGGAAAGCTGCTGTGAGCATGTATCCCTGAACTTGCAGGGAAATTATTACTGGTTGCAAACAGAGACTCTAATCTGCAGGCTTGCTGTGAAGAAAAGTGTTCTGAAAATCCATCATCTGAAACAAAAACTCTTTCTTCCTTTTGTTTATTATTTTTACCCTTTCCCACCCCTCTGTGTTTGTCTGTCTTGTGTGTGCGTGTGCAGAGGATAGGGGGAGGATGGGCAAGGTAAAGTGGGGAGTTAGGAATTAGTTAATAATTAACCAATTGTATTTGCTGCATATTTCATTACAGTTCTTCTTATTTTTTTATAAATGTTTTTATTCAGTTTTCATATTTTATATTGAACAAATTACAAATTGTTAGGAGAGAAAAAGAACAAAAAAAAAAAACAAACAAACACGCAAAAATTAACATACATATTTACAGGTAAGCATCTTCGTAGTGGTAACTGCGCCCGCCTCCCCCCCCCCCCCCCCTCAACATGTTTATTTAGTTTGGTTTTGGGCCTTAGCTAGCCATCGAACCCCCGTACCGAACCTGTAGCCCCCCCCCCCCCCCCCCCCTCCCGCCACCTTCCCCCGACTATTCTTCCTCTTGTACATTGGCCACAAATAGGTCCCGGAACAGTTGCATGAATGGCTCCCACGTTCTGTGGAAGCCGTCGTCCGACCCTCGGATGGCAAATTTGATTTTCTCCATTTGGAGAGATTCCGAGAGGTCGGACAGCCAGTCCGCAGCTCTGGGCGGTGCTGCTGACCGCCAGCCAAACAGGATTCTACGGCGGGCGATCAGGGAGGCAAAGGCAAGGGCGTCCGCCCTCCTCCCCAGGAATAGATCTGGCTGTTCTGAAACCCCGAAGACCGCCACTATCGGGCATGGCTCCACCCTCACTCCCACCACTTTGGACATAACCTCGAAGAAGGCTGTCCAGTACTCCACGAGTCTGGGGCAAGACCAGAACATGTGGGCGTGGTTGGCCGGGCCTCTTTGGCACCGTTCACATCTGTCTTCCACCTCCGGGAAGAACCTACTCATACGGGTTCTTGTTAAGTGGGCTCTATGTACCACTTTTAGTTGCGTCAGGCTGAGCCTTGCGCACGTGGAGGTGGAGTTGACCCTATGCAGTGCTTCGCTCCAGAGTCCCCACCCTATCTCCATCCCCAGGTCGTCCTCCCATTTCCTCCTTGTTGCGTCCAGTACGATGTCGTCCCTATCTACCAGTCGGTCATACATGTCACTACAGTTCCCTTTCTCTAGGATACTTGCGTCCAGTAGGTCTTCCAGTAGTGTCTGTCGTGGCGGTTGTGGGTACGTCCTTGTCTCCTTTCGTAGGAAGTTTTTGAGCTGCAGGTACCGTAGCTCGTTCCCCCCAGCTAGCTGAAATTTCTCTGTCAGTTCGTCCAGTGTTGCGATCCTGTCGTCCGTGTATAGGTCCCTGACTGTCAGTGTCCCCCCGTCCTGCCTCCACCTTTTGAAGGTGGCGTCAGTCAGTGCTGGTGTGAACCTATGGTTGTTGCAGATGGGAGCCCTGTTCGACATTTTGGTCAGGCCAAGTTGCTGCCGCAGTTGGTTCCAGGATTGGAGGGTGGCTGTCACCACTGGGCTGCTGGAGTGTTTTTTGGGTGGGGATGGGAGTGCTGCCGTGGCGAGGGCCCGGAGGGAGGTTCCCATGCAGGAGGCCTCCTCCGCACGCACCCACTCAGCCTCTGGCTCCTGGATCCATCCCCTTACTCGCTCGGCTGTTGCTGCCCAGTGGTAGAATTGTAGATTCGGGAGGGCTAGCCCTCCCCTGGTTTTTGTTTTTTGTAAGACCTTCTTTGGGATCCTAGCATTTTTACCCCCCCATACGAACGCCATGATGAGTTTGTCCAGCGCTTTGAAAAAGGCCTTGGGGATGTAGATCGGAATGGATCTAAACAGGAAGAGGAACCTGGGCAGTACGTTCATTTTGATCGTCTGAACTCTCCCCGCGAGGGAGAGCGGGAGTGTGTTCCATCTTTGCAGGTCCTTTTTAACTTCCTCCGTCAGGCTGGTGAGGTTCCATTTGTGGATCCCTTTCCAGTCATGGGCTATTTGGATCCCCAGGTAGCGGAATTTATGTCGGGCTTGATTGAACGGCAGCCCCTTTAGTGCTGCCCCCCCCCCCCCCCCCCCCCCTTGCGGGTGTACTGGGAAGATCTCACTTTTGCTCATGTTGAGTTTGTAGCCCGAGAAGGCTCCAAACTCTTTCAGGAGCGCGATGATTCCGTCCATGCTGCTTTGTGGGTCCGAGATATAGAGGAGCAGATCATCCGCATAGAGTGAGACTCTGTGCTCTCTACCTCCCCTTCGGATCCCCCTCCAATTTTTTGCTGCCCTGAGCGCGATTGCTAGCGGTTCAATTGCTAGTGCGAACAGCAGCGGGGACAGTGGGCATCCTTGTCTGGTGCCCCTGTGCAGCTGGAAGTATTGGGAGTTGGTATTGTTGGTCTGTACACTCGCCATGGGAGCGTTGTACAGGAGCTTTACCCAAGCGGTGAACCCTGTTCCAAGCCCGAACCGCTCCAGTACCTCTATGAGGTATTTCCACTCGACTCTGTCGAAGGCCTTTTCTGCGTCCAGGGAGACGATCACCTCTTGTGTTCTCTCCCCGGAGGGGGTCATTATCACGTTCAGCAGGCGCCTGATGTTCGCGGTAAGCTGTCTACCTTTGACAAAGCCCGTCTGGTCCTCTGTGACCACCTCAGGTACACAGTCTTCTAGCCTCTTGGCTAGGATTTTGGCCAGTATTTTGGCGTCTGCATTCAGCAGAGATATGGGTCTGTATGACCCACATTCCGTTGGGTCTTTGTCTTTCTTAGGTATCAGCGAGATTGAGGCCTGTGCTAACGTGGGTGGCAATGTGCCCCTAGCTAGCGAGTCTGTGAACATCTCCCGCAGGTGCGGGGCCAGCGCTGTCGCAAATTTTTTGTAGAAGTCCGCCGGGAATCCGTCCGGTCCCGGCGCCTTCCCCGCCTGCATGGAGCTAATGCTGTCCATGATCTCTCCCAGTGCTAGTGGTGCTTCCAGATCCCGTTTTCTGCCCTCTCCCACAACTGGTATGTCCAGTCCGTCAAGAAACCGGTTCATCCCAGCCTTCCCCGTTGGGGGCTCTGAGGTGTACAGCTCTTGGTAGAAGGCCTTGAAGGTTTTGTTAATCCTCTCTGGTTCTGTTTCCAACGTGCCTCTGGTATCTCTGATTTGCGCAATTTCTCTGCTGGCTGCCTGCTTTCTCAGCTGGTGGGCCAACAGGCGGCTGGCTTTGTCTCCGTGTTCGTATAGGGCCCCGCGTGCCTGGCGGAGTTGGTGTACTGCTTTCCTGGTGGAGAGCAGGTCAAAGTTCCTTTGTAATTCTTTCCTCTCCGCCAGGAGTTCTACGGTCGGGGCCTCGGAGTATTTATGGTCTACCTCCAGTATGGAGTCGACCAGCTTCTGCCTAGCCACCCTTTCCTCCCTATCTCTTTGCGCTTTGTAGGCTATGATTTCCCCTCTTAGTACGGCCTTAAGCGCTTCCCAGAACGTGGAGGGTGAGACCTCCCCGTTTTGGTTGATCTCAGTGTACTCCGCTATGGCCCGCGCTATCCTTTCGCTGAAGGCCTTGTCAGCTAGTAAGGCACCGTCCAACCTCCATTTGGGGCGCTGGGCCCTTCCCGTCTCTAGCCGCACATCCATGTAGTGTGGAGCGTGGTCTGATATCACAATTGCGGAGTATTCCACCTTGTCTATCTCTGGAAGCACCGTTTTCCCCACCACAAAGAAGTCAATTCTGGTGTACACGTTGTGTACTGGGGAGAAGAAAGAGAATTCTTTCTCCCCCGGGTGGGCGAATCTCCAGGGGTCTACTGCTCCCATCTGCTCCATATAGTGACTGAGTTCCCTTGCCATGTTTGAGGTTTTCCCCGTTCTGGGGTTTGATCTGTCCGTCGTTGGGTCCTGTACACAGTTGAAGTCCCCCCCCATGATTAGTCGGTGCGTCGCTATGTCCGGGATTTCTGCCATGGTCTTTTGGATGAAGCTCGTGTCGTCCCAGTTGGGCGCATACACGTTAACTAGGACTACCGGCGCCCCATCCAGGGCCCCGCTGACCATGACATACCGTCCCCCTGGGTCCGTAACCGTCTTTGTCGCCCTAAACATTGTCCTCTTGCCAATCAGGATCGCCACCCCCCTGGCCCTTGCCCCATAACAGGAATGATAGGTTTGTCCCACCCAGCCCTTTCTTACCCGCAGTTGGTCCTGCTCCCTCAAGTGCGTCTCTTGGAGGAAGACTATGTCGGCCCTCATGTTTCTAAGGTGGGTGAGGACTCTAGATCTCTTCACTGGGCCATTAAGTCCCCTTACGTTCCAGGTGACTATTCTGGTGGGGGCTTCTGCCCCCTTGCTCCTGTGGGGTTAACCATATTTGTCCGGTGGACGCGCCCCTGCCCTCTGGGGTTTCCCTTTGTTAGGGGGCCGTCCAGGATGTCCACTATCACTGCTCTCCCCATGCGGTCGGGTCCCTGCGCTCCGGGGTTCCCCCTTGTCCCGGGGACACCCGCCATGGCCGTCCACTGTGTGTCCGCCACGCGGGTAGTCCCCTGCACTCCGGGGGGCCCCTTCACCCACAGACCGTACTGGGTGGGTGTTTGCAGCAGTTCCCTGTTTCGAGCCCTTGTCTGTGGCACTTTGTGGCCCTATTCCCTTTCTGGCCTCTTTTGTCCCTTCGTCCCTGCATTTCCCCTCCCTGGTCTCTCGCCCCCCAAGTGCCCCCCCCCCCCCGCTCTATCCCTTTCGGGGATACCCCTGTGCACCCCTCCATTGCCCCTCTCTCCCCCATTCCTGTCCCCATTTGCTCTCCCACCTTTGATGGGTGATCCCCCCCCCTCCCCTGCCTGGCGCCTTCCCCCCTGTTGGGGGTGCGCTGCGGCCCTGCTCTGTTGCGCGCCCCCTTCGCTAGCTTTCCCGCTAGCACGGTGGCTCCCCGCTCGGAGGTTGCTGTCCCCCTTCCCCTCTCCCCTCTCCAGTACTCCCGTTCCCTCGTGCCGGGGCCTGGCCTCCCACCTGGAGCGGGCCCTTGGGCATTGGGTTGTTTTTCCTGGGTGTTCCTGCCAGGGGGGAGGGGGCTGGCTTTGCCTCGCCCCTCCCCACCCCCCCGTCGGCATGACGTATCTCCTTGCCATGGGCCCCTCGTCCCTACTTCCCATGGCGTTTTTCCAGCCCGTGCTCCTCAACGAATCTATTCGCCTCGGCAGGGGCTGTAAAGAAATATTCCTTGTGTTGGTATGTGACCCAGAGTTTTGCTGGGTACAGCATACCAAAACGTACTTTGTTCTTATAGAGAGCTGCTTTCGCTCTGTTGAACTCCGCCCGTCTCTTAGCTATGTCCGCTCCAAAATCCTCGTAGATTCGGATGGCGTGCCCGTCCCAATTGCAGGCTCTATTCTCCTTGGCCCAGCGCAGGATTGTCTCCCTATCCCGGTACCGGTGCAGTCTGGCTATAACTGCTCTCGGTTTTTCCCCTTCCTTGGGCTTCGGGCGCAGTGACCGATGAGCTCTGTCCATTTCCGGTGGGGTGGGAAAAGTTTCCCGCCCCACTAAGGAGCCCAGCATCGCAGCCACGAATGTTGTGGGATTTCTACCCTCTATCCCCTCTGGCAGGCCCACTATCTTAATGTTTTG
The DNA here is from genome assembly GCF_902713615.1 of Scyliorhinus canicula. Taxonomy (NCBI): domain Eukaryota; kingdom Metazoa; phylum Chordata; class Chondrichthyes; order Carcharhiniformes; family Scyliorhinidae; genus Scyliorhinus; species Scyliorhinus canicula. The sequence continues at coordinate 190,954,794 of NC_052153.1, forward strand.
CCTTCTCGAGCTGATCTCCTGGTCGTCTACCCTGCCCTTCAGGCTCCCCTGTGTTGCACCCAGTTTCGCCATTTCCCTCTCCAGGGACATGACCCGGTCGCTCACGTCAGTCGCTGCCTTCTCCAGCTCTTTAATGGTTGCCCCTTGGGCTTCCAGTATCTTCCCTTGGGCATCCACTTTCTCCTCCATTCTGGTCAGAGCCTGCTGCACCCCTGACATGGCCCTGGTCACTGCTGCCTGTGCTGCGGCCTCTGTGTCTGCTTTTAACTCTGCCTTGATTGCCTGCAGCTGCTCCCTCACCACCTCGGCAATGGCTTCCTTCCAATTCACGCCCCCCTCTAACCCCAGGGGAGAGGTTGCCCGCCCGTCCAGCTCTTTTGGATGCGGCGATACATTCTTCCCGCTGCTTCGCGTGTTGACTCGTTCGCCCAAGCTGGTTTGCCCTTTGCCCCGTCTACCTCCGGTGCCCCCTTTCTCTTGGGTCCCTTCTAGCATTTTTTTCTCCCCCTTCCCCTTCATCGTTTCTTCTCTCCTTGTTCTTCTTTTCCCCCTTTTCCGCACCCTATTTTAATTTTATTTATTAATATATATATATATATATATATAAAAATATATGTATATATTTTTTTTTAAATGAAAAATTTATTTCCCCCCTTCTTTCCTTTACCCCTTTATTTCACCCCTTTTCTCTTTACCAGTTTTCTTTTGGGTTTTTATTTTAAAAAAAGAACAGAAATATAAGTCTCTTTTTTCTTTTGTTTTCTCTCTCCACTCGCCCAGGAGAGAGAGAGAGAGTCCCTTTGTCCTTGCCACGTGGTGGTCACTGCAGTTGGGGGGAGGGGGAGGGGCGAGTGGGCCGGGGCCCGCTGCTGGTTGGGGGGGGGGGGGGGGTGGTGTCCCCGCTGCTGGTTGGGGGGGGGGGGGGGGGGGTTGGTGTCCCCGCTGCTGGTTGGGGGGGAGGTTGGTGTCCCCGCTGCTGGTTGGGGGGGGGGGGGTTGGTGTCCCCGCTGCTGGTTGGGGGGGGGGGGTTGGCGTCCCCGCTGCTGGTTGGGGGGGGGGGTTTGGCGTCCCCGCTGCTGGTTGGGGGGGGGGGTTTGGTGTCCCCGCTGCTGGTTGGGGGTTGGTGTCCCCGCTGCTGGTTGGGGGGGGGGGGTTGGTGTCCCCGTTGCTGGTTGGGGGGGGGGGGGGGTTGGTGTCCCCGCTGCTGGTTGGGGGGGGGGGGGGGGGTTGGTGTCCCCGCTGCTGGTTGGGGGGGGGGGGGTTGGTGTCCCCGCTGCTGGTTGGGGGGGGGGGATGGTGTCCCCGCTGCTGGTGTCCCCGCTGCTGGTTGGGGGGGGGGGGGGTGGTGTCCCGCTGCTGGTTGGGGGGTGGGTCCCCGCTGCTGGTTTGGGGGGGGGGGGGAAAGAGGGCCCGCCGCTGCCGCTCCGTTCCCGGCCCGCGTGGGGGGGGGGGAGAGGGGTTGGACCTGCCGCTGCTGGGCCTCCCTGTCGCCGTTGCTCCTCGCCTCCGCCTTCCGCCGCCGCCCGCTCCTCCTCAGCTGCCGCCCGCTCCTCCTCCGCTTCTCCTCCGCTGCCGCCCGCCGTTGCCGCCCGCTCCTCCTCCGTTGTCGCCCGCTCCTCCGCCGTTGCCGCCCGCTCCTCCTCCGCCGTTGCCGCCCGCTCCTCCTCCGCCGTCCGGCCTGTCGGGGGGGTTCCTTCCTGGCGCTTGCGGGAGCCCCTCTCCTTGCGACCTCCTCGCTCGCCGCCCGGAAGTCGAGTCCCAGTTCTTCTTATTAATAAAAACGTACAAACCTAATGGCTGTAATTATTGGGCAGCCGAGGGCCATGGACTTTAGATATTTTTCTAAGAATTATTGGTTAATTCACTTGTATTGTGACTCCGGGATAAGTGGGTCTGGAATTGGCTGCACTAGCCCGCGGTGTTGTAACATAATTGAAAGGCAAAGCTTATTAACATACAGAACAAAACATGAAAGTGGAATGATTTCTCTTTCTAAATACCATAACCCACACACCCCACCCAAAATTAAAATGAAGTCGAATAGGTCAGTCAGTCAAAGGGAAAAGGAGAGATGGTGGAGCCCTTGGAATGGCTTCTGAGGGTTCTAGTAATAATCTGTAGGGGCTGTTTAGCACAGGGCTAAATCGCTGGCTTTGAAAGCAGACCAAGGCAGGCCAGCAGCACAGTTCTATTCCCGTAACAGCCTCCCCAAACAGGCGCCGGAATGTGGCGACTAGGGGCTTTTCACAGAAACTTCATTTGAAGCCTACTTGTGACAATAAGCAATTTTCATTTCATTTCATCTTTATTATTGTCACCAGTAGGCTTGCATTAACACTGCAATGAAATTACTGCGAAAATCCCCTAATCACCACATTCCGGCGCCTGTTCGGGTACACAGAGGGAGAATTCAGAATGTCCAATTCACCAAACAGCACATCTTTCGGGACTTGTGGGAGGAAACCGGAGCACCCGGAGGAAACCCACGCAGACACGGGGAGAACGTGCAGACTCCGCACAGACAGTGACCCAAGCTGGGAATCGAACCTGGGATCCTGGCGCTGTGAAGCAACAGTGCTAACCACTGTGCCGCCGTGCCGCCCTTATACGGTTGGTTCTCTCAGCTCTGGTCTGAGAAACAATTGATGAATTATGCAGCACAGCTTCCAGCTGCTGACCCACTCTTGGCTGTTATAAACTGTTATTCTCTTTACACAAAGAGCACATCATTTTACTTCCCGCAAAGCAAAATGAAAAGCAGCTTTTAAACAGCCTTCCAGCATGGTTTTTGTCTTGCAAGCAGTGCACTGGGTTCCAGAGGTTTCCAGCCTCTTTAAAACTACTTCATGACCTTCTCTTGAAAAACACTTTTTTATTCCAGGAACCACAGCAGTCCGTGCATTAACCCTTTAATGAACAGCAAGCTGGATTCAACGTTCGCGAGACTATGTTCTCCCGCCGGAGTAGAATTGCTCCTGGTTTGCGCTGGTGTTAGGAGAGGCGCCCAAAAGTGATTTCCTCTCCCTTGCAATGCTAATTTATGCACGGTGGGGAGTTCGAGGGAGTGCTTCACTGTCAGGGGGTCAGTACTGATGGAGTACCGCACTGTCAGAGGGTCAGTACTGAGGGAGTGCCGCACTGTCAGAGGGTCAGTACTGAGGGAGCGCTGCACTGTCAGAGGGTCAGTACTGAGGGAGTGCTGCACTGTCAGAGGGTCAGTACTGATGGAGTACCGCACTGTCAGAGGGTCAGTACTGAGGGAGTGCCGCACTGTCAGAGGGTCAGTACTGAGGGAGTACCGCACTGTCAGAGGGTCAGTACTGAGGGAGTGCTGCACTGTCAGAGGGTCGGTGCTGAGGGAGTGCTGCACTGTCAGAGGGTCAGTACTGAGGGAGTGCTGTACTGTCAGAGGGTCAGTACTGAGGGAGTGCTGCACTGTCAGAGGGTCAGTACTGAGGGAGTACCGCACTGTCAGAGGGTCAGTACTGAGGGAGTGCCGCACTGTCAGAGGGTCAGTACTGAGGGAGTGCCGCACTGCCAGAGGGTCAGTACTGAGGGAGTACTGCACTGTCAGTGGGTCAGTACTGAGGGAGTACTGCACTGTCAGTGGGTCAGTACTAAGGGAGTGCCGCACTGTCAGAGGGTCAGTACTGAGGGTGTGCTGCAGTATCAGAGGGTCAATACTGAGGGAGTTAGGTCAACTGAGATGGTGGGCCTAAAGGAAATTGTTCTAGTTATAGGAACATTTGAGCTCATCTATGGGCCTGTTTAGCTCAGTGGGTTAGATAGTTGCGCAGGTTCAATTCCCATACTGGCTTAGCCGAACAGGCACAGGAATGTGACGACTAGGGACATTTTGCAGTAACTTCATGCTTGTGACAATATAAGATTATTATTAAAATCAATGGATTCCTGCTTAGGCAAAATCGCATTGTGATTCCAACTACACTAAGGCAGATAATCCTAAAAAAGGCTCATTCGGGTCACTTGAAAAGTGCAAAAGAGGAGCTCGACAGTCAGTCTACTAGCCAGGCATTAATGCAGATATCACTAACCTGGTGCTAGAATGTGACCCAGGTCAACGCAACCAATCACAGCAACAGAAAGAAACATTGACGATGCATGATCTTGTAAAGATTGGCATTGATCTATTCTACTTTTATGGTAAAGATTACTTATTAATTATTGACTACTCTTCAAATTACCCAGGGGTGAAACGATTACCTAACTCTCGCTTGTCACCAGTAATCAAAGTCACCAGAGAAACGTTTGCTCGCCATGGGATCCCGCTAACAGTCATGACAGGCAACGGTCCACTCTTCGATCGCTGCCATTGGATGGAATTTTTGTTTTTTTAACATTTTATTGAGGCATTTATGGTTTCATAACAACAAAAGATACAAATACAAATATGAACATAATTCAGTGCATTACACCCCCGTCCATCTCTTACTTTGGTGCCGAAAATAAACTAAATAAAATAAACCACATTCCGGCGCCTGTTCGGGTGTGCCCGATGAACCACCTAGAACCACCTGGCACATGATGAGGACGTATTGACTCTGCTGCCACAGACCCGCCTCTAACTCCTTTCCCAACTCATCTTCCCATTTACGCTTTAGCTCACCTATCTGGCATTCCTCCCACTCCATAAGTTCTTCATAGATTTCCGATACCTTCCCCTCCCCCACCCCCATTCTAGAAACTACCCTGTCCTGTATCCCCTGTGGCGGTAGAAGCGGAAAGGTTGAAACCTGCCTTCAAACAAAATCTCTCACCTGCAGATAATGAAACCCATTCCCTCCCGGCAATTCAAACTCCTCTTTCAGATCCTCCAAACAGGGAAAGCTCCCATCAATAAACCGATCCCCCAGCCTCTCAATCCCTGCTCTCTGCCACCTCCGAAACCCACCATCCAACTTCCCCAACACAAACCGGTGGTTCCCACAAATTGGAGCCCACACCGACGCACCCTCCACTCCCATACTCTTCTGCCGCTGACCCCAAACTCTCAGGGCCGCCACCACCATCGGGCTTGTGAAGTACCGAGCTGGCGAGAATGGCACAGGTACCCTAAACTTGTGCTCTTACATGAGGCCGCCTTCACCCGCTCCCACACCGACCACTCTCCCGCTACCCACTTCCCGATCATGGCTATATTTGCTGGCCAGTAATAGTTCCTAAAGTTCAGCAGTGTTGATTTTCCTACCCCTCGGCTCCGCTCCAGCAGTACTTTCCTTACTCGCAGGGTTTTACCCGCCCGCACAAACGCAGAGATCACCGCATTAACCCGCTTCAAAAAGGACCTTTGGTATAAAATAGGGAGACACTGGAAAACAAACAAAAATCTCGGGAGAACTCACGAGAACTTCGGGGCCTCAAGGTAGCATGGTGGTTAGCATCAATGCTTCACAGCTCCAGGGTCCCAGGTTCGATTCCCGGCTGGGTCACTGTCTGTGTGGAGTCTGCACGTCCTCCCTGTGTGTGCGTGGGTTTCCTCCGGGTGCTCCGGTTTCCTCCCACAGTCCAAAGATGTGCGGGTTAGGTGGATTGGCCATGCTAAATTGCCCGTAGTGTAAGGTTAATGGGGGGATTGTTGGGTTACGGGTATACGGGTTACGTGGGTTTAAGTAGGGTGATCATTGCTCGGCACAACATCGAGGGCCGAAGGGCCTGTTCTGTGCTGTACTGTTCTATGTTCTAACTGTCATCTTTACGGTCTGTACCTTCCCCGCCAGTGACAGCGGGAGGATATCCCACCTCCGAACGTTTTCCTTCATTTGCTCAACTGACCGGGCCAGATTTAATTTATGTAACTGCTCCCACCCCCATGCCACCTGGATTCCCAAGTATCAAAAACCCCCTCCCGTCACTTTAAACGGCACCTCCCCTGTCTCCTCTCCTGCCCCCTCGCCTGGATCACAAAGACCTCACTCTTACCCGTGTTCAATTTATACCCCGAGAAACGGCCAAATTCCCCCGAAGATCCGCAATTTCTCCCATTCCCCCTAACGGGTCAGAAATATATTGGAGTAGGTTGTCTGCATACAAGGAGACTCCGTGTTCCCCCCCCCCCCCCCCCCCCCCCCACAATTGGAAGGAATTTACAAAGCAGCATGATATTCAACACACAATGTCTAGCCCAGTACATCCGCAATGGAACGGAAAAGCGGAGAAAGGTGTTCATACTGTGAAGAAACTCCTGAAGAAATCATTGCATTCAGGCAGTGATCCATTTCTAGCCCTATGTAGCTACAAAGCTACATCACCAGCTCGAGGTTTAACACCAGCTCAATGGCTGATGGATCGACAGCTACGTACAACGTTACCGTGCTTAGAACTAGTAGATCCTGACACTGAAGATGTTCTAAACAGAATGAAGAAGAAGAAGCAAATGCAACAACAGTACAGTATTATGACAGGACAGCTGAAGAACTCACAAAGCTACAACCAGGTGATCACGTCAGAGTACAGATTCCCACTGGAGGATGGTCCTGTATGGCACATCTGATTCGCCAGGCAATTCCACACTCATATCTCGGAATGACGAATGAAGGTTCTGTTCTCAGAAGAAACAGGAGAGCACTTCTGAAAGTGAAGTCAAATCAGCTGATCTTTCCAAATATCACATTTTGCAAAGAACTACTCAAAACTACAACTTTGAGAACACAAAATTCAGATGAAGTTACGAAGAAACATCTGATTCTGATCGAGCGGGATTGAGCAGGTTGACTCGAACCAGGAGAAAGCCAGACAGACTCAATCTGTGAACTGTGAAAAGTTAAAACACATTGTTAACACATAACAATATTCATGGATATCTACAGAACATACGTTGCTTGCCATGTATAAATGTTTGTGAAGATGTACAAACATCTTCAAAGAAAGGGGGATGTAACAATATGTATAATGGAAGGAATACAAAGAGTTACCAATATGATGTTAATACTCTCACCACCAGATGGACATAAGGAGCAGTCATATAAATATCATACGACTCCTGGGATTCTGAGAGAAGGTGGTCAGGCTTAAATAGATTAGTTGCACAGTGTAGAGTTCTGTAGTCAGAGATATCGTATAGTTAAATTTAACAATTTATACAGTGTTGACTTGTTTTAGTAGTGTAAATAAATCAGCTTTGTTCAGTAACATAGCTTGATGTTCTTTCTTAACACTACGATTGCAAGACATCCTGCTAGACACAACAGAGAACATCACACTAACAGAGTGCTGCACTGTCAGAGGGTCAGTACAGAGGAGTCTGCTAACTACTCCTCTGGAACTTGCATCTCACACTGCCCATTCACATGTATGTCTTATTACCCTCTTAATCTTCTTCTGGAGAGGGCTGGCTGTGTCTCCCCTTATATCGTCATCGCAGGTCACGTGACCTTGGTCTAGAGACCTCATGATGTGTCTGTAACGCCATCTGCTGATTGGAGGTGAGGGGTTATGGGGAGAAGGCAGGGGAATGGGGATGAGAAAAATATCAGCTATGGTTGAATGGCGGAGCAGACTCGATGGGCCGAGTGGCCTAATTCTGCTACTATATCTTATGGTCTCCTGGCCTTATGGAAGTGGTGAAGTTACAAAGAGAGGGAGGCATGAAATTACAGAGATAGGGAGGGGTTAGGTTACAGAGATAGGAGGGGTGAGGTTACAGAGATCGGGAGGGGTGAGGTTACAGAGATAGGGATGGGTGAGGTTACAGAGATAGGGAGGCGTGAGGTTACAGAGATAGGGAGGGTTGAGGTTACAGACATAGGGAGGGGTGAGGTTACAGAGATAGGAAGTGGTGAGGTTCACAAGATACAGAGGGGTGAGGTTACAGAGATAGTGAGGGGTGAAGTTAATGAGATGCGGAGGGGTGAGATAACAGAGATCGGGAGGGGTGAGGTTAAAGAGATAGGGAGGGATGGTGATCTACACACAAAACTGGATTGATGATAGTAGTTTTATAATCTCCACAAATTCTCACTGAGCCATCCCACTTTAATACAGGAATGATTGGTGTCACCCAATCACTAGCATCAACGGGTTCAATGACTCCTGTCCTCACTAATCTTTCTAATTCTTCAACTTTAGGCTTGATGCCATATTGTACAGTTCTAGCTTTGAGTCATATGGGTGTGCTGTCTGGTTTGAGTTTCAAGTGTACTTCAACTCCAGTCATAGAGCCAAATGAATCTTCGACCACCTTCTCGTACTTTTCCAGAAGTTGTTTCTAGTTGCTCTTTGAATCCACTCATTGATTGACTGTTTCCCAGTTGAACCTAAACTTATCCAACCAGGCTCTGCCAAATAAAGGACAATTTTCCACAATGTGAAGAGGAGACTTTACCGTTTGCCTATTTGCTTCTACGTTCACCGTAATATATCTCTTTACTGATGTGACCTCTTCAGTGTATGTCCTTAGTATTGCATTTGACAGTTTTAAAGGCAGATGCTTCAGCTTTTGATGATAAATTGTCTCCGGTATAAGTGATACCACTGCGCCCAAATACACTTCCATTTCAATTTCATGGCCTTCAAGTCTTGGATATGCCCAAAAATGTTGTTGATTGCTCTGCATTGGCAAAACACCGAGCTCTAGCTATTGGTCTAGCTCAGTTTCCCTGTTTTATCAGTGATCCTGAGCTTCATCCACTAAATTGTGGACATACATAGATTATTTAACTGTATTGTTCTTCTTGCACCTTTTTGTTGGAGGAGATGCTCTCTGAGACCAACATGCCTTAGCAATATGGTCCATCTTATCACAGTTCTTCAGTGTATTCGATGTACTCCAGCATTCCCCTGCTGAGTGTCCAACCTGTGTACACCAGTGACATGGTTGCACCTTTGCAGCCTTGTTCCTTGAGGTCTCCATTTTGTGGATCTTCACTCCTTCACTCCAGTCCCTAACTGTGAAGCTTCTCTTGTTGCTAGCTCCATTGTTGTGGCAAATGACACAGCAGCTTTCAGAGTTAAATCACTTACAGTAAGCAGCTTCCTCTGAGTAGCTTCACTGCAGGGTCCACAAACTAGCCTGTCCTGAAGAGTATCATCAAGTGTTGTGCCAAATTCAGTGTTGTACCTACAGTACAGAAGGAGGCCATTCAGCCCATTGGGTCTGCACCGACTTTCGAAAGACCAGCCTACCGAGGCCCAATCCACATTCCTGCAATCCCACCCTCAAGGGTAATTTAGCATGGCTAATCCACCTAACCTGCACATCTTTGACTGTGGGTGGGTGGGTGGGGGAACTGGAGCACCCGGAGGAAACCCACTCAAACACGGGGAGAATGTGCAGACTCCACACAGTCACCCAAGCTCGGAATTGAACCCGGGATCCTGGCGCTGTGAGGCAGCAGTGCTAACCACTGTGCCACCGGGCCACCTTCTTCCTGGCGACGGCGGTGGAATCAGAACCTTCCTGCAATCAAGAACTGTTCAGGAGGGAAATATCCGTCTAAGATTTGCATTAATTCACCGAAGGGCTTGTGTCCTGGCTTTTCTGGGTGAACAAGATTCTGTAGCAGCATAAATGTTTTATGGCCAACTGAGCTGAGAAATGCTGCGACCTTTAGGTCTTCCGGTGTCTGATTAGCTGTTAAAAACAATTGGAATCTTTCTTCATACGATTTCCATGTTTCATAATCCTCATCAATGCATCCATTACACTCATTCTTCCCTGCTATGTTTGGATCCTGGCTCCCAGGGTCTACACTTTCTCCCTTCCCTTTTATGCCTGAGTATTTAGACTTTGAAATCCCCGTTCCCCTCAGCCCGTGTAGATTCACCACGTGCGCGGACCCTGCAGCCCAGACCACACCCATTTCAACTCAAGTAAGTCTTTTCCGAACTGTCAGTCTTCTTTCTCACAGTTGCTGTTGAAAACTTTTGTTAAACCTTCACTTCGGCTGACGTCTGTGTGTGTGTGTGTGTGTGTGTGAGTGAGTCCGATCCCAAGAATCTTCCATTGCTCTCGATGCCGTCCCACAATTAGTCGACAAAAATCTTCTTTCCGGCCTTAATCCTCGTCGCCAGTTTTCTCTCCTGTTATATTTCTTTGTTGTTGCAAAGGGAAAAGTTCTGGAGCTGCCCACACTCTGGATTCTTGTAAAACACCGTGAGAGGTTTATCAAAGGTGTTGCTCAATACAATCAAGATAGTGATCTGCCCAAACCCCATGCAAATACTCTGCTGACATCACTACACATCACGTGACACAGAACCAGCAGGGCTATATTCCCAGATACATAACAGAAATCTAATCTATAACCTCGTGAATTAATTCTAGGCCAGGACTCTACACAACAATAGTATTGTTATTAATGGAAACAAGCCTAGTGGAACTGACAGATGTAATAATACAAAGGTACCTGTAATAGAACATAGAACATAGAACAGTACAGCACAGAACAGGCCCTTCGGCCCTCGATGTTGTGCCGAGCAATGATCACCCTACTCAAACCCACGTATCCACCCTATACCCGTAACCCAACAACTCCCCTCTTAACCTTACTATTAGGACACTACGGGCAATTTAGCATGGCCAATCCACCTAACCCGCACATCTTTGGACTGTGGGAGGAAACCGGAGCACCCGGAGGAAACCCACGCAGACACGAGGAGGACGTGCAGACTCCACACAGACAGTGACCCAGCCGGGAATCGAACCTGGGACCCTGGAGCTGTGAAGCATTTATGCTAACCACCATGCTACCGTGCTGCCCTCACTGTTACATCATTAATATTTTGGATGTTAAACATAAACTAAAGGCCATATGTGACCAGATAGCTTGTTTCGCTGAACTTGGTTAAGGGATGAATATTGGCCCGGACGTTGGAGTTAATTCCCCTGCTCTACTCTGAAACAACATCATGGGATCTTCTGTATCCACCCGATGGCAGGCGACGCCTCTGTTTAACAACACTTCCAAAGACAGCACCTACAACAGTGTTGCACTCCCTTAGGGTTGCACCGAAATGTCAGCTCGGATTCCGTGTTCAGGTCACTGCAATGGGACATGAGCCATCAACCTTCTCGATGAGACGGCTGCCCACCGAGCCACATCCAAGACGTCAAAGAGACTTTCTCACAACGTGCAATGGGCAGTTTAATATTCTGCTGCTGCCTGGTTGCCATGTTGGCCCCAGATCCAGTCCTTTTAAGATCAGGAAATCTGAATGTTGTAAAGGATGGCAACCCCCCAGTCATCTGTAAGTTTACCATGGTGGGTGAGTGGAGTTTGCTGTCTCGGGGGCAGAAGGAATATATGTGAAGTGACGGTCCTCCCACTCTCAATTTTTAACGCTCTTGACATTTTCAAGTGTGAAGAGCTGGAACTAAAGATCTGAGGCGATTCGGAATTGCTCGGAAACGCTGGTAAACAGAGATCTCCAAACCATATCATCACTTTGCATGGAATGTACAGCAAAGTGACAGGCTATGCAGCCACATTAACCCATGCTGGTATTGACACTCCAGCCACGCCGCCTCCCAACACTACCTCATCTCACTCCATTCATTAACTCTATTCTTCTCTCCCTCATGGAAATATCCACATTCTCCTTCAATGCACCCATACTGCACGGCCACCTGGAGTGGATGGGGAGCGAGTTCCACATTCTCACCATTCTCTGGGTCAAGGTCCATTCTGTCAAACCCTTTCGTGGGTGAGCCAGTGACAGAGCAGTCCTGTCGTAGCGCGAGTAAACCAGGGGCCCCGGGTCATGCTCTGGGGACCCATCATGGCAGATGTGAAATTTCAATTTAATTAAAAGAATTCAAAAGTCCAACGATGGCCACAAAAAAATTCTTGTAAAAAACCATCTGGTTCACTAATGCCCCCTTAGGGAATGAAATCGGCCTTCCTTCGCTGGTCTGGCCTAACTGTGACTCCAGACCCAGAGCATTTGACTCTTAAAAATGCCCTCTGAAATGGCCGAAGAAGCCAAGGGCTCAAGGCAATAACGAATGGGCAATAAATGCCGACCCAGCCAGCGACACCCACAACACATGGATGATTTTTTAAAAATTCTGAAGACCTCGATTGGGTCTAATTTTTATCATAAAAGATTTTTATTAATATATACTTCCTGAGGTACAGGGCCAAAAACGAAGTAGGTTCTTTAAATAGGATCTAACAGAACATTGTCTAACTCTCATATTGTATCCATTTTATTTTGCATTCCTGTGTCCTAGAGAAGAAAATACTATCCCATTAGCTGTTAAAATTATTTTTGTACCTGACTGTTAGACTTTAGTCATTTTTTGAACCCGTTAATCCCTCTGATTCTCAGTAGCACCTAGCTTCCCACCATTTAGAAGATGCTCTTTCTGACCTGTCTTTCTGAGACCCAAAGTAAATGGGTCAATCTCCATTTTCCCAGGTCGATCGCCATCTGTCACAGTTCTGTCTGCCAGTTTAATCTATCAACGTCCCTTTCCAACTTCCTGCTCCCATCTCCCATCTTCACTATTCACTGTGTCATTGAAATTATTGTCATCAGTAAACTTGGAAATAATGTTTCTTAGTCCTTCATCAAAGTCCTTTAAGCTGAGGGTTAGAGTTGGTAAAAGGCACAGCTGTGACCCGTGCCCAGACCCCTTGCAACGCCACATGCTACCAATCGGAGTACATCCCATTGTCCCCACTCTCTGTCTTCTACCTCCTGACCAATTCCCTATCATCTCTGACTGCCACTTCCTTTATCACAATAGTGACAACGCTCGTCTTTCATTGGTTGCAAAGTGTTTTTGCGCATCTTGATGTGGTAAAAGGAGCAGTATTAATGCAAGTCCTTATCCCTTTTACCAGCTACTCTTAATAACTTGCTGCATAATAGTACACATCTCGTGATGTTATTACTGTGTCCTTGGGTACCTAAGGAAGAGACTTTAAAAATGTAAAGTGCTGGGATATTGAAACAATGGCTGCCACAGTCAGACATACCCAAAACCTCTCGGAAATACACAATGGGTGAAGTATTTCAAGGCAAGGCTGTATAGGCCCCAGACTGAGGCCGCAAGTGACTCAGGTGGTGTCAAGAGAGGAAGGAGGTTGCTGCCTACTCTCTCTGCTCCTCTATTGTGGAATAAGTGTGTAGTCTGGCTATAGGTGTTGCTCTGGCCTAGAAGACAAAATCCAATGAACCTTAAGTGAGATGCCTCAATTCATCATTTGGAGGGGGTCATATTGAAAGAAAGAAAGACCACTCTGCTTTTCATGACCACATGATATCTCAAAGCCCCTTACAGCCAATGGAATTCATTTGAAGTGTAGTCATTGCGCTAATGTAGAAAATGCAGCAACCAGTTTGTGCACAAGATCCAGCAAACAGAAACTTAATCATGACAAGATCATCTGCGTTTTGTGATGGTGATTAAGAGATAAATATTAGCCAGGACCTTAAGGAGAACTCTCCCACTCTTCCTCGCTACAGCACCATTGGATCTTTTAAATCCACCTGATGGGCAGGCAGGGCCTCAGTTTAACATTTCATCTAAAAGACAGCACCTCCAACAGAGCCGAACCCCCTCAGTACAGCACTGGAGTGTCAGCCTTGACTCTTGTCCTCAGATTTGAACCCAGAATCTTGTGACTCTGAACCACAGATGTTACGGTGAGCTGTTGGTTGAGGACAATGGAGATTGAGTCAAGTGGCAGAGACTCAAATATACTGGGCATGTGAACGGAGTGAATGAAATGAAATGAAAATCGCTTATTGTCACAAGCAGGCTTCAAATGAAGTTACTGTGAAAAGCCCCTAGTCACCACTTTCCAGCGCCTGTTCGGGGAGGCTGGTACGGGAATTGAACCGTGCTGCTGGCCTGCCTTGGTCTGCTTTCAAAGCCAGCTTTTTAGCCCTGTGTTAATTGTACTATTTGTGTTAAAAGTTCATCAACAGGCTCCTGTGAATTTGTTCAGTAACTTTCCTCCACATTTCTGAAATAAACAGCTCTCAAGCCCGGTTTCACTCTGGGATCAGGAGCGTCCTCTACCCCAGAGGCTTGAGGCTTGAGGCTCCTTGCTCGTTCTGGGTGAGTGTGCTTAACACTCAATTGGCTCTGTTTTATTCTTTAGCTCTAGAGTCGCCAGGTATCTTTATGATACCGCCACGAGGTTCAAGTTCAAGTTCAGATCAATGACTCAATACACCAGTTAGTAAGTTCAAACAAGACACGTTTATTATTACACAGTTATTTACTTCTCATGCATATAATACTAAGACTAAACTATTCCTACCACTACTAGGCCAATACTTATCTGGAATAAGGGAACTGCCGGATCAGGGAACAATGGCCTCTTGCTCTGTCCTGGAACCGCAGGCTTCCAGTTGGTGTGGACTAAAGGGGTCAGGAGTGTCTATTCTCGTAGCGGGCATTGTATGACACTTACTTGTCGGTGTAGCAATTGGCCAGGCCTCTCCTTCTCACGTTCAAGTTCTTAGAGAGCTGCTGCAAAGGGTTCTGCTGGGAGGGCCGGCTAAGAGAGAGAGCTGGACTTGGGATCTGTTCTTTATAGGTCACCGGGGCTTCGCGCCCATCTGGGCGGACCCTGTACCTGCTTGCAATCGATTGGACCTCATACCAATCGATTGGTTTGAATTCCCCAATACTGGGACTGTTTCCCGATCGCTGGGCGGTTCTTGGGCTGTTTGTAACTTATTGTCCGGGACTCCTGCTGGCGCCGAAGAGTCTAGCTTGACCTTTATTATTCTCGATTGTGTCTATTGTGCCCGGGAATCACCGGGAATCGCTCAATTAGTATGCAAACTTGTTAGTTTCAATGCTGTCTGGTTTCTTCGCAGGCAGAATACACAGAGAGATTCTGCAGCCTGCTTGTCTTTCTGACATTGTCCAATTTTCCCTGCATGCATTTCAATTCTCCATTTTATGTCGGGCAGTGGCCAACTTCGGTGGCTACAACAGGTCGACAGGTCACTGAAAGGGGCAACACAGGTGGAGAAGGTAGTCAAGAAGGCATACGATATGCTTGCCTTCATTGGCCGGGGCATTGAGTATAAAAATTGGCAAGTCATGTTGCAGCTGTATAGAACCTTAGTTAGGCCACACTTGGAGTACAGTGTTCAATTCTGGTCTCCACACTACCAGAAGGATGTGGAGGATTTAGAGAAGGTGCAGAAGAGATTTACCAGGATGTTGCCTGGTATGAAGGGCATTAACTATGAGGAGAGGTTGGATAAACTCAGTTTATTCTCACTTGAACGACAGCGGTTGAGGGGGCGACCTGATAGAGGTCTACAAACTTATGGGGGGGCATAGACAGAGTGCATAGTCACAAGCTTTTTCCCAGGGTAGAGGGGTCAATTACTAGGGGGCATAGGTTTAAGATGCGAGGGGCAAGGTTTAGAGGAGATATGCGAGGGAAGTGTTTTTACACAGGGGATAGTGGGTGCCTTGAACCCACTGCCGGAGGAGGTGCTGGAAGCAGGTACAACAGTGATGTTTAAGGGGCGTCTTGACAAAAACATGAAAAGGATGGGAATAGAGTGATGCGGACCCCGCAAGTGTAGATGGGCAGCATGGTCATTGCAGGCTTGGAGGACCAAAGGGCCAGTTGCTGTGCTGTACTTTTCTTTGTTCTTTGTTCTAAGACCACGAACACTCCCGCCCAGACTCTTCCAAATTTTTCGCAACCCCAAAACATGTGGGCGTGATTCACTGGCCCCCGCCCACACCTCTCACACTCAGATTCTACCCCCTGAAAGAACCCACTCATTCTCACCCAAGTAACATGCACCCTGTGCACCATCTTAAGCTGTAACAGGTTCACCCTTGCACAGGAGGTTAACTTACCCTGCGCAGTGCCTCACTGATTAAATTAGAGTACCCAATTATGTTTTTTATTTCCAATTATGGGGCAATATAGCATGCCCAATCCACCTACCCTGCACATCTTTAGGGTATGCCCCCCCCCCAGTCACTTGTATATATCTCCAATTTAGCCCTCCCCTTCCACGTCAGGAAGCAGCAGTCACAGCAGTGATTACATATTTTTATTTGGTATAAGTGCCGTTTGACACCACTATCTGGGCAGTGGTAGAAATGTAGTTGTAATTGGGGATAGTATAGTTCGGGGCATTGACACTGTTCTCTGTGACCGGGATCGAGAATCCCGAAGGTTGTGTTGCCTGCCTGGTACTTGGGTTTGGGATATCTCGGCGGCGATTCTCCGATATTGCGGCCAAGTGTTCGCGCCGTCATGAACACCGTCGTGTTTCACAACGGCGTGAACAGGGCCCGGACACAACCTATTCTGGCCCCCACAGGGGGCCAGCACAGCGCTGGAGCAGTTCACGCCACTCCAGCCTCCACTCTGCACCAGCTCAATCCTGCGCATGCGCAGTTGGGACGCGCCATCCTGCGCATGCGTGGGGAACTTCTTACGCGCGTCGGCCCCGACCCCACATGGGGTCAATGTTCAGGGTCCGGCCACGGCAGAATGCAGGCCCGGGGTGGGGGGAGAGACCGGCCGCCGATCGGCGGGCCCCCATCATGGGCCAGACCCCTTCGGAAGCCCCCCCCCCGGTGAAGGATCCCCCCTCCCCCTCCGACAGGCCGCCCCCCGAGCGTTCCTGCAGAGTTCGCACCGGCAGCGACCGGGGTGAACGGCGCCGGCAGGACTCTGTCCAAATGTGCTGCCGCAAATGCCGCCGATTCTCCGCACCTCGGAGAATCGCGCGCTGGCGTCGGGGCGTCATGACGCGGTTGCTCCGATTCTCCGGCCCGCGTGGGGCTCGGAGAATTGCCCCCATATCTGAGCTTCAGAGGAACTGGGAGTGGGAGGGTAAAGATCCAGTTGTCGTGGTCCACGTTGGTACCAACGACATAGGTAGAAGAAGGACAGAGATTCTGCCAAGCGGGTATGAACAGCTAGGAGCTAAATTAAAAAACAGAACCAAAAAGGTAATAATCTCTGGATTCCTATCTGAGCCACAAGCTAATTGGCACAGGATCAATAAGATTAAGGAGGTCAATGCGTGGCTCAAAGATTGGTGTGGGAGGAATGGGTTAGAATTCCTGGGACATTGGCCCCAGTCCTGGGGAAGGAGGGAGCTGTTCCGCTGGGACGGTCTTCACCTGAATCAAGCTGGGACCAGAGTCCTGGCGAATCGCGTAACTAGGGCTGTAGTTAGGGCTTTAAACTAAATAGTTGGGAGGGAGGGTTCAGTTGTATGGAAAATTAGAAAACCAAAGTTAAAGGAGAAGTTGAGAGTGCAAGTTAATGACGAGAACGTTAAACTAGGTAAAGGGGCCGAGGGCTCAGGATAGGTTAGTCAAGTTTCCAGAACGCGTAATAGAACAGAGAGTATGGAAAGTGGCGGGAATCCAACTTCAGGCAGAGACAAAATCGGGACAACTATGAAAAGGAGGTGGTCAATGCAGGACTGAGGGTGTTGTAACTAAATGCGCGCAGTATACAGAACAAGGTAAATGAGCTTGTTGCGCACATTGAAATTGGCAGGTACGATGTTGTGGGCATCACAGAGACGTGGCTGCAAGGGGATCAGGCCTGGGATCTAAATATCCAAGGATATATGTCCTATCGAAAGGACAGGCAGATGGGCAGAGCGGGCGAGGTTGCATTGTTAGTAAGAAATTATCTTAAATCGATAGCAAAAAGCGATATAAGGTTGTGGCGCTAACAATTGCACTCAAAGACGAGAGACAAGTACAATCGAGGCTTTATTGCTGTGTGATGCTATTCCTCTGGCTGCAACTATAGACTAGGGTCTGAGTGGCTCACACGCATATTTATACACAAGCTCCCTGTGGGCGGAGCTAGCCGGCAGGGGTTTACCGGAGGAACCTGTATTACAGGTACAGCCGTACATCCCCCGACTGCAAGTATGCATATCTACATTGGTTATCACCACATTCAACCCCTGCAAAAATGAGTCCAGCGGGGGTGACGTGTAACTATAATACAAAGGATGATATATATACAAAAGGGTTCAAACAAAGAAAACCAAGAGTCCATCTGGTCAGCAGGTTACAGGTTGAGCCGAACCGGCGGTCGAACGTTCTGCTGTGTTCGGCGTAGCTGTGGTGGCGACATCGATGCAGGTGCTGGCGGTGTTGGTGCTGGCTGCTGGCGGGAAGACTCCGAGAGCGAACCGAAATCTTCCGTGTCCTCCAGTGTGGGCAGGGGGACGAGGGATGGACCTGGTGGGGACGAATACGGGGGTGCCGGGGAAAAGGAGGGTGGCGCGGGGGGAAAAGGGGCGTGGGCATGGGATCGGCACCTGAGGGAGCCAGGTCCCGGAGCGAAACTGTCCTGGCGGCTGTCGGGGAACTCCACGTAGGCATACTGAGGGTTAGCGTGGAGAAGGCGTACTTTGTCCACCAGGGGTTCCGCCTTGTGGTGCCGGACATGCCTACG
The DNA here is from genome assembly GCF_902713615.1 of Scyliorhinus canicula. Taxonomy (NCBI): domain Eukaryota; kingdom Metazoa; phylum Chordata; class Chondrichthyes; order Carcharhiniformes; family Scyliorhinidae; genus Scyliorhinus; species Scyliorhinus canicula. The sequence continues at coordinate 190,973,189 of NC_052153.1, forward strand.
GAGAAGGACTGGGCCCGGAGTCGTTAGCCACGTCGGGAGCGACACCCCAGATGTGGACTTCCTAGGGAAGGCAAAAACACGTTCATCGGGTGTACTGTTAGTTGCGGTGCACAGTAGTGACTGAATGGAATGGAGCGCGTCAGGGAGGACCTGCTGCCAGCGAGCGGCTGGGAGGTTCCTGGACCGTAGGGCCCGCTGGACGGCCCTCCATACCATCCCGTTCTCCTTCTCTACCTGCCCGTCTCCCCGGGGGTTGTACCTGGTCGTCCTGCTGGAGGCGATACCCCTGCTGAGCAGGAAATGATGCAGCTCATCACTCATGAACGAGGATCCCCTGTCACTGTGGATGTAGTCGGGGAAACCGAACAGAGCAAAAATGGAATCCAGGGCCTTGATGACGGTGGCAGACGTCATATCCGGGCATGGGATGGCGAAGGGGAACCTAGAAAATTCATCGACCATACTAAGGATGTAGGTGTTGCGGTCGGTGGAGGGAAGGGGCCCTTTGAAGTCCACGCTGAGGCGTTCAAAGGGGCGGGACGCTTTCACCAGGCACGTGCGATCTGGCCGGTAGAAGTGCGGCTTGCACTCGGCACAGACCTGGCAGTCTCTGGTGACTGTCCGTACTTCCTCGACGGAGTAGGGCAGATTACGGGCTTTGATTAGATGGTACAAGCGAGTGACCCCCCGGATGGCAAAGGCTCTCGTGCAGGGCACGGAGCTGGTTCACTTGTGCGCTGGCACATGTACCTCGGGAGAGGGCGTCTGGGGGCTCGTTGAGCTTGCCGGGGCGATACAAGATCTCGTAGTTAAAGGTGGAGAGCTCGATTCTCCACCGCAAGATTTTGTCATTCGCTATCTTGCCCCTCTGCGTGTTGTTAAACATGAAATATACCCACCGTTGGTCAGTGAGGAGAGTGAATCTCCTGCCAGCCAGGTAATGCCTCCAGTGCTGCACCGCTTCAACGATTGCCTGGGCCTCCTTTTCAATAGAGGAATGTCGAATTTTGGAGGCGTGGAGGGTGCATGAAAAGAATGCCACGGGTCTGCCTAACTGATTCAGCGTGGCGGCAAGGGCGACATCTGAAGCGTCGCTTTCTACTTGGAAAGACAGTGTCTCGTCTACTGCGTGCATCCCGGCCTTGCCTATGTCAGATCGAATGTGGGCGAAGGCCTGTTGTGCCTCGGCCGAGAGGGGAAAATGTGTGGACTGGATAAGTGGGCGGACCTTGTCCGCGTATTGTGGGACCCACTGGGCATAATAAGAAAAGAACCCAAGGCAGCGTTTGAGGGCCTTGGGGGAGTGCAAGCTCCATGAGGGGGCGCATGCGGTCGGGATCGGGCCCCAGTAGTCCGTTTTGGACTACGTAGCCGAGGATGGCTAAGCGGTCTGTGCGGAACACGCACTTCTCCTTGTTGTACGTGAGATTAAGGAGAGATGCAGTGTGGAGAAATTTAGAAAGGTTGGCGTCATGGTCCTGCTGGTCATGGCCGCAGATGGTGACATTGTCGAGGTACAGGAAGGTGGCCTCCAGTCCGTACCGGTCAACCATTCGGTCCATTTCTCGTTGAAATACCGAGACTCCATTCGTGACGCCGAAGGGAACCCTAAGAAATTGGTACAGACAACCATCCGCCTCGAAGGCAGTGTAGGGACGGTCTGATTTACGGATGGGGAGCTGGTGGTAGGCGGATTTCAGGTCAATAGTAGAGAAGACCCGGTACTGTGCAATCTGATTGACCATATCAGATATGTGAGGGAGGGGGTGCGCGTCGAGCTGCGTGTACCGGTTGATCGTCTGGCTGTAGTCCACGACCATCCTGTGCTTCGCCCAGGTCTTTTTAAAAAAAATAATTTTTATTGGAATTTTTGGAAAAATATATAGCAACAGAATAATAATAATAATAACAATAATAATAACAATAATAAACATCCCCCGGCACCCGTAACAACGCATGTAACAAACCCCCCCCCCCCCCAAAACCCAATAAACAACAAAATAAATTAACAATAAGCAAATTAACTTAAACAATACCCCCCTGAGACCCCTCTCCCCCCCCTTCCCCCCCTCCCCCCCGGGTTGCTGCTGCTGCTGACCTAGTTCATTATCGTTTTGCCAGAAAGTCGAGGAAAGGCTGCCACCTCCTAAAGAACCCTTGTACCGACCCCCTCAGGGTGAATTTGACCCTCTCCAGCTTAATGAATCCCGCCATGTCATTGATCCAGGTCTCCATGCTTGGGGGTCTCGCATCTTTCCACTGCAGCAAGATCCTCCGCCGGGCTACTAGGGACGCAAAGGCCAAAACACCGGCCTCTTTCGCCTCCTGCACTCCCGGCTCCACCCCAACCCCAAATATCGCGAGTCCCCAGCCTGGCTTGCCACCCCCTTCCAGAATTCCCCGAGTGCCGGGCATGCCCAAAATATATGGCCATGGTTCGCTGGGCTTTCCCGAACACCTAATGCACCTGTCCTCATCCCCAAAAAACCTGCTCATCCTTGTCCCGGACATATGAGCCCTGTGCAGCACCTTGAACTGGATGAGGCTAAGCCTCGCAAATGAGGAGGAGGAGTTCACCCTCTCCAGGGCATCCGCCCATGTCCCCTCCTCAATCTGCTCCCCCAGCTCCACTTCCCACTTAGCCTTCAGCTCCTCTACCGACGCCTCCTCCACCTCCTGCATCACCTGGTAAATGTCAGACACCTTCCCATCCCCGACCTTTTCCCCGGTCTTAACCACTACCACCTGGGCTCTCCAAGGGCTGTTGCTGGCCTCGATGATACCCTCCCAAAGCAGCCGCTGGACTTCGGACCTGATGAAGGCCTTGTCCTGGTGCTGTACCGTCTGCTCCTGGTGGCGACGGGCTTGCAATCTGCGGTCAGATTGGCAAAGAGTGAGGGAGGCTCAACCTTGAGGGTCGCGAGGCCGCAAACAGTGAGGGGAGGTAGGGGATCCGCCGAATTTGAGGGTGAGGCTCTGGAGATTGAACTGGAAATCCAGGCCTAGTAAGAGTGACGCGCAGAGGTTGGGGAGAATGTACAGACGGAAACGGTCGAATTCCACGCCCTGTACAGAAAGTTTAACCAGGCAGGAGCCCCGGATCGGGACAGAGTGGGAACCGGAGGCGAGAGAGATCTGCCGGTTGGAGGGATGGACCGCAAGGGAATAGTGCCTTGCCGTGTCTGGGTGAACGAAGCTCTTGGTGCTCCCGGAGTCGATGAGGCAGGAGGTCACGTGGCCGTTGACCAGCACCGTTATGGAAGAGGGCGGCAGGTTGCGAGGACGCGACTGGTCGAGCGTAACGGAGGCGAGTAGTGGGCGATTGGCGGTCGAGTCAGATGAGTTCGACGAGGAGCGGTAACGACTCGTGTCCCGTGGCCCCGTCCCGGGGGAGGACAAAATGGTGGTGTCTGGAGTACCTGTATGGGAGAAGATGGCGGCGGACAAAATGGCGGCGCCCATGGAGCGCACGTTGTGGGGTCGGGACAAAATGGCGGCGCCCATGGAGTGCACGTGGCGGGTGGTGGCGAAAGATGGCGGCGCCCACTGATCGCACGTGGGGTTGGGGGAAGCGGACGGCAGGGCCCATTGTGCGATCGGCTGAGGCGAGGGGGGGGGAATGCGGGCGCGGATAGCGGCAAACCGTCCGGGACTGACACACCGCTGCAAAGTGGCCTTTCTTGCCACAAGCTTTGCAGGTCGCGGGCCGGGCAGCGCTGGCGGGGGTGCTTCTGCTGACCGCAGAAGTAACAGTGGGGACCAAGGAGCGCGGTGCGGCGGGCAGCGCAGGCGTAGTGCGCGGGGGCAGCTGCTGTGGGAGGCGGTTGCGGGGTCCACGAGGGGTAGGATGGGTGGGCCTGGGGGGCCGTTTGCGGGGTCCACGAGGGGTAGGACAGGTGGCCAACTTCCTGAGATCCATGGCTGCAAACTTGCAGACCCTTGTCGATACCAGGGTGGGCATCCAGGACTGTCAGCACCAGGTGCTGGGGGTGCCTCGGGTGCTGGATCTGCTCGCACCCCCGTCCCATGGAGATCAGGCACCCCCAGGGAGGCGGAGATTCTGGGGCCCGTTTAGAGACCCCCTGCAGAGGAGGTCTCGGAACACCGTAACACCTCGGACTCTCTTTCCCCCCCCCCCCCCCCCCCTTCCATCCCAGGTGCATCTGGTGGGCAACGGGCAGAACAGGATGGCAACACGCCATCCCAGTCACCCGAGGCGTCCCAGGAAACAGCCGCCAAAGGGGACCCGAGTCACAGTCACCCGAGTCCGCCTTCAGTTCTGCTGCACCGTCTGGGGAACCACCAAGACGTAGTCATAGGGCCCGTAAGGCCAGGAAATTAGACACTGAGTAAGTTAGCATGGGTGCAGGGCACAAACTAGTTATAGGGGCTAGGGCACGTGTATGAATTGTTTGTCATTAAGATCACGTTCACACCTATAGAAGCTGCCTCTGTGCTCTGTTCGATGCATGCGGGGGTGGGGTGGGAAGTGAGCTCCAGTGTGTGTGACGGGTGATAGGAGGTCGAGCTCAGCTGAGAGTGGTGTGAGCACCTCCCCACCCCCCCGGGGTCGCCCTGGGGTCACTGCCGTGTCCAGGCCGCATGCAGGGATCACCCAGTTTCCAGGCTGATCTGGAGTCTCCTCCTGCATGCCCGGGTCCGTCAGGTCCTGGTATGATGAGCGGCGCCGGTACACACGGAGCTTCATCGGGCGCCTCCGTCGCCGTGGCACCACCACCACTTCCTCCTCCTCCTCATCATCCTGTCGTGCGGGCGGCTCTCCAGACTGGGCGGCTGTCACCTGCTCCTCTGCGGCAGCCTCTGCCACCTCCCTGGCACTCTCCTGCTCCAGGCCCCAGAGGGCTCCATGCAGGACAGCGGCCCCCACCACGGCGGCCAACATCGCTGGGTGATGGTCAAACAGCGGCCCCCGCCACGGCGGCCAACATCGCTGGGTGATGGTCAAACAGCGGCCCGCCACGGCGGCCAACATCGCTGGGGTAATGGTCAAACAGCGGCCCCGCCACGGCGGCCAACATCGCTGGGTGATGGTCAAACAGCGGCCCCGCCACGGCGGCCAACATCGCTGGGTGATGGTCAACAGCGGCCCCCGCCACGGCGGCCAACATCGCTGGGTGATGGTCAAACAGCGGCCCCGCCACGGCGGCCAACATCGCTGGGTGATGGTCAAACAGCGGCCCCGCCACGGCGGCCAACATCGCTGGGTGATGGTCAAACAGCGGCCCCGCCACGGCGGCCAACATCGCTGGGTGATGGTCAAACAGCGGCCAGCAGGAGGTGGGAGTAGACCACATGTCATCATTGTACATATCCCACCCGCAGCCAGATGCCATGGGCTGCATGGTCGCCACTGCTGCCAGCTGGCACCTAGCCAGGCAAACAACGCCCCCCACCCCCGGGCACCCCCTTCTCACCCCCCCCCCCCCCGATCCCCTCCCTGGCACTCCCCACCCCCCCCAACCAGCACCACCCCCCCCCCCCCAATCCCCTCCCCGGCACTCCTCACCCCACCCCCCCATCCCCGGCACTCCCTTCCCACCCACTTCACCGGCACCGACCCCAACGCCGCCATGCACCCCCGGCCCTGGGGGGCATCCGACAGCTGCAACCCCCTCCCCGCAGTCACGGCTGTGCCGTCTCTTCTGTAGCGGCCGCCTCACGCCGACCCATACCTCCTCATTTGCCGGCGTCAGCCAGCATGTTAAAAAGGTACCTTGACATACGCTGGGGTGACCTGCGGTCACGTGGGCGGGACTTCGGCCCGTCCAGGCCGGAGATTTGCAGCAGGCCCAGGGGACCAGCACGCCGTGCCCATTCCCGCCATTCTGCGAGGCGCATGGAGCAATTCTGTCGGTGGGCTTTGTCGCGGGTCGGAGTATCGGGGTGACGGCATTCATGTCTCCCCCCCCCCCCGGGGATTCTCTGACCCAGCGCAGGGTCGGAGAATCCCGGCCATTGTGTTTAGCTTTAGTCAGATGGTGTGGTTATTAGGAGGAACCAAGGGCTGAAACAGTCAGGTGTTGGGGTTCAAAAAGAATTCAGTTTGGGATTGAGATGTGAACAGACAAGAAGCGGTGCTCGCACAGTTCAGTTCTATCTGTGAGCAGACAAGCAGCTTCTGGAGAAATAGTCAGTTAAAGATCTGGCTGCGGGCAGACCAACAGCTTTCCTCAAAGCAGTTAAGGTAAAAATATTTAGTCTGTGAATAGAGCAGCAGTTCACGGAAAGATGGCAGATTAAACAGTAGTTTGAGACAGACGAGAATCTGGGTCCTGAAGGTCCTCGCTTTCTCAAAGTGGTTTATCCACAAGATCTTTTTACAACAAGTATTCCTGAGCCTGCTAACTGTATTTTAAAGTGGTTTTGACCTGAGATGGGTTTTGTTTGAGTGGAGATAAAGATAACAGTTAAGGGTTACTGTTTTATGTTATGGATAAGCATAGTTCAACTGGTAATTGGAAGCTATTTGTCTTTATGATGTTATGGTTAGTAATACTGTGTTCGTAATAAAGTTTGGTTCAATGCACCACATCCCGATTGGTGCATGGAATCACTCACGGAGCGAAGTATCCTTTCCTCATAGTCTTACAAATTAAATTAAATATTGGGGTTTCTGCCTGGTATCCTAGCAACTGTTGGGGTCTGGGCCAGGATCGTAATAGAATGGATAGATGCTTGATGGCCGTCGCAGACGCGATGGGCCGAAGGGCCTTTTTCTGGTCTGTAAAACTCTGTTACTCTATGACAACACCTTCAACATTTTCTTGTTATCGTTGATTATTTTCGTCTTTGGGTTGAAGGTATTCCGATGGTAAACGGTTCTCATTTCACAACTCTGAGAGGCTGGGGGGAGGAGCAGAGACGATTATAAATTTACATAGAATTTACATAGAATTTACAGTGCAGAAGGAGGCCATTCAGCCCATCGAGTCTGCAACGGCTCTTGGAAAGAGCACCCTACCCAAGGTCAACACCTCCACCCTATTCCCCATAATCCAGTAACCCCACCCAACACTAAGGGCAATTTTGGACACCAAGGGCAATTTATCATGGCCAATCCACCTAACCTGCACATCTTTGGACTGTGGGAGGAAACCGGAGCACCCGGAGGAAACCCACGCGCACACCAGGAGGATGTGCAGACTCCGCACAGACAGTGACCCAATCCGGAATTGAACCTGGTACCCTGGAGCTGTGAAGCAATTGTGCTATCCACAATAGGCAAGAGTGATAATGGAACGGCAGGTAGAATTGATGAGGGAAAACGTGGATAAGCTGTGAGAGTCAGAGAGTCCATGGAGAAACCACAATGCTTCCTGGCTTTCTTAGATTGTGGGGGGCATTGAGAGTGTAGCCATCTAAGATGGCCACCTGCAAAGGACCATGGGAATTATGGCCAACCCAGGACTCAGACAGATACAGAGCTTATGTGTATCTGTAACACAGGTAACCAGACCTGATCGAAACCCCCGCTCGTTTGCATTTTAATGGCCCATTTTCCCAGGACAATAGAACTCCAATCAAACAACCGGTAGAGCCACAGACTGATCGGCGCCACTCCCCTCACTCAGAAAGCACAACTGCCAATGACCGCTGAGGACCCACCCAGCTACCAAGGCACCCGCCCCTTTATTGGCCGAAATCGAAGACAGTGATCAGAGCCCTGTCGGACTATTGGGTCCAAGGTTAAGGACCGCCCCAAAGAGCGCAAGATCTCAGAGGGATAAAAGAGGACACAGCAATGTGTGCTCTCGCTCTTGAATCCGGCCTGTGCCAACCCAATTGCAGCAGGAACAGCCAGCCAAGTTCAAGACCAACGATCGCTACCTGACGGATGAGCGCAGCAGAGACAGAGCCACTTTCTTCGAACCAGCCAAGTGAAATCCAGATAAAGGCCTTATCCATTTGCACAGTGCCGGTCGCCCTGAAGTTAAGTATAGGTGATTGTAGCTGATAGGTGTCGTTTAACTCGTAGTAGATATTGTGTTTGCATGTCGAGATAACTCTTGTGTATGTAAATAAACTATCTTTTGAGCTAACTAACTGGTTGTGTGGTTATTTTTTTCACTTTTCATTTAATTTCATTTCATTTCATTATTTGATCGATATAAGGGCAGGATTGTGGTTCACCAACATTTTAATAGAGCAACAAGAGTCCTCTGGCAGTGCCAACTCAGCAGTGCCAACCTGTGTCATGTGGAAGTGCCAGGGCAGCACACTAGTGGGAGTCCCATTGTGTGTGTGGGAGGGTATGTGCTGTGAGTGGGGAGCACAGCAGACATTGGGGGAGGGGGGGGCGGATTGTCCTGCCGGCAATGACTGTCGGGGCAGGGGGGTAATTGCCGGCGATGATTGTCGGGGGCAGGGGGGATGTGCCGGCGATGATTGGCGGGGGCAGGGGGGGGGGATGTGCCGGTGATGATTGTCAGGGCACAGAGCCACAAACCTCCGAGATGTGGCCTGGGTAACATAGAACATAGAACGATACAGCGCAGTACAGGCCCTTTGGCCCTCAATGTTGCACCGACATGGAAAAAAAAACGAAAGGCCATCTAACCTACACTATGCCCTTATCATCCATATGCTTATCCAATAAACTAAACGTTCGGATCCAGTGCTGGTCGGTGTGCCCTTTGAAGTTAGGGCCCCGATCTGTTTGGACATTTTGCCGCTTTATGGTAAGATTCCGCCCAGTAATGTCTTTCTGAAACTGTGTTGAATTCTGGACAGTTGTGCAATGTGCACTCATACCACAGCAGGAAGTGGGTTTGAAGTGTCTCCAAGACATTGGTCAGCGAGGACCGCTATAGAATCAGAGAGAATTGCGGCAGCGGAAACCATTTCACACTTTAAAACATCGAAAAGAGGAGCCGGCTCCTATTTCTGGCCCCTCGAGCCTGCGTCACCATTCAGTATGATCTAGGTTGATCCTCTATGTCAATGCCATACACCTACCCCCTCCCCATGCCCCTTGACATCTTTAGTGCGTAGAAATCGATCAAAGTCCTTCACAAATATGTTCAGTGATTGGCCTCCTCGGTTTTCTGTGGTAGAGAATTCCACAAGTTGACCACCCTCTGAATAAAGAGGTTTCACCTCACCTCAGTCCTGAAAGTCTTGTCCCATGGGGGGGGGGGGGGGGGGGGGGGGGAGTTGGCAGTATGAGAACCAGAGCGGTTAGTGTTCACTGCCCCCCCCCCCCATCCCCCCCCATTCCTATTGGCTCACCACCATCTCAGCTGCCCTCGCCAGGATACCATCCCTCCCCTCCCCTCCCATCCCTCCCCTCTCACGGTCTTGCAAAGATCAACCCCCCCCCCCCCCCCCCGCTCCCATGGGCATGCCAGCCTCCCCTCTGCGCTCACATAGGCTTGCCCTCTCCATCCCCACTTTCGCAGCCTCCTGCCAGAGTGAACTGGCACACATACACACACACACACATGTGCACAGACACGTAAACACACGCCAAAAACACACAAACACACTGGGGCCGGTAGGGTGGCACAGTGGTTAACAGCGCTGCCTCCCAGCACCAGGGACCGCAATTCAATTCTGGCCTCGGGTCACTGTCCATGTGGAGTCTGCACGTTCTCCCCGTGTGTGCGTGGGTTTCCTCCAGGTTCCTCCCACAGTCCAAAGATGTACAGGTTTTGTGGCTTGGCCATGATAAATTGCCCCTTAGCGTCCAAGGATGTGCGGGTTAGGTGGGGTTATGGAGTTACGGGCCTAGGGCGGGGGAGTGGGCCTAGGCTAGTGTGCTCTTTCAGAGGGTTGGTGCAGACTCGATGGGCTGAATGGCCTCCTTCTGCACTGTAGGGATCCTATACACAGAGACGCTTCATTACACCATCGTTGAGGAATCTGGCGTCATCTCCAGTCTGTCATGTTTTTCACCCTGGGGTAACACGGGCTGCAACTGGATGCAGTTGTACTTGAAAGTAGAGTCCAAACTGTAATGTTGGTTCAATACATTTTATTGAACTTGCTGAGCAGTGCACACAGTTCACTGTGGTTTTGACACTCTACTAATCTAAGCATGCTTACTATAACTAACCAGACCACACTAGCTCTGAGCCACGTGTAGAAGGTGCTAACTGATATATACACCCTGACTGTCACTACAGTTGTCTCCAGTGGAAAGAGGCAGAGTGTTGACGCCTCGTGTGTTTTATAGTGGGAGACCACCTTCTAGTGTTCTGCCTGATGATTGGTTGTGTTTTGTCCTGTGTGTTGATTGGCTGTACTGGGTGTCTGTCACTGGATTGTCCATGATAAATTGCCCCTTAGTGTCTAAAAGGTAATGAGGGGTTACTGGGTTACGGGGATAGGATGGAGGTATGGGCTCGATGGGCCGAATGGCCTCCTTCTGCACTGTAAATTCTATGATTCTATGATTTGATGGTGATGTTGAACATGTCAAACAGGTGTCTATCACTGCTTGTCTGTATCTCATTACGTACATGAGTGTATATCATGACACTATCTATCTCTTTTGGATGTGTATTCAGAGAAAACATCTGTAGCCTCATATTTGGAAAAGTGTCTGCAACATTTCAAAGGCTCAATGGCAGTTTTGCAAATAATGAAAGAAAAAAGGATTTATCTCTGCCCAGCGAAGGGGAAGAATTGAAATATATTTTTAGTAATTTTTGCCTGAGCTAAGTGACTATAACTCAGTATAAAATGCATGAACAACCTGATTCACAATCAAGAACAGTACAGTTTACTAAACCATTGTCTTCACGGCACCAAGCAAGAAGTGAATGAGGCAATTGGCCAATATTGCAGGTGAATGAGGAAACCAACAACCAAATGGGGTGGCCCGGGGGCCCAGTGGCCCGGTGGGCCGGTGGCCCAGTGGCCCAGTCTCACAGCTCCAGGGACCCGGTTCAATCCTGGCCTCGGGTCACTGTCTGTGTGGAGTCTGCACATTTTCCCTGGGCCTGCGTGGGTTTCCTCCGGGTGCTCCGGTTTCCTCCCACAGTCCAAAGATGTGCAGGTTAGGCGGATTGGCCATGATCAATTGCCCCTTAGTGTCCAAAAGGTTAGGAGAGGTTACTGGGTTACAGGGATAGGATGGAGGTATGGGCTTGATGGGCCAAATGGCCTCCTTCTGCACTGTAAATTCTATGATTCGATGGTGATGTTGAACATGTCAAACAGGAGATCAAAACTCAAAGTCATCGAAAGGTTGTCTTTCTGAATAAATGCGCCAACATCGCTGGGAGCTATGAAAGATATCAGAGCTGTCTGGAAAGTTTTGGGACTTTTGAAACATCAGTCTCTGTCAAAGACGCCAGAATAAATGCTGTTTTCCCTGTCACATGTCCAGGGAATGTGACCTGCTTCTCAGTTTCCAGCAACAGATCTGCACACAGCTGCAGCTACAGCCACATTTCCTACATGTATCAACAACTATCTCAAACTGCTAAACACTTCACTGCAGGCAGCATGCTGACCCCAATGTGCCCCAGTCACACATCTCGAGTGGCAAACACCATTTCCCAGCCAGGAAGCACACAGAGAAGGGGTAACACTTTCTACTTCAGTGTGATGTTATTCAGAGTTGGGGCCCATACTTTGGGTCTCACCCACAGAAGCCATTTGGAAATCCCAGCGTGAGAAGCAGATTAGATTTGGCGTTGTTACGCGATCACTGAAGCAAGATAAACAACAGGAAGGACACTCGACACTGACATTCAATGATAACACGGAGCATGTGCATGGTGTTAAACTCTTCACTGAACTTGACCCCAGTGGTTTACAGAAGAATTGAGTTATCTTACAGCATTCCCCAACAACATCGGACTTTTTCCAAACCAGACTCCAGGGTCACTTCAGCAGCCGATTCAGCCGGAGTTTCAAGAGCTCGAAACTCAAGGCTGACATCAGCGATGAAATTCTCACCCACAGTCACCTTGGATCTGCGCAGCACCGACATACGTGTCGATAACGTCTTAGAGAATGTAACCTCCTTCCGGGGCAAAGACGTGTCCACATTCAGTGAAAGTGGAATTGAATTCTGTCCTGTGTTCCGTGCTGAAGGAAGTATGGACTGATCCCGGAAACGTTGGGGCTTTTACCGTTCCCACAAAATTGCACGAGGTGCAGGAAAGTCTCATCACGTACGGAGGTTGCTTTATTGCTGATCTCACAGTGCTGCACCGCCCCCCCCCCTCCCCCTACAGCATCTGACAAAACAGCCCGAGTAGCAGTGGACTACATCACAAAAACATGTTAGACACCAGATCAAGCCATTGTCAGCAAGTTGAACAAATGTCTGTTCCCTTCCCTGAGGAAACCACCCAGCCAGTGAGATCCGCAACCCCTTGAGACCACAAGACATAGGAGAAGAATTAGGCCACTCGGCCCATCGACTCCGCTCCGCCATTCAATCATGGCTGATATTTTTTCTCTTCCCCATTCTCCTGCCTCCTCCCCATAACCTCAGATCCCCTTATTAATCAAGAACCTATCTACCTCTGTCTTAAAGATGTCATGATATACAGACACACACATAATGATATACAGACAAGCAGCTAATGGACACAAAGAACAGGACATGACCAATAAGCAGGCAGGACACTCAGTGGTGGGATCTGACTATAAAAGACACAAGGCACTCACACTCCGCCTCTTTCCATGTCGTGTTAGGTACACTGGTCTAACACTGGCTGCAACTGGATGCAGTTAAGATCAGAAAGATACTCCAGACCTTGAAGTTAGTTCAATCAGGTTTATTGAACTAATAGCACAGTTAGCACAGTTCTCTGTGAGCTCGACTCTCTGCTAACCTAAGTGTGGTTACTCTGTCTAACTGAATCAGACTAGCTCTTAGCCACGTGGTGGAGGTGTGAGATTGTAACAACACCCTTGACTGACTCTCCAGATGTTCATCAGTGGGAAGAGGCGGAGTGTGAGTGCCTCGTGTCTTTTATAGTCAGATCCCACCCCTCAGTGTCCTGCCTGCTTATTGGTCATGTCCTGTTCCCTGTGTCCATTAGCTGCTTATCATTATGTGTGCGTCTGTATATCATGACAAAAGACACTCAGAGTTTTGGTCTCCACAGCCTTCTGCAGCAAAGTGTTCCACAGATTCACCACCCTCTGGCTAAAATTTCTCCTCATCTCTCTTTTAAAGGATCATCCCTTTTTCTGAGATTGTGTCCTCTGGTTCAAGTGGAAACATCCTCTCCACGTCCACTCTATCCAGGCCTCGCAGTATCCTGTAAATTTCAATAAGATCCCCCCTCATCCTTCTAAACTCCAACGAGTACAGACCCAGAGTCCTCAACCGTTCCTCATACAACAAGTTCTTCATTCCAGGGATCATTCTTGTGAACCTCCTCTGGACCCTTTCCAAGGCCAGCACATCCTTCCTTAGATACGGGGCCCAAAACTGCTCACAGTGCTCCAAATGGGGTCTGACCAGAGCCTTATACAGCCTCAGACGTACATCTCTACGTACATCTCTGCTCTTGTATTCTGGCCCTCTTGACATGAATGCTAACATTGCATTTGCCTTCCTAATTGCCGACTGAACGTACACGTTAACCTGACGAGAATCTTGAATAAGGACTCCCAAGTCCCTTTGTGCTTCTGATTTCCGAATCCTTTTCCCATTTAGAAAATAGTCTATGCCTTTATTTTTCCATCCATAGTGCATAACCTCACACTTTTCCACATTGTATTTCATCTGCCGCCACTTTGCCCACTCTCCTAGCTTGTCCAAGTGCTTCTGCACCCCCCTTGCTTCCTCGATACTACCTGTCCCTCTACAGATCTTTGTATCATCTGCAAATTTAGCAACAGTACCTTCAGTTCCTTCTTCTAGATCAGTAATATATATTGTGAAAAGTTGTGGTCCCAGCACCGACCCCTGAGGCACACCACTAGTCACCAGCTGCCATCCTGAAAAAGACCCCTTTATCCCCACTCTCTGCCTTCTGCCAGTCAGCCAATCCTCTATCCATGCCAGGATCTCACCCTGAACATCATGGGCTCTTAACTTATTTAACAGTCTCCTGTAGGGGACTTGTCAAAGGCCTTCTCGAATTCAAATAGATCACGTCCACTGGTTCTCCTTTGTCTAACTCCCTTGTTATCCCCTGAAAGAACTCAAACAGACTTAGACCTGGGGTGGGATTCTCCGAAAAAGCGGCTAAGTGTTTACGCCTGCATAAACACTGGAGCGTTTCACGCCTGCGTAAACACCATAGCCCCTTTGGTCCCAGCGATTCCCTTAACCGAAGTGGCCCAGCAGGGCGCCAGACTGCCTCGTGCAGCTCTGGCTGCCGATACGGGGCCCTGCACTTCTGGCCACGCGTCCGCACATCATGGCGGACCCACACACCATCCCCAACAATATAGCCCCCCCCCCCCCCCAGATCGTGTGCGCCCGCCGAGCGGTGGCCCCGATCGCGAGCCTGGCCGTCCTGGAGGCCCCAACCCTGGTGACGGAACCCCCACCCCACACCAGGGTGGCCGCGGCAGCCGCCACTCCGAGCGCTTGTTGGGTGGAGCCATGTTAGAACCTCGCCGGCGGGAACTCGGCCAGCCACCGGCAGAGAATCGCCGCGGGGGCCTCTTTCAATGGCCCCTGAACGACGCCGCGTCGACCGCACGACTGCCGGCGATTCTCCTGTGCGTGGAAAATCGAAGGAAGGCGTCGGTCCCGATCACCGGTCTGACGCCCCATTCTCCGCCCCCCCCGCGCCGAGCGCAATTTCGGCTCCCTCGGAGAATCCCGGCCATGTTCTCCCTTTGACTAAACAGTGCTGACTCAGTCCTATTTTACCATGCACTTCCAAGTACTCCGCAATCTCATCTTTAATAACAGACTCTAAAATCTTACCAATGACCGAAGTCAGGCTAACCGGCCAATAATTTCCCGTCTTCTGCCCTCCTCCCTTCTTAAACAGGGGTGTTACATTAACCACTTTCCAGTCCTCTGGGACCTTCCCTGCCTCCAGTGATTCCTCTTCGATCCAGTTATTGTGTAAAAAGAAGATCTGTAACTCATCAATTATTGCGATGCCAATCAGATTGTTAATGCCTGTAGAATAACATTATTCATAAACTGACCCTCCCAGGCCCCCCCGAGGACATGCAGGCCGCCCATGGAGCCAGGTCCCGCCGGTAAGGACCTGTTGTGATTTACGCCGGCGGGACCCGCCGAAAACGGGCAACCACTCGGCCCATCGCGGGGGGGGGGGTCGGAGAATCCCCCTGTTGGGTATGCAATGCAACCCCTGTATTTCTCGTCGGTGCGTGATTAGCTGGCTGCCGATTCTCTCTTTCCTCCGCTTGGCAATGGGATTTTCCATTGAAGAAATCCCAAACCACCGGGAAACCCACGAGCGGGGGTAAGCTGTCGGCGGGAACAGAGATCCCAACGGCTGGAGAATTCCAGCCCTTATCTTTTTCGATCAAGTTGCCTTTTACTCGTCTATACTCCAGTGGAAACTAACCTGGCCTGCCCCACCTTTCCTCATCGCACAACCCATCCATTCCAGTTATTAGTCTGGGTTGATAAGTGGTAAGTCAGATTTGTGCCACACAAGTGCCAGGTGATGACCATCTCTAAGGAGAGAGAATCCAGCCATCTAACCATGGCATTCAACTGCATTAGCATCACTGTTAATGTCGCCCCATTATTAACGTTCTGGGGTTTACCATTGATTCAAAACTAAACTGCACTAGCAATATAAATACTGTGTTAACAAGGTCACGTCAGAAGCTAGGAATCCTACAGTGAGTAACTCACCTCCTGACTACCCAAAGCCAGGCCACCATCTACAAGGCGCAAGTGTGCAGAATACTCTCCACTTGCCTGGATGAGTTCAGATCCAACAACACTCACGAAGCTTGAAACCATCCAGGATAAAGCAGCCCCGCGTGATTGGCACCCCTCCACCACCTTAAACATTCACTCTCTTCCAATCGCTGACAAGTCACCCCTCCGAGTGAGCAACACCCCGCTATGTGTTCGCCAAAGTCCTCCCATCAGACTGCCCTCCTCCCTCCCCAGTGACCACTGACCAGGGGGCAGCACCCGGACAGAGCTCCTGACCTTACCAACCCAAGGTGGCGCCAGAGTGTGACGACTTTCTGCGAACTCTCCCCCGTAGATCCTCTTCCGACATCTTTTATAACCCTTCTAATCTTTTAAAACTTGATTTTAACACTAGTAAAATCACTAACAATGTTCTTTGGCATTTACTTACAAGTCTGGAGATTCCTGACTTCCGAGGACCGACCCATATGACCCAGCCCGACCCAGCAGTATGCGACCGGCGACACGACACCGACCTCGACCTGGAAGCAGAAGAGGCTCGACGAGGGGACCTGACCTCGCCTGAAACATGACCCGGCATCCAAAATGTCCGACCCGGTGTCCGAAACGCCCGACCCGGCATCCAGCCACGTGACCCGGCCCGACCCGAGCCGGAGAGGCCGCTCAGAGTCCCAAACATAACCTAACCACCCCCAAAGCAGCGAAGACCCCACGGGGGACCCGAACATGTCGAAAGGAGGATCCGACCCCGCGGAACCCCGGGGCCCGACCGGATCACGAACATGCCCCCTCCGGCGACCCCAAAATCGCAACCAGAGCCCAGAACCCACCCAGATGTCATCACTTACCTTCTCTAAGGTCAGACCATTCTCATCGGATCCCGGGACTACCCAGGAGATGCCACCGACCAAGGAAACGCGGGAACGTAACGGTCTGCAGGTGAGATTAAAACAACGTGGTTTCAAGTCTCCTCTCCCCAGCATACTCCTGGCAAATGTCCAAACAATCGAAAACAAGCTGGACCAGCTGAACGCTAGACCTGCCTCTCAGAGGGAAGTAAGAGACTGCTGTGTGCTGTGTTTCACAGAGACATGGCTCACCCCCGCCTCACGGGACTGTGCCATGCAACCTGAAGGCTTCTATATTCACCGGGCAGTCCGCACCGCGTCATCAGGCAAAGCAAAGGGTGGAGGGGGTTTACCTCCACATCAACTCCTCCTGGTGCTCGGATGTGGCGACCCTGGCGACCTACTCCTCCCCAGGCCTGGAATACCTGACTGTGAAGTGCCGCCCATACTATCTTCCACATGAGTTCACTTCAGCCATTATCACAGCGGTCTACATCCCACCCCAGGCGGAAGTGAAGAAGGCGCTTGAGGAATTGTACACAGCTATAAATAACAGCGATAAATAACAGCTTCTCCACCCTGTGCCTTGGCGTGGCTGGGTGATCTGATGGAATTCTTACATCTTGAGCAGGTAAAATTTGCCCAAAGAGGGACGGTTACAAAAAGATCGGGGTTTGTTCACTGTGCATTTCGGAGAGCTAGTTGCCATCAACTGTTAGCAGAGGTTGGGGTTGGGAAGGGGTTTGGGGGGGGGGGGGGGGGGGCTGTGGGGGGGGGGGGGGGGGTTGCTGCAGGGTTTATTGTATTTGGGGGTGGAATACTCTCATTTTCTTTTGTTTTGTAAAATGTTAAAATGCTGAACATTTGAACAAAAATACTTTTAAAAAATAAATCTAAATCGAGGAAGGACTTGACAGCAGGGCAAACCTCAGCAGGAAAAACTGCGGTTAGCAACAACACCTGCTCTCTCTGGGAAGCACTTCAGAACACAGAGAAGCCTTGATGAAAAACCGCAGTCAGAAACAACATGCGCAATTTAATGACTTGGTGTCGGGACGAGGACGTTGAATCTCGTGAGATTGTGACGCTCAAAACACCTGGCGAGATTGAACTAAATCACTGGCCGTGATCCAGATCTACAAATTTAAAGGATCAATTAGGCTGATTAAAATATGCATGTGGGGAATTCTCCCGGTGCCCGGGACCTCGGCAGGGGGCAGTTTAGTATTAGCTTCCACAAAAGCGGAGCATTCGAAATGGCACCGGGGAGGGGAGACCCCTGGGTGGTCAGGAATAGGGCAGGGTGGCAC
Organism: Scyliorhinus canicula; assembly: GCF_902713615.1. Lineage (NCBI taxonomy): Eukaryota > Metazoa > Chordata > Chondrichthyes > Carcharhiniformes > Scyliorhinidae > Scyliorhinus > Scyliorhinus canicula. Next base: position 190,991,164 of record NC_052153.1, read on the forward strand.
TCTGGCACTCCCTCTGGCAACGGGGAACCTTGGCCTTGCCAACCTGACACCCGGGCAGTGCCACCCAGGCACCCTGGCATTGTTGCCCTGGTAGTGCCAGGTGCCAAAGAGGCGCTGTCAGGATGGCAGGCGTATTACCAGGGGTACTGCCAGGCTGGCACTGCCAGAGATCTGGCCCAGGGGTGGCCCTATCAGGTGGAGGGAGGTGAGGGGATGTTCCTGGGGGACAGCCTGAGTTTGAGGGAGGAGGAAATGGGAGGGGGCTGAAAAGGAGGGGGATATCGGGGTAGCCAGACAAAATGGCGCCCTCATTGGCCTGGAGCCTTTCCTGCTGTCGAGCTCAGCTTAATGCTCCCCGAGGCTAAGGAAACCGGCAAAGTGCCATTGAATAGCATATTCTAGGCAGTGCAGCCACCGGGAAACACCCTGCTAAACCCGCCCAAAACCAGACATGAATTCTTTCCATTGAATCGTGCCCAATACCTGTACAAAAGAGGGATTACTTCGGAGTTACTGGACCGTGAAGAGCTACAAAAACAAACAAAGCTAATCCATATTTTGAAATAGCCATTACCTGTCAATCAAGGGGCTTGTAAAAAGTAATGCACCATAAAAGTGAATATAAACAATGCAGTTCAATGCTTTTAGGCTTCTCAGCAAGCCCAGAGGCTTGAAAAAGGGGAATAAAATTGAATGTGAAAGTGGAACTTCAAAGGTGTTCAACACATCAAATTGAAGACTTTTACCTTCATCTGACAGAACTTTGAACTTGACATGTTGGTTTAAAGGTTTTCAAGGTGACAGTGGAAAGACTTGCCACATGACCCCCATCCTTGGAAAGACCCCCAACCTGAGAAGTTCCAGCCCAGCCCAAGCCCCCTCACCAATCCCCCTGAAGGATCCCCCCTTGGCACCGGGGAGGTAAGTGAAGAGAGGGCACTCACTCCATGGTGCCCCTGGCACCTGGTCCTCGTTTTTAGAAACCAGTGATTCACAACCCATGGGACTTCCGAACAGGGGGTGGGGTTGAGGGGGGGGGGGGGGTGCAGGTGTACCACAGGAGGCTGCTGAATTCCACTTCAATTTTTCTGAAATGAAGCGAATGAGTTCTGATCAGGTTCGGGCCGTTTCTCGGGCCGGAGAACCTGATCTCGCCGGGGAGCAGGCTGGGAGACTCACAGCAGGTTTGATGTATGGCGAAAATCTACTTTTGGGACCCACACCCAATTCAACGGGAATCCCAGCTAGGTTAACAGCCACGGAGAAGCACTCCCTTTACCATTGTTCCTTCACTGTCACTGGGTCAAAATCCTGTAACTCGCCCCCTAACAGCACTGTGGGTGTATCTACACCACATGGACTGCAGCGGTTCAAGAAGGCAGCTCAGGAACACCTTCTCGGAGGCATTTAGCCTGGGCAATAAATGCTGGTTCTGCCTCCAATAACAACCACCCACACCCAGAAAGGGATAAATATATGATTGGGCGGGTGAACTCAGACATGTTAGAATGCACTTCCTCATTTTAAGCTGCACGGCCGAATGTCACAAGTATTTTTGGGTTCTTTGTTAACACCAAGTTCACTGGAGGAAGCAGCATGATCAGATAACGAGGAACAGTCTTCGGCCCATGAGGTGGGTGCTGGGCCTTCAGAGAGCTCCGGGTGCTGAAGGAGTGAAGAGGATGTTGTGGATTGTGCTTTCTGCGCTGACACTGGGCACCTCAGCAAAGTGTATGTATTTGCAAAGAATGAATCCATTTTCTCTGTTTTACTGTTTCAGTAAAATCATTCGCTGTGTAGGAAAACACTGAATATTATACTGAATATAATACAGACTATTATACTGAATATAATACAAAATGTAAACTGAATATAATAAAGAATATATTCTGAATATAATACAGAATATATCCTGAATATAATACAGAATATAAACTGAATATAATACAGAATATATACTGAATACAGAATACAGCAACGTGCCTCAATGACTGTGATGAATGTGATTCACACTATATATAGTTGCCAATATCACTCCATGTATATATGTTCGTTATCTACCCGTTGTAAGATCAATGCTGTATATAGTTGCCAATATAACTCCGTGTATATATGTTCACTATCCACCATTGTAAGTGCAGTTGCACTATCCGACCACCAGGGGGAGTCGCTCTGGGAGTACGCGAGAGTTTGTACTGGGCTCCTCCCTTGGCTCCGCCCAGGACTCCTCCCCCTGGGACCGATGTATAAAGATCAGTGCCTTAGAGCCAGCCTGCCAGTTCATCTGAAGTTCAATGACGAATAGGCTGGCTCTGTTGTAAGTGTATTAAAGCCTCTGTTCAGATCCAACTACACGTGTTCGCTGAATTGGTGGTTCCATCAATTTAATACTCTTAAGAAGCTGCCAAAGTAAAGCATGGAATCCGCTCTAAAACCAGGACGTCTAGAACTTGATCTGCAGGATGCAGAGGCGAAAGAAACCTTCTGCCACTGGCTGAAATGTTTTAAGGCCTACCTGGCCGAAATCAGCACCGCTGAAACTACGGAGGAACAAAAGCTCAGCCTACTGCACGCGAGGGTAAGCCACAGAATTTCTACACAACTAAATCCAGCCGGTTCCTACACCGCAGCGCTGGCGATTTTGGACAAAATGTATATTAGGCCCATGAACGAGGTCTTTGCCCGCCATGTGTTCATGACTCGCCGACAACGGTCTACTGAAACTTTAGCTGAATTTGCACACGAGTTGAACAATCTCTCAAATGACTGCAATTACCAGGCCGTAACCGCGGCCGAACATAGGGAGCTTGCTGTGCGGGATGTTTTTGTAGCGGGCCTTCGATCTAGCCATGTACGCCAGAGACTATTAGAAAATGGGGCCCAGGGCTTAGAGACTACTGTAGAGGCTGCTATCACAATGGAAGTTTCCTTCTGCAGCCTCAACTCGTTTTCCGCGGACCCCGCTAACCCCGCATGGGCCCCCGACCTGAGGACCCCCCAAGCCTGTGCCGCAAGGCCCCCCAGATATCGCGCCGCCACAGCTGGTCGCCCTACTGCCCCAGTCAACTACTCAAACTATCCAGCTGCTCCAGCTAATTACTCAGCTCCCCCAGCCAGCTACTCAGCTCGCCAAACCAGTTATTCAACTGCTCCAGCCTGCCACTATTCAGCTCCCCAAACCAGTTATTCAACTGCTCCAGCCTGCCACTTCTGTGGACAAAGCCAGCACCCGCGGCAGCACTGCTCAGCCCGATCCGCGACCTGCAGCAGCTGCGGGAAGAAAGGCCACTATGCTAGAGTGTGCCTCGGCAGAAGGGCCCCAGCCCTCAACACCCCAACAGTCCAAAAACATCGCCTCCAGCACCAGCAGGCCCGCGGGGCCCGAAACGCTGCGGCCTACGCTCAGGCTCCGCCCCCTCCCGCCACGTGCGATCCATGGGAGCCGCCATTTTGGCAAACCTCCACCATGCGGCCGGCCACGTGCGATTCATGGGGGACGCCATCTTCATCACCACCCTCCACGTGCGATCCACGGGCCCTAGCAGCATCCCCAGACTCAAACAGCTCACCGGAGGAGTACGACCTCCCCGGGCAGTCACCACATGGCCTGCAACTCAGAGCAGTGTTCCTGCATCAAGCTCGCCAGAGGAGGACTCAATGAGACAGCCTACCAGCCAGGTCCCGCCATATTGGGGTCTGGAGAATAACCGGGGGGGGGGGGGGGGGGGGTCCGCTGCCTACGGCCCCTGACCGGCGTGGCGTAAACCCCGCCCCCACCCGAAAACCGGCACCGCAGAATACGGCAGCCGGCATCGGAGCGGCGGTGTGGGATTCACGCCACCCACCGGGGATTCTCTGACCCAGCGGGGGTCAGAGAATCCCGCCCTGCGTCTTTTAAAAGATATTAAGGGAGATACGTCTCCTGGGCCGGGTGGGATTTACCCCAGGATACTGAGAGAAGCAAGGGGGGAAATTGCTGAGCCCTTGACTGACATCGTTGTATCCTCATTGGCTACAGGTGAGATCCCAGAGGACTGGAGAATAGCTAATGTGCTACCGCTGTTTAAGAAAGGTAGCAGGGATAATCTTCGAAACTACAGGCCAGCGAAAGGCACATCGTTAGTTGGTAAATTAGTGGAGAGAATTCTCAGGGACAAATCTCTTACGAATATAGAAAGTGAGAGAGATCTGGGCATGCAGGTCAACAGAGTGCCTGGAACGCGTTGCCAGGGGAGGTTGTGGAAGCAGATACATTAATGGCGTCCAAAAGGCATCTTGATAAACACATGGATAGGATGGGTAGAGGAACACTGCACAAGGAAGGACTGAGCGTTTGGGCCAAGATTGGTATCATGATCGGTACAGCTTTCGAGGGCTGAAGGGCCTGTTCCTGTGCTTTATTGTTCTTTGTTCTTGGGAAGTTAAAAGGATTCAGGTTTGGGAAACCCTGCTCTGTCATAATGCCCTTCATCCGTGCTCTCCCCATACCCCTTGTCACATTTAGAGTCTAGAAATCTATCTACTACCTTCTGAAATATATTGCAATGAACTGGTTAAATCCCCGTCTGTTTCGTATAAAAATCAGATTACAATGTAAAAAATTAGGATTTAAAATCCAAATTAAAAACTGATTAAGTAAAATAGAGATGGAGAGTCAGGAGATGTGTTGTTCCTGCATGATGTGGGAACTGGTGGACTCCATTGTGGTTCCCTGTGACCGTGTCTGTAGTAAGTATTGGTTGTTCGAGGGACTCCAGCTAAGGGTTGATGAGCTGGAGTCTGAGCTTCGGACTCTGCGACACATCAGGGAGGGGGAGAGATACCTGGACACTGTGTGCCAGGAGGCAGTCACACCCCTCAGACTAACTAACGTAAATTCGGCCAGTGGTCAGGGACAGGAGGGTGTGACTGCGAGTGAAGCAGGTAGAGGGATTCAGGAGGTCTGGTTGCAGGATCCTCAGCCTTTATCCCTGTCCAACAGGTTTGGGATTCCAGCTCCCCTTGTGGACGGGAATGGAGACTGCAGGGAGGGTGAGCAAACTGACCACAGCACCGTGATACAGGGAGCCGTTCAAATGGAGGAGACAAAAGAAATGTAGTCGTAATTGGGGATAGTATAGTTCGGGGTATTGACACTGCTCTCTGTGACCGGGATCGAGAATCCCGAAGATTGTGTTGCCTGCCTGGTACTTGGGTTTGGGATATCTCATCTGGGCTGCAGAGGAACTGGGAGTGGGACGGTAAAGATCCAGTTGTTGTGATCCATGTTGGTACCAACGACATAGGCAGAACAAGGACAGAGATTCTGCCAAGCGGGTATGAACAGCTAGGAGCTAAATTAAAAGGCAGAACCAAAAAGGTAATAATCTCCGGATTACTACCTGAGCCACAAGCTAATTGGCACAGGGTCAATAAGATTAAGGAGGTCAATGCGTGGCTCAAAGATTGGTGTGGGAGGAATGGGTTAGAATTCCTGGGACATTGGCCCCAGTACTGGGGAAGGAGGGAGCTGTTCCAATGGGACGATCTTCACCTGAATCAAGCCGGGACCAGAGTCCTGGCGAATCGCGTAACTAGGGCTGTAGTTAGGGCTTTAAACTAAATAGTGGGAGAGAGGGTTCAGTTGTAGGGGGAACTAGAAAACACAATTTAAAGGAGGGGGTAAGAATGCAGGTTAGCAATGTGGTGGATGGTGACCGGAAAATAAAAGTGAGGGACAGAACAGGTGAATGTCTTTATGCGCCAAGGATTCATGAAGTGTAGGGAAATCTAACATTAAAACAAATTTAAAAGCTTTGTATTTAAGTGCAGGAAGAATTCGTAACAAACTTAATGAGCTAACAACGCAAATAGAAACGATAGGTTATGAAGAGGTGGGGATTACTGAAACGTGGTTACAAGGAGACCAGGTCTGGGAATTGAATATCCAAGGGTACGCATTGGTTCAAGGAGGAAGCTCAGGAACACCTTCTCGGAGGCATTTAGCCTGGGCAATAAATGCTGGTTCTGCCTCCAGTGACAATCACCCACATCATGTGAAAAGATAAATATAGGATTGGGCGGGTGAACTCAGACATATTAGAATGCACTTCCTCATTTTAAACTGGTCGGCCGAATGTCACAAGTATTTTTGGGTTCTTTGTTAACACCAAGTTCACTGAAGGAAGCAGCATGATCAGATAACGAGGAACAGTCTTCGGCCCATGAGGTGGGTGCTGGGCCTTCAGAGAGCTCCGGGTGCTGAAGGAGTGAAGAGGATGTTGTGGATTGTGCTTTCTGCGCTGACACTGGGCACCTCAGCAAAGTGTATGTATTTGCAAAGAATGAATCCATTTTCTCTGTTTTACTGTTTCAGTAAAATAATTTGATGTGTCGGAAAACACTGAATATTATACTGAATATAAAACAGAATATATGAAATGAAATGAAAATCGCTTATTATCACAAGTAGGCTGCAAATGAAGTTACTGTGAAAAGTCCCGAGTCGCCACATTCCGGCGCCTGTTCGGGGAGGCTGGTACGGGAATTGAACCGAGCTGCTGGCCTGCTTTGGTCTGTTTTAAAAGCCAGCGATTTAGCCCAGTGAGCTAAACCAGCCCCTATATACTGAATATAATAGAGAATATATCCTGAATATAATAGAGAATATATACTGAATATAATATGAAAAAATGAAAAAAATGAAAATCGCTTATTGTTATGAGTAGGCTTCAAATGAAGTTACTGTGAAAAGCCCCTAGTCGCCACATTCCGGCGCCTGTTCGGGGAGACTGTTACGGGAATCGAACCGTGCTGCTGGCTTGTCTTGGTCTGCTTTCAAAGCCAGCGATTAGCCCTGTGAGCCCCTAAACAGCCCCTGTGAGCTAATACAGACTATATACTGAATATAATACAGAATATATACTGAATATAATACAGAATATACCCTGAATATAATACAGAATATACCCTGAATATAATACAGAATATATACTGAATATAATACAGAATATATACTGAATATAATACAGAATATACCCTGAATATAATACAGAATATATACTGAATATAATACAGAATATATACTGAATATAATACAGAATATATACTGAATAGAATACAGAATATATACTGAATATAATACAGAATATATCCTGAATAGAATACAGAATATATACTGAATATATCAGAGAATATATACTGAATATAATACAGAATATATACTGAATAGAATACAGAATATATACTGAATATATCAGAGAATATATACTGAATATAATACAGAATATATACTGAATAGAATACAGAATATATACTGAATATAATACAGAATATATACGGAATATAATACAGAATATATCCTGAATATAATACAGAATATATCCTGAATATAATACAGAATATATACTGAATATAATACAGAATATATCCTGAATATAATACAGAATATATCCTGAATATAATACAGAATATATACTGAATATAATACAGAATATATCCTGAATATAATACAGAATATATACTGAATATAATACAGAATATATACAGAATATAATACAGAATATATCCTGAATAGAATACAGAATATATACTGAATATATCAGAGAATATATACTGAATATAATACAGAATATATACTGAATAGAATACAGAATATATACTGAATATATCAGAGAATATATACTGAATATAATACAGAATATATACTGAATAGAATACAGAATATATACTGAATATAATACAGAATATATACTGAATATAATACAGAATATATCCTGAATATAATACAGAATATATCCTGAATATAATACAGAATATATACTGAATATAATACAGAATATATCCTGAATATAATACAGAATATATACTGAATATAATACAGAATATATACTGAATATAATACAGAATATATCCTGAATATAATACAGAATATAACCTGAATATAATACAGAATATATACTGACTATAATACAGAATATATGCTGAATATAATACAGAATATATCCTGAATATAATACAGAATATATCCTGAATATAATACAGAATATATCCTGAATATAATACAGAATATATACTGAATATAATACAGAATATATCCTGAATATAATACAGACTATATACTGAATATAATACAGAATATATACTGAATATAATACAGAATATATCTTGAATATAATACAGAATATATACTGAATATAATACAGAATATATACTGAATATAATACAGAATATATATACTGACTATAATACAGAATATATACTGAATATAATACAGAATATATACTGAATATAATACAGAATATATCTTGAATATAATACAGAATATATACTGAATATAATACAGAATATATACTGAATATAATACAGAATATATATACTGACTATAATACAGAATATATACTGAATATAATACAGAATATATACTGAATATAATACAGAATATATATACTGACTATAATACAGAATATATACTGAATATAATACAGAATATATACTGAATATAATACAGAATATATACTGACTATAATACAGAATATATCTTGAATATAATACAGAATATATACTGAATATAATACAGAATATATACTGAATATAATACAGAATATATCTTGAATATAATACAGAATATATACTGAATATAATACAGAATATATACTGAATATAATACAGAATATATATACTGAATATAATACAGAATATATCCTGAATATAATACAGAATATATACTGAATATAATACAGAATATATATACTGAATATAATACAGAATATATACTGAATATAATACAGAATATATACTGAATATAATACAGAATATATACTGAATATAATACAGAATATAACCTGAATATAATACAGAATATATGCTGAATATAATACAGAATATATCCTGAATATAATACAGAATATATCCTGAATATAATACAGAATATATACTGAATATAATACAGAATATATACTGAATATAATACAGAATATATATACTGACTATAATACAGAATATATACTGAATATAATACAGAATATATACTGAATATAATACAGAATATATACTGAATATAATACAGAATATATATACTGAATATAATACAGAATATATACTGAATATAATACAGAATATATACTGAATATAATACAGAATATATACTGAATATAATACAGAATATATATACTGACTATAATACAGAATATATACTGAATATAATACAGAATATATCCTGAATATAATACAGAATATATCCTGAATATAATACAGAATATATATACTGAATATAATACAGAATATATATACTGAATATAATACAGAATATATACTGAATATAATACAGAATATACCCTGAATATAATACAGAATATATACTGAATATAATACAGAATATATATACTGAATATAATACAGAATATATACTGAATATAATACAGAATATATATACTGAATATAATACAGAATATATACTGAATATAATACAGAATATATATACTGAATATAATACAGAATATATACTGAATATAATACAGAATATATCCTGAATATAATACAGAATATATACTGAATATAATACAGAATATATACTGAATATAATACAGAATATATATACTGAATATAATACAGAATATATACTGAATATAATACAGAATATATCCTGAATATAATACAGAATATATACTGAATATAATACAGAATATATACTGAATATAATACAGAATATATACTGAATATAATACAGAATATATATACTGAATATAATACAGAATATATACTGAATATAATACAGAATATATCCTGAATATAATACAGAATATATACTGAATATAATACAGAATATATACTGAATATAATACAGAATATATATACTGAATATAATACAGAATATATACTGAATATAATACAGAATATATATACTGAATATAATACAGAATATATACTGAATATAATACAGAATATCTCACCAGATGACCTGCGGTTAAAGACCTTTCTCCCTCCAGTCAGGTCAACCTGCGGAAGGACCTAGTCCAGCGCCACCTGCTGGAAGAAGGGGTTGTTTAAAACCTAGTGAAATCCTCAGGTGAAGAATTCCAATATTACCTCAATGGGTCTGAGGGTTAGACTGGCTGAGGTCCTACAAATGCAAGTGACTCTCTGGCGGGAACTCTACCACCTCCATGTTCTAATTGAGGACAACCATTAGGAAAGGCAAACCAGCTGAGGAGATTGACGCCTTGCATTCTTGGGAGATCGCGGACCACAAAAACAACCTCAGCAACGATGATCCTCAAATCTTTTACCTCTTAATCCCTGCAATGTGGTTTTGGGATTAGTTAGACTAGTAGACCATGGGCGGGATTCTCCGACCCCCCGCCGGGCCAGAGAATCAGCAAGGGGCGGCGTGAATCCCACCCCGCCGCTGGCTGCCGAATTCTCCGGCGCCGGATTTCGGGCGGGGGCGGGGTTCATGGCGTGCTAATCGGGGGCCGTTGGCAGCGGCCCCCCACCCGGAAATTCTCTGGGCCCCGAAGGGCTGAGCGGCCGCCCGTTCCCGCCGGCGTGAAATAGACGTGGTCCATCACAGCGGGACCTGGCTTGTCGGCCATCTAGCGGGATCCTCGGGGGGGGGGGGCGCGGGAGGACCCGGCCTCGGAAAGGGGGGAGGGCCACGGTGGCGTAGCCCTTGACGGGTGGGCTCTGTAGGGCTCCGCCATGGCCGGTGCAGAGAAGAAACCACCTGCACATGCGTAAGAACACGCTGGCGGTTCTGCGCATGCGCGGGACCACGACCATCCTTCAGCGCCGGTTGGCGTGGCGCCAACCCCTCCGGCGCCAGCCTAGCCCCCGGAAGTGCGGTGGATTCCACAACTTCTGGGTGGCCCGACGCCGGAGTGGTTCGCGCCGTTCTTGGCGCCAGCGTCAGGCCATCCCGCCGATTGTGACAGGATCCCGCCCAACCATTGTTCCGTTATTTCCATTAAATGATCATCTTTTACCCTTTTCTTTTTCTCTTGTTTTAAATTAAAGTACCCAATGAATTTTTTTCCAATTAAGTGGCAATTTAGCGTGGCCAATCCATCTACCTTCAGGTTGTGGGGGTGAAACCCACGCAGATGTCATGATGGGCACTCATGCACATAATGAGATACAGACAGGCAGTGACAGACAACCAGTACAGCCAATCAACACACAGGACAGAACACAACCAATCATCAGGCAGAACACTAGAAGGTGGTTTCCCACTATAAAACACATGAGGCATCAACACTCTGCCTCTTTCCACTGGTGACAACTGTAGTGACAGTCAGGGTGTGTATATCATTTAGCACCTTCTACAAGTGGCTCAGAGCTAGCCTGGTCTAGTTAGTTACAGTAAGCACGCTTAGATTAGTAGTGTCAAACCCACAGCGAACTGTGTGCACTGCTTAACAAGTTCAATAAAGCGTATTGAACCAACACCATAGTTTGGAGTCTACTTTCAAGTACAACTGCATCCAGTTGCAGTCCATGTTTCCCCAGGATGATTAACACGACAGCAGACACGGGGAGAATGTGCAAACTCCACACGGACAGTGACCCAGAGCCGGGATCGAACCTGGGACGTGCGGCGCCGTGAGGCAGCAGGGCTAACCCATTGTGCTGCCGTGCTTCCCTTCATCTTTTGCTCTTGTGATAAATAAACCATTAAAGATTTCAGAATACACAAATTATTGGGTTAATTCACTTATGTTGGGACTCTGGGGTCAGTGGGACTGGAACTGACCGCGTGCTCACCCAGGGTGTCATTACAATATTCAGTGATTTGGCCTCCACATCTGTCGGGGATGGAGAATTCCACTGGTTCACCACCCTCTGGGTGAGGACGTTTCTCCTCATCTAAGTCCTAAATGGCCTATCCCGAATCCTGAGACTCTGACCCCCTGCTCCAGACACCCCTCCCCCCAGCCAGAGGAAACAACATCGCTGTATCCAGGCTGCCCAGCCCTGTCAGAGTTGTATACAATTCAATTAGACCCCCTCTCATTCTTCTAAACTCCAGTGAATACAGGCCTAGTCGACCCAATCTTTCCGAATCCAACAATCCTGCCATCACAGGAATCAATCATTTGAATCCTCACTGCACATTCTCCATGGTAAGTATATCCTTTCTAAGGTCTGGAGATTCCAGGCCATAAGGCCTAGGAGCAGAATTAGGCCACTCGGCCCATCGAGTCTGCTCCGCCATTCAATCGTGGCTGATATTTTCTCATCCCCATTCTCCTGTCTTCTCCCCTTAACCCCTGATCCCCTTATTAAATCAATGACCTATCTATCTCTGTCTTAAAGACACTCAGTGAATTTGCCTCCACAGCCTTCTGCGGCAAAGAGTTCCACAGATTCCCCACCCTCTGGCTGAAGAAATTCCTCCTCATCTCTGTTTTAAAGGATCGTCCCTTTAGTCTGAGATGGTGTCCTCTGGTTCTAGTTTTTCCGACAAGTGGAAACATCCTCTCCACGTCCACTCTATCCAGGCCTCGCAGTATCCTGTAAGTTTCAATAAGATCCACCCTCATCCTTCTAAACTCCAACGCGTACAGACCCAGAGTCCTCAAATGTTCCTCATACGACAAGTTCTTCATTCCAGGGATCATTCTGGACCCTTTCCAAGGCCAGCACATATTTCCTTAGATACGGGGCCCAAAACAACCACAATACTCCAAATGGGGTCTGACCAGAGCCTTATACAGCCTCAGAAGTACATCCCTGCTCTTGTATTCTAGCCCTTTTGATGTGAATGCTAACATTGCATTTGCCTTCTTAACTGCCGACTGAACCTGCAGATTAACCTTAAGAGAATCGTGAACAAGGACTCCCAAGTCCCTTTGTGCTTCTGATTTCCGAAGCATATTCCCATTTTCCAGGCCAATCCTCGAGGGTTAGAACCCCTACCTTTGAGCTCAGTTAAGTGTTAAACTGACATCTTTGTGTCTTCACAGATAAGAGTGAGAATCAGTGGAGCATGGAGACACCAGATGAGGTGACGGGTAGGGAAGGAAAGGCCACTGTTCTCTTCTGCAAGTTCACTCACCCCCACCTACAATATGAAGGCAACATCACAGTCATATGGAAGGTGAAAGAAGTAAAATTATTTACTTACACAAATTATCCAGCACCAAACTCAAAGAGTAGTAGGTTTGAGAATCTGATCAACCAGAATTTTAAGGAGCGTTTCGCAGCGATGGGAAACCCGAGGAAGAATGATGCTTCAATAATCATCAAAAAGCTGAAGGATAAAGACACAAGAAGAGAATATATTTGCCGAGTGGAGCTGAACGGGATAGACGGAGCAAAATATCAGTTAGCGCATGGAGCTCTCAAGATGACAGGTAAGGAACAATTCAAACTAGATAGAAGATTATAGTAAATTAAATCCAACACAAACACATGTCTTTAAGAGCTCGTTCTTGGGTTCTGGGCAATACTGACATTGATTCGAGGGGAGGCAGTGGAGTAGTGGTATTGTTGCTGGACCAGTAACCCAGAGACCCAGAGTCATGGTCTGGGGTCCCGGGTTTGAATCCCGTCCTGGCAGATGGCGAAATTCAATAAAGATCTTGAATTAGAAGTGTAAAGGTAAGCATGAAACCATTGTCGATTGTCGTAAAAACCCATCTGGTTCACCAATGTCCTTTAGGGAAGGAAATCTGCCGTCCTTACCCGGTCTGGCCTACATGTGACTCCAGGCCCCACAGCGATGTGGTTGACTCTTAAATGCCCTCAGGGATGGGCAATAAATGCTGGTCCAGCCAGCGACGCCCACATCCCATGAACAAATTTTAAAAACGAATTGCCCATCCCAGGAAGATTATGGGGCATCTTCTTCCCAAATCGCTGATGGTGCACTGGACCATTGGGAGTCAACAGTTTTTAGTGTGGAACTGGTTGATCCTTAACTCGGATGGTACAAGGCAAACTAGACGTCTGACAACATTTCTGATTCCACTTATTGCTCATCCCGAGTGGCCTTGTGAAAGTGGCGATTGAACCGGATGGCTCACATTGACACTGTGATTGGGTTGGAGAGTTGGGAGATGTACACATCATGAAGAAATCTAAAACTGATTAAATATTGACTCCTGGTCTCTCCTTCACTGATTGGCTGTAAGAGGTTTCACGTGATGGCAGAGAATGGTTACCTAAAGGTGAAGGTTGGAAATTAAGGGCGTCATCTAACCGAATTGTCGCAGAGTCCTGTGTCGAACGCGTTTATCCGGGGGTTTCCTGGAGTTCGCAGTGCCGAGAAAGACCAGGCTCTCGAACAGGATTTTGTAGCAATCCAGGGCCTCGGTGGGAATGCGTCTCCAAGGCTGCACTTAGTCCCTTTCCCTGTCACTCAGGTTCTCCCCTCGTCAGAACTCCTCGGTGCAGGAGGAGACCTCTCGAACCTCTCCCCCGATGCGATTCCCTGACCGCTCTAAACCCCTCACCTACATGGAGATCCTAGAGGCCCCCACCCACCCACTCAGCACATCAAATGAGCAGGGCACCCCTGGGCTTGATCCCAGCACCGGAAAAATGTAAACCTGGGCAGGGTGCCACCCTGTCTGGAGAACAACCCCCTGGAGGCCTCCAATCCCTGGGAGTTGCCCCCCAGGTGCCATTCCGTCTGGACCCCGTTTGTGGGGACCAGTATTGAACGGCGCTCGCCTGAGGTCTCTGAAGGGAAGGGGTTAAATCCCAGAGACTCGGGGAGATCAGGCAAGTGTAAGATTAGCTGCTCACTCTAATGTACAGATTTGCCAGATTGCAAAGACTCATGAGATCCCGTTTGACCTCGCGAGGCATGGCGAGCGGGGTAAATCACGGAAGAGGGATATTCCGGCATCTACCGGCCACACCGCAGCCTTGTTTGCCCGAGCAGAGGCGCGTCCGGTATATCACACCCTAAGAAATAGAACAACTAAGGTGGAAGATCACCATCTGAGTAGCTTTCGTGAAGAATGTTTGGAAGCGAGTGTTAAATTGTCAGAGTCTGAATATTCGCTGATTGTATCAGAGTCTGAACATTGTAACCAGTGGATGAAGTGGAAATGTAGACACGGGTTACACACTTCCCAAGGATAAAACACGGTGTAAACTTGGTATTGTCACTTCTAAACAAAAGGACAATTCGGAGGAAAGTGTTTTGTGAGCTGGATGTCAGATACTGATGAGGGTTTGGAACTTCTATTAAGTTTCCTGCTTGAAATTTAGCAGGGTGCCTGCGGGACACGGTCCGAGTCTGATGGATTTGGATGGGCGACGGGCGTTCCATGGGGGAATATATCATGGACTTTAACAGACTGTGTAGAAGATTGAAGAAACTCAATTTGGAGATTCCTTGCTCTGTGCTCACATTTAAATTGCTGGAGTTTGCGGCGCTGTTGCATACGGACAGACAACTGCTCTTCCAATGGGGTTCAGTACTCGGAAAGAGACTCCCTTTTGACATAGACATAGAATTTACAGCGCGGAAGGAGGCCATTCGGCCCATCGAGTCAGCAGCAGCCCTTGGAAAGAGAATGCTACCTAAGTCCACCCCTCCACCCCATCCCCGTAACCCAATAACTCCACCAAACCATGTTGGACATTCAGGGCAATTTAACATGGCTATTCCACCTAACCTGCACATCTTTGGACTGTGGAGGAAACCGGAGCACCCGGAGGAAACCCACGCACACACGGGGAGAACGTGCAGACTCTGCACAGACAGTGACCCAAGTGGGAATCAAACCTGGGACCCTGGCGCTGTGAAGCCACAAGTTCTACGTTCTATGTTCTATGGTTTTATTTAACTGTACAGTGTTCAACAATGATCGCACCTCGAAAGTATACAAAGAACAAAGAATATTACAACACAGAAATGGGCATTTGGCCTTCCAAGCCTGTACTGGCCATGATACCCCCCCTTTGCCAAAACCCTCAGCACTTCCTTGTGCCGTGTCCCTCTATATCCATCCTATCCATGTGTTTGTCAAGATGTCTTTTGAACGCTGTTAATGCATCTGTTTCCACAACCTCCCCTGGCAATGCGTTCCAGGCACTCACCACCCTCCGGGAAAAAACCTGACTCCCACATCTCCTCTAAACTTTACCCCACGGACCTTAACCAATGCCCCCTGGTGACTGACCCCTCCAACCTGGGAAATAATGTCTGCCCATCCATTCTATCCATGCCCCTCATAATCTTGTAGACCTCGATCAGGTCACCCCTCAACCTCTTCTGTTCTAGTGAAAACAGTCCGAATCTATTCAGCCTCTCTGCATAGCTAACGCCCTCCAGACCAGGCACCATCCTAGTAAGCCTCCTCTGCACCCTCTCCAAAGCTTCCACATCCTTCTGGTAGTGTGGAGACCAGAATTGTGTGCGATATTCCAAGTGCGGCTTTACCAAGGTTCTATACAACCAGGGGCTGGTTTAGCTCACAAGGCTAAATCGCTGGCTTTTAAAGCAGACCAAGCAGGCCAGCAGCACGGTTCAATTCCCGTACCAGCCTCCCCGGACAGGTGCCGGAATGTGGCGACTAGGGGCTTTTCACAGTAACCTCATTGAAGCCTACTCGTGACAATAAGCGATTTTCATTTCATTTCATTTCATACAACTGTAGCATGACTTGCCAGTTTTAATACTCAATGCTCCGTCCAATGAATGCAGGCATTCTGTATGTTTTCTTGATTACCTTGTCCACTTGTGTTGCCATTTTCAAAGATCTGTGGTCCTGCACGCTAAGATCTCTCTGACTTTCTATATTCCTAAGAGTTTTGTCATTTATGGTATATTTTCACTCTATGTTAGACCTACCAAAATACATTACCTCACATTTGTCTGGATTAAACTCCATTTGCCATTTTTCTGCTCAAGTCGCCAACCTATCTATGTCCTGCTGTATCCTCTGACAATCCTCAACACTATCTGCCACTCCACCAACCTTGGTGTCATCAGCGAATTTACTAATCAGACCGGCTACATTTTCCTCCAAATCGTTTATGTATACTACAAACAACAGAGGCCCCAGCACAGATCGCTGTGGAACCCCACTAGCCACAACCTTTCATTCAGAAAAACACCCTTCAACTACCACCCTTTGCCTTCTGTGACCTAGCCAGTTCTGTATCCATCTTACCACCTCACGTCTGATCCTGTGTGACTTCACCTTTAGTACCAATCTGCCATGAGGCACCTTGTCAAAGGCTTTACTGAAGTCCATGTAAACAACATCCACCACCCTCCCCTCATCAATCATCTTTGTTACCTCCTCAAAAACCTCAATCAAGTTAGTGAGGCACGATCTCCCCTTCACAAAACCATGCTGTCTATCGCTAATGAGTCCATTTGTTTCCAAATGAGTATAAATCCTGTCCCTGAGAATTCTGTCCAATAATTCACCTGCAACCGTTGTGAGGCTCACCGGCCTATATTTTCCTGGATTATCCCTGCTACCTTTCTTAAACAGCGGGACCACATTAGCTATTCTCCAGTCCTCTAGGATCTCACCTGCAGCCAATGAGGATACAAAGATGTCAGAGATGAGAATATTTTTGATTCATTGAGTTGTGATTGGGAATGTGCTGTCTGAAAGGACAATGGAGCAGATTTAAATCATAACTTTTGTTATTTGGATATCAATTGTGTTTAATTATATGCAAGTGGAGGTTTTACTTTGATCACTTCTAAAGGAACAAGGCTATTGTGTTAGGAGATATATGATTTTGATTCTGTAGTTCAATACAAAACTAAGTAAATATTGGCTCCAGTATCATCCTTCACTAATAGCTTTCAAATGGGAAATTACCAGACTGATATTTACATCTTTATTACTCTGCTTGCTGTGAGGGGGTCGAGAGACATTGAGAGTAATGGAAGTATATTGCTGTCCAGTCTAGGCAGGCTGAGAGTGGAGTTGTCCTGGTCTTATCCAATGGTGCTCTAAAAACCACCTGGCCAACCCATATACATTTCCCCAAGTCACATGTTCCATCAGAGTTGGCAGGAAATTCACTCCAATGGAGGAGGAGTTGACCCATCTTATCACAGAGCTCCATCCGTTTAGCACTTTCACCCTTGTGTTTAAATCCCTCCATGGCCTTTTTTTTATATCTCGTTGTTGTAATCATATCCAGGTCAATTTCCCTCCAAAATCTCAGAACTTTTCCAATCCCAACTTATGCCTTTCTCACTTCCTAAAGGCAACTATTGACTTCCCTGTGTTTATATAAATGTCAGTTGGTGTTGTTTGCCTTTGGTGTTCTAATTAAAATAATCTTTATTATTCCCACAAGTAGACTGTTCGGGTACACAGAGGGAGAAGTCAGAATGTCCAATTTGTTTAGCTGCTGTTGTATAAAGAATCAAAAGTTCTACTCCTTCTCACAAACTCCTTTAATTTCCTTTAACACAACTCTGTACAAAAACTCTATCATCACAACTCTATACAAAAACTCTATCATCACAACTCTGTACAAAAACTCTATCATCACAACTCTGTACAAAAACTCTATCATCACATCACATGCCCCAAAGGCCACCTGAAGCTTCTTTACATATCAGTGTCAATGACTGGATACTTAACATAAATGAGACATTTAATTGGAATGTCTCTTAACCCATTCCTTAACAGTCTCCCCTTCCTTAAAGAAAAAAAATAATTTGGTGGAAATAAAATTACAAGAAATTCAAAAACACACGCTATTTCCCTTGTTTTGTTTTTGGAAGGAAAAAAAAAACAAAGTCACAGAAACAGGCGCCCTTCATTCACAATATCCAAAAGTTTCTGTGAACTAGCCTCTCTTTTTGTCAAACAGTCTGACAATTGATAGCTACTGTCGACCCAATTAATTTTTGCTATCTCCCCTCTGTCCAACATCTGCTTCAAACTTGCGATGTCTATCCGTAACCTTTTCTCACTGACACTTTTTGTAGAGTGCACATTTTCCCACAGGGATTTATTGTCAATGTGACAGTCAATAGATATATTACCCAAATCCCCTAATCCCAAAAGGTCTGTCAATATCTGACTTATATAAAATGCCGTATCCACCGCCTCGACAAGACTTAACGCCTCAACAGCCAAAGTGCTTTTGACCACTCTCCTTATTTTCTTTGTTTCCCACACAAGAGGGTAACATTTACCATTGTTCCCCAAAAGGAAAATTATAAAACCTCCTGCGCTTGAAGCCCCATCACGTAAATTTGCATAGGACGCATCATTATAAACTATGAGTTTGATTTGCCTACGGTCACCTAAAACCGGGAACCTCAAAACACACTCCTGCATTTTTAGTTTGGCCAACACTTTATTTGCTCTTGTTATGTCTTCCACTTTGGGATTATTCATTTTTGTACTCAACTCTAAGACATCAAAACTCACGTCCGGTCTAGTCTGTCTTCCTAACCAATTCAGTTGCCCAATTAAACTTCTCAGTTGCTCTTTTTCCATCTTTGAAACCACTGCATCTTTTTGTGAAACCCGGCCACGACTAATTGCTATTGGGCTGATGCTTTCCAAATGAGATTGCTGACGTAAAGTTGCCCCTAATTTAGTCTGTCCGATTTCCAGTCCAATATATTTAAATGCACCGGAAGCCTGACTTCCAATCCTGAATTCTTTCCTCAAACCAGAGATTACTATAGCTTCAAAATCACTAATCCCACCCCACAAAAAATCATCGGTGTGCATCATACAGACGCCAGAAAGATTTCCTTTATAGTGCCAGTAAAACATTGCCGGATCTGCTTTAAACTAGCAACAGTCTAACTTTAACAAAACAGACCTAACCGAAAAATACCAGACTCCAGATGCATCATTTAATCCATATACACATTTGTTCAACTTCCACAGTAACCCTTCTGTGTTAGCTGCTTCTTTAGGAGAAAAATGTCTCTCTGGAGCTGATGCCCCTGCAAAAAGGCAGCTTTCATATCTATAGATTTGCATTCCCATGCCTTTGTGGCTAATAGAGCCAAGAAGATCTTTAAAATAACCTTTCCTGCTATAGGTGAATCTATCCTTAAATCCTGATCTTCTAAGTTTTCTTCAAATCTCCTTGCCACAAGCCTGGCCTTTGCCTTATAAGTTCCATCTGGAAGAACCTTTTCCGTGCAAATCCATCTGTGGGATAGAGCTCTTTGTCCCCTATTCGGTACTTCTGTGTATACCCCAAATTCACTCCAACTATGCAGGTCTTGCCGTTTGGCATCTTTGATAACTTTTTCATCTAATTTATTGGAAGCCACAAAAATCTCACGTGTATGTGGGCTTCTACTACAAGTAGTATTTATAGTCTTACCCATGTTCCGAGACCTTGATAAACTACGTCCACTATGGTATCTCGTTCTGTACTGTTACTGCTTGATCTTTCCCTACTGCTGTGTGTCATGAGAATGTCACTTTAAGAAATGTTTGGCTGCTCATGTTACTGCAGTGATGTCAGAGTGTGGCTGGAGCTGAGCTCTGGCTCTGCTTTTTAGTTTCACTTTGAGAAAAGCTTGGGTGTGTCTGTTTGTTGTGGTTTTGTTTCAGTGTTGGAGCTGCGGTCAGCCACAGAAGGTGTAATGCTATTCTCTCTGCCATGTAAAGACTATCTCTTGATCATTTGGGGAATTCAGAGGGATAACTGTTCTCAGCAGTGAATTTAAACCGGATTTGCTTCTGTTAAAAGTTTTTTTTAAAGTCTTATGGATGTAAAAATGAAAGTAAGGATTACTAAGTGTTGTATTCTTTGGGGGATGTATTTGAATTGATGGTTGCTAAGATGTTCACTGTATGTTTTAAAAAGGTTAACTTGAGTTCATAGAATAAACATTGTTTTGCTTTACAAATTACTGTTAGATGTCTGCTGCACCACACCTGTAGAGTGGGCCGTGTGCTCCCCATACCACAATCAATTAAAAGTTGTGGGTCAAGTGAACTCCATGATACACTTTGGAGTTCTCGAAACCCTGGCCCATAACAAATTGGGGGCTCGAGGGGGATAGAAGTCTATCTATTGGATTGGCTTAGTGAACTTAAAGACAGTGAGGGGTGAGCATATAGTGGTTGCTTTTCAGGTGTGGTATTCCAGTTTAAGTGGGGAGTGTGTTGTGGACAATGGCTCTTTCAGAGGCTCTGAGGTTTTTGGGGGTGGAGACGGTCACACGCAGTAACTTACAGACAGAGACTAAAAGCAGACTGTTAGATTTGGCAAAAACATTGCAGTTAACATTACTTGACAAAATGCAAAAAGATGAAGTAATTGTGGCATTGGCTAAGCATTTAAAGTTCCCTGAGATATAGTTTGACTCATTGGAAATGGAAAAAATTCAGTTACAAATTAAACAAATGGAAAATGAGAAAGAATTAAAGCAGCTTGAATACAAAAGGGAGAGAGAGGAAAAAGAAAGAGAGAAAGAGTTTGAACTTCGGAAAATGGCCATGAAACATGACAGTCAGTTAAAATTGGCAGATTTAAAGGGAAATGTACAGTTTGAGGAGAGTGATGAGGATAGTGAGAAAGAGCGTCAAAGTCGAAGGCTTGGTGGGGATCTATTTAAATATGTCCAAGCATTGCCAAGATTTGACGAGAAGGAGATAGAAGCCTTTTTCATTTCATTTGAGAAGGTAGCTAAACAAATGAAATGGCCACAGAACATGTGGGTATTGCTGATTCAAACAAAGCTGGTAGGTAGGGCTAATGAAGTGTTTGCATCACTACCGGAGGAGGTATCTGGGACGTGTGAGGAGGTGAAAAATCCATCTTAGGTGCACATGTACTAGTGCCTGAAGCCTACAGACAAAGGTTTAGAAATTTAAGGAAAGAATTTGGTCAAACATACATGGAGTTTGAAAGGCTCAGAGTAATTTTGATCGGTGGATAAGGGCTTTGAAAATAGACCAAACGTATGAAGCTCTCAGAGAAATTATACTTTTGGAGGAGTTTAAAAATTCAATTCCTGATGTAGTGAGAACTCATGTGGAAGAACAGAGGGTTAAAACTGCAAGATTAGCAGCAGAAATGGCAGATGATTATGAATTAGTTCATAAATCGAAGCTTGGTTTCCGACATCAGTTTCAGCCTGTGAGGGATAGAAACTGGGGACATGAGAAATACCCAACTGGGAGAGGCAAAGGTGATCTGATGGGAGATAATAAGGAGAGTGTATCTCAGATTAAAAAAGAAATCCAGGAGGGTGGAAAAGAAATGAAAAGTTTCAAATGTTTTTACTGTAATGAACTAGGTCATGTAAAGTCACAGTGTTGGTGGTTGAAGAAAAGCACTGGGAAGGCAGATGTGGTAAAACAGGATAAGACAGTGGGGTTTGTTGAAGTGGTAAAGGAAAGCCCAAGTGAAGCGAAGGAGGTGCAAAATATTGTACAGCCTGATCAAGAGGACATTGATAAGAAGGTGCCAGATGTCTTTAAAGAATTTACTTGTGTGGGTATAGTTTACTCATGTGTATCAGGAGGAGTAGGTAAAGAAGTCACAATTTTAAAAGATACGGGAGCTAGTCAATCTTTAATGGTCAAGGATGAGGAGTTATGTAATTTGGGAAGAATATTGCCAGAAAAGGTGGTAATATGTGGAATTCAGGGTGAGAGGAGTAGTGTTCCATTATATAAGGGAAGGTTAGAAAGTTCAGTGAAGAGTGGTGAAGTGGTAGTAGGAATAATAGAGAAACTATCTTGTCCAGGAATACAGTTTATCTTGGGTAATGATACAGCTGGATTGCAGGTGGGAGTGATGCCTACTGTGGTTGATAATCATAGATCATAGAAGTTACAGTGCAGGAGGCCATTTGGCCCATCGAGACTACACCAGCTCTTGGAACGAGCACCCTACCCAAACCCACACCTCCACCATATCCCCATAACCCTGCAACCCCACCCAACACTAAGGGCAATTTTGGACACTAAAGGCAATTCAGCATGGCCAATCCACCTAACCGGCACATCTTTGGACTGTGGGAGGAAACCGGAGCACCCGGAGGAAACCCACGTACACACAGGGAGAAGGTGCAGACTCCGCACAGACAGTGACCCAAGCCGGGAATTGAACCTGGGACCCTGGAGCTGTGAAGCAGTCGTGCTAACCATTATGCTACCGTGCTGCCCAAATAAGCCAGTGGAAAATCAGACAACTGAAGTGTTGAACGATGAATATCCTGGGGGTTTTCCAGATTGTGTAGTAACAAGGTCGCAAAGTCAAGACAAGAGGAGAAATCAAAGAGTGAAGATGAAGTTGAAGTGCCATTATCAGAAACGATTTTTGATCAGATGGTTGAAAAAGAACAAGAACAGGTGGAGAATGAGGTGGATATTTTTAGCTCAGGAAAATTAAAGGAGTTACAACAGAAAGATGTAGAAATAAAACGGATGTATCAGAAAGCATATACGGAAGAGGAATCTGAGTGTATACCAGAGTGTTATTACCTTAAAAGTGATGTCTTGATGAGAAAATGGAGACCTTTACATATGCAGGCGGATGAAAAGTGGGCAGAAGTTCATCAAGTAGTATTGCCGGTAGGGTATAGAAAGGAGGTGTTGCGAGTTGCACATGAGGTACCAGTGGGAGGTCATTTGGGAATAAGGAAAACTCAAGCTGAAATCCAAAAACATTTTTATTGGCCTGGACTCCATAAAGATGTAGTTAAATTTTGTCAATCATGTCACACATGTCAAGTGATAGGAAAACCTCAAGAAGTGATAAAACCAGCGCCCTTAATACCCATTCCAGCATTTGAGGAACCTTTTACAAGGGTCCTAATTGATTGCGTAGGACCGCTTCCTATCTTTTGACGATAATGGATGTGTCTACTAGATTTCCAGAGGTCATTCCAGTATGTAATATGACAGCTAAAAAAATTGTGGAGGAGTTACTTAAATTCTTTACTAGATATGGACTACCCACAGAAATTCAATCAGATCAAGGATCGAATTTTACCTCAACGTTATTCAAAGAAGTTATGGATAGCTTACGAATAAAACAATTTAAATCAACTGCGTACCATGCCGAATCGCAGGGAGCATTAGAAAGGTGGCATCAGACATTAAAGACAATGTTGAGGGCTTATTGTCAAGATTATCCAGAGGATTGGGATAAAGGAATTCCATTCGTACTGTTTGCAATTAGGGATGCACCTAATGAGTCAACCAAATCCAGTCTTTTTGAATTAATTTTTGGTCATGAGGTAAGAGGACCACTTAAATTGATTGAGGAAAAATTGGTGGGTGAGAAATCGGAAATTACCCTATTGGATTACGTGTCAAATTTTAGGGAACAATTAAATAGAGCAGGTGAATTGACTGGACAACATTTAAAAGTTGCACAACATATGATGAAACGGGTAGCGGACAAGAAATCCAAAGTTCGTAGTTTTGCCAGTGGAGATATAGTTTTAGTATTGTTACCAGTGGTCGGTGAACCTTTAAAAGCAAGGTTTTGTGGACCTTATCAGATTGAAAGGAAATTAAGTAAGGTGAATGCCAGATAGAAGGAAGACTCACCAAGTGTGTTATGTGAATATGCTTAAAAGGTACTTTGAAAGGTAAGGAGAGAAAAAGGAGGAGGTTTTAATGATTCTAACTCAAAGTGACGAACCAAATCCAGATGACTTTGAATTTGACATACCTCAAATTCAATTGGAAAATGAGGATGTTCTTAAAAATTGGGATAAATTGTTGAGTTACCTTCCAGAGGAAAAACGGACTGACCTGAAAGAGTTATTGATATCACATGGGCAAGTTTGTGGAGATAAGTTGGGAAGTACTAAAATGGCTATACATGATGTAGGTGTGGGAAATGCTGTTCCAATTAAACAACATCCAGATAGACTTAACCCTTTAAAATTGGCACTGGTTAACAAAGAGATTGAGAGTATGCTTAAAAATGGCATAATTGAAGTGGGTTGCAGCCAATGGAGCTCACCCATAGTGATGGTACCTAAACTAGACGGTACCCAACGGTTGTGTGTGGACTATAGAAAGATTCATGCAGTTACAAGAACGGACTCTTATCCTATCCCACGTTTGGAGGATTGCATTGAGAAAGTGGGACAATCTGCTTTTATTTCCAAACTGAATTTACTTAAAGGTTACTGACAGGTACCTTTATCCGAAAGGGCGAAGGAGATTTCAGCTTTTGTGACTCCAGATGGTATATACCAATTCAAAGTTATGCCATTTGGCATGAAAAACGCCCCAGCCACATTTCAGCGATTAACTTACAAAGTTGTTTCAGGATTACCCAATTGTGCAGTATACATCGACGATCTGGTAATTTTCAGCCAGGCATGCAAAGAACATTTAAAACATCTGACGGAGTTATTCGATCGACTTCAGGAGGCGGGTTTGGTGATAAACCGAGCCAAAAGTGAATTTGGTAAAGCCCAAGTCACTTTCCTTGGCCATACAATCGGACAGGGTCGAATGGTCCCACGGGATGTGAAAACAAAAGCTATTGGGAAGTTTCCGATACCCTCAACACGGCGGGAAATAATGCGATTTCTGGGTATGAGTGGATTTTACTGGAAATTTGTACCGAAGTTTAGCAGTGTGGTCGCTCCACTGATGGACTTGCTCAAGAAGCGTAACAAATTCCAGTTGACAGCGGAGTGTCAAAAGGCATTTGACGCCTGAAGGCTGTGTTAACCACTGCTCCTGAGTTAGACATCCCAAATTATACCAAACCATTCAAAGTGGCGGTTGATGCGAGTGATGTGGGCGTAGATACGGAGCTTCTACAAGACGACGACGTAGGGCTAGAGCAGCCTATTGGTTATTTTTCAAAACAATTGAATTCTCACCAGAAAAAGTATTCCACGATTGAGAAGGAGACTTTGAGTTTGGTGCTGGCTTTGCAACATTTTCACATTTATGTGACCAGCAATCCTTCTGACACCATTATATATACTGATCATAATCCGTTTACGTTTTCGGAGCAATTCCGGAATAACAATGCAAGGCTGTTTCGCGAGTTTATTGTTACAACCATTTCATTTAAAAATAGTACATGTGGCAGGATGGGAAAACGTGACAACCAATGCTTTGTCACGAATGTGATGAACGGAAGCAGGTTCAGTTGGTGGAAGAAGAACGGGAAAAAAATGGACTATATTATTATATCTGTTTGCGTGTGTTGTTTTTTGAAACGAAAAAGTATATTTACTGTGTGCATTTCTTAAAGGATAGTGAAAAGGTGAAAAATGAAACCATCTTGAAGTTGACGGTTTATTTTTTTTTCTTGGGGGAGGTGTCATGAGAATGTCACTTTAAGAAATGTTTGCCTGCTCATGTTACTGCAGTGATATCAGAGAGTGGGTGGAGCTGAGCTCTGACTCTGCTTTTTAGTTTCACTTTGAGAAAAGCTTGGGTGTGTTTTTTTTTGTTTCGTTTCAGTGTTGGAGCTGCAGCCAGCCGCAGGAGGTGTAATGTTCCTCTCTCTGCCATGTAAAGACTATCTCTTAATCATTTGGTGAATTCAGAGGGATAACTGTTCTCAGTAGTGAATTTAAACCTGATGTGCTTCTGTTAAAAGTTTTTTTTAAAAAGTCTTATGGATGTTAAAAGGAAAGTAAGGATTACATCCCCATCGGGCAGGAGATACAGAAATCTGAGAACACGCACAAACAGACTCAAAAACAGCTTCTTCCCCACTGTCACCAGGCTCCTAAATGACCCTCTTATTGACTGACCTCATTAACACTACACCCTGTATGCTTCATCCGATGCCAATGCTTATGTAGTTACATTGTATATCTTGTGTTGCTCTATTATGTATTTTCTTGTATTTTCTTGAATTTTGTTTAATTCCCTTTTCTTCCATGTACTGAATGATCTGTTGAGCTGCTTGTAGAAAAATACTTTTCACTGTACCTCGGTACACGTGACAATAAACAAATCCAATCCAAATCCAATCCAATCCAATCCAATTTAGTGTTGTATTCTTTGGGGGTTGTATTTGAATTGATGATTGCTAAGATGATTTGCAACATGGCAATCAAACTGTTGGGGTACATTCATCAAGGATAATGGGTACAGTTTACAAATTTTTAAAAGTCAGCTGCTGTGGTCTTTCCATCTGAATTCCCGTGATCGGGAACGCCGTGATGGATGGCTCCGGGACACTCCAGACACCCACCCGCGGGTCGCGATCCCTACTTTGAAAATACAATTGATGTCTGTGTATGAAGGATTAATATCTATTCTTTCAAATCTTTCCCTATCTCAGGTAAGAACAACACGGGGCCTGTGACTGGGATGAAAGGAGATTCTGTCACGCTGCCCTGCACCTTCACTCCCCCTGACCGGTTTGCCAGCTCCGTCACTGTCCTCTGGATGAAGGGGGATCCATACACAGAGTGCACTGTGTTTAATCACACTCGTTTCCTCGCTGCTAAATCTCACGTCACCAACTTGGTTACTGTCAATAAAGAAGATCGATATGAACTGATCGGAAACCTTATCCAAGGAGACGCCTCCCTCAGGATCAGTGACCTGCAGCTGAACGACACCAATGATTACTTCTGTCACGTCCACATCAAGAAAAGGAGACGGGAAAATGTGATTCAGGATGTGACGAGACTACAGGTTGCTGGTAAGAAAACACTGATGTTTGGGATATGGGAAAATTGATAAAACATGTTGAACACAGATGAGACCAAATTAGTTCCCAGTGAGGAGCTGAGAGTTGGGATGGAGCAGAATCTCTGTCGTTCCAGGACAAATACGCTGGGTTCCAATGGCCACAGTTGGATGCAACACTGAATGGGTCAATAGACCCTCAATGATTGGTCATGACCAATATTGTAATGATATGTAAATTGACTGGGATGTAAAGAGTTAACAAGTTAATGGCAATGCTTCTTACCACCAGAGGGAACCACATAACAGTCGTTTTTTTTTAAATTTAGAGTACCCAATTAATTTTTTCCAATTAAGGGGTAATTTAGCGTGGCCAATACACCTACCCTGCACATAGACATAGAACAGTACAGCACAGAACAGGCCCTTCGGCCCTCAATGTTGTGCCGAGCCATGATCACCCTACACAAACCCACATATCCACCCTATACTCGTAACCCAACAACCCCCCCCCCCCCCTTAACCTTACTTTTATTAGGACACTACGGGCAATTTAGCGTGGCCAATCCACCTAACCCGCACATCTTTGGACTGTGGGAGGAAACCGGAGCACCCGGAGAAAACCCACGCACACACGGGGAGGACGTGCAGACTCCACACAGACAGTGACCCAGCCGGGAATCGAACCTGGGACCCTGGAGCTGTGAAGCATTTATGCTAACCACCATGCTACCCTGCTGCCCCTTGCTACCCTGCTGCCCCTAATCTTTGGGTTGTGAGGGCGAAACCCATGCAAACATGGGGAGAATGTGGAAACTCCACACGGACAGTGAGCTAGAGCCAGGATCGAACCTGGGACCTTGGCACCGTGAGGCAGCTGTCCTAACCACTGAGCCACCATGCTGTCCCACAGAACAGTCATATATATACATGTGACTTTGGTGATTCTGGGATTAGAAGATGATTAGATGATTAGGAGTTAAGAGTTAGGATAGAGCCGGAAGAGTGTCAGGCATAGAGAGCAGTTGTATACTTCGGAGTTCCGTAAGTTAGAGATGGCATGGTTTTATACATTAACCTTCTACTTCAGGAATGTGAACGAATCTTAGTCAGTCGTGTAATAAATTGATGGTTTTGTTCGTTAACAAAGCTTTGTGTTCTTTATTCAAAACTACGCACCCAAACCATCCAGGTAAAGCAGAATAGAGTAGATTAGTAAGGTTTAGAGAGAAAGAGAGAATCTCCATGCGAAGAAATAAAGTGGTGCTAAGAAAAATCTCAATCCAGACTCCAGTAGCAACCAGCAGCATCACAGAAAAAAATACCCTACCGAAGTGTCATGGAAGGTCTGCAGTTTCCAAAGGCATTCAGCATATCGGGTAATGTAGATGTAAACTGGAAAATATTCAAACAAGAGTTTGAACTGTATCTCTCATCCTCCAACCTCCAAACTGCCAGTGATAAGCGTAAAACTGATTTATTACTACTAATGGCTGGACAACAGGCTATAGAAGTGTATAACTCATTCCACTTTGAGAATGAAGTTGAAAAAAATAAGATTGAAGTGGTCAATGAAAAATTTGACAGCTATTGTTGGTTGAAGCTGCCCCCACCCTAATTGCTGAGAGGCAGTTATCTGTCAATCACCTGAGGCCTGTTTAGGGGCACATTGTATTCTTCTCTTTGAAGTTTAGGTATTTTTTGAGTCATCGATTAGCTGAGGTCTGTATAAAAGACAGACAGAGAGCGCACTCAGTAAGCTAGCGCTTTTCCAGGAGACATATCCGGAGTGAGACTCATCCAGAGTGGGAATTGCAACTTGGTAATTTGGTGCAGTGAGGTAATTCGGTGCAGAGTGTGAGGAGGTGCTTTTTCAGAGGTGCTTTTTAACCCTGGTAAGTGACTGGTAAGTAGTTTTTCTTTTCATTCTTTTCATTGTCTAATTTATTTATTTTTTATTTTGAAATTGTTGTTGAATAAGTTTACCTAAGGTTTAAGACATAGCAGGAGATCCCAGACCCGTGTCATGCTCCTCGTGTGCGATGTGGGAGCTCAGGGACACGTTCACTGTCCCTGGCTCTTTCACGTGCAAGAAGTGTGTTCAGTTGCAGCTCTTGTTAGACCGCTTGACGGCTCTGGAGCTGCGGATGGACTCACTTTGGAGCATCCGCGATGCTGAGGAGGTCGTGGATAGCACGTTTAGCGAGTTGGTCACACCACAGGTGAAAATTAATGAGGGAGGTAGAAAATGGGTGACCAAAAGAAAGAGCAAGAGTAGGAAGGCAGTGCAGGTGTCCCCTGCGGTCATCTCCCTGCAAAACAGATATACCGCTTTGGATACTGTTAAGGGAGATGACTCACCAGGGGAAGGCAGCAGAGGCCAGGTTCATGGTACCGTGGCTGGCTCTGCTGCACAGCAGGGCAGGAAGAAAAATGGCAGGGCTATAGTGATAGGGGACTCGATCGTAAGGGGAATAGATAGGCGGTTCTGTGGACGCAATCGAGACTCCAGGATGGTATGTTGCCTCCCTGGTGCAAGGGTCAAGGATGTCTCGGAGCGGCTGCAGGACATTCTGGGGGGGGGGGGGGGGGGGGGGGGGGGGAGTGAACAGCCAGCTGTCGTGGTGCACATAGGCACCAACGATATAGGTAAAAAACGGGATGAGGTCCTACAAGCGGAATTCAGGGAGTTAGGAGTTAAACTAAAAAGTAGGACCTCAAAGGTAGTAATCTCAGGATTGCTACCAGTGCCACAAGCTGGTCAGAGTAGGAATGTCAGGATAGATAGGATGAATGCGTGGCTCGAGAGATGGTGCAAGAGGGAGGGATTCAAATTCCTGGGGCATTGGGACCGGTTCTGGGGGAGGTGGGACCAGTACAAACCAGATGGTCTGCACCTGGGCAGGACTGGAACCGATGTCCTAGGGGGGGGTGTTTTCTAGAGCTGTTGGGGAGGGTTTAAACTAATGTGGCAGGGGGATGGGAACCGATGCAGGAAGTTGGAAGGTAGTAAAACAGGGACAGAAGCAAAAGGAAGTAAGGGGAAAAGTGCAAGGCAGAGAAGACATAGTCAAAAATCTAAAAGGGCGATAGTACAAGGTACAGTGACTGAGGGGAGCTCAGTGAATAGGCCGAGTAATAACAAAAGGAATAAAACTGGAGATGTTAAGATTCAAAACAGAGGTAAAAAAACCAACATAAGTGTACTTTACCTGCATGCTCGTAGTATTCGGAATAAAGTAAATGAGTTGATGGCACAAATCATCGTAAATGACTATGATTTAGTGGCCATTACTGAAACATGGTTAAAGGATGGTCACGACTGGGAGTTAAATATCCGAGGGTATCAAACGATTCGGAAGGACAGAGTGGATGGTAAGGTAGGTGGTGTTGCTCTGTTATTTAAGGATGACATCCGGGCAATAGTAAGGGATGACATCGGTGCTATGGAGGATAAGGTTGAATCCATTTGGGTGGAAATCAGCAATAGTAAGGCAAAAAAGTCACTGATAGGAGTAGTCTATCGGCCACCAAATAGTAACGTTATGGTGGGGCAGGCAATAAACAAAGAAATAACTGATGCATGTAGAAATGGTACAGCAGTTATCATGGGGGATTTTAATCTACATGTCGATTGGTTTAACCAGGTCGGTCAAGGCAACCTTTAGGAGGAGTTTATAGAATGTATCCGCGATAGTTTCCTAGAACAGTATGTAATGGAACCTACGAGGGAACAAGCAGTCCTAGATCATGTCCTGTGTAATGAGACAGGATTGACTTATGATCTCATAGTTAGGGATCCTCTCGGAAGGAGCGATCACAATATGGTGGAATTTAAAATACAGATGGAGGGTGAGAAAGTAAAATCAAATACTAGTGTTTTGTGTTTAAACAAAGGAGATTACAAGGGGATGAGAGAAGAACTAGCTAAGGTAGACTGGGAGCTAAGACTTTATGGTGGAACAGTTGAGGAACAGTGGAGAACCTTCCAAGGAATTTTTCACAGTGATCAGCAAAGGTTTATACCAACAAAAAGGAAGGACAGTAGAAAGAGGGAAAATCGACCGTGGATATCTAAGGAAATAAGGGAGAGTATCAAATTGAAGGAAAAAGCATATAAAGCGGCAAAGATTGCTGGGAGATTAGAGGACTGGGAAATCTTTAGGGGGCAACAGAAAGCTATTAAAAAAGCTATAAAGAAGAGTAAGATAGAGTATGAGAGTAAACTTGCTCAGAATATAAAAACAGACAGTAAAAGTTTTTACAAATAAAACAAAAAAGAGTGGCTAAGGTAAATATTGGTCCTTTAGAGGATGAGAAGGGAGTTTCAATAATGGGAAATGAGGAAATGGCTGAGGAACTGAACAGGTTTTTTGGGTCGGTCTTCACAGTGGAAGACACAAATAACATGCCAGCGACTGATAGAAATGAGGCTATGACAGGTGAGGACCTTGAGAGGATTGTTATCACTAAGGAGGGAGTGATGGGCAAGCTAATGGGGCTAAAGGTAGACAAGTCTCCTGGCCCTGATGGAATGCATCCCAGAGTGCTAAAAGAGATGGCTAGGGAAATTGCAGATGCACTAGTGATAATTTACCGAAATTCACTAAACTCTGGGGTGGTCCCGGTGGATTGGAAATTAGCAAACGTGACACCACTGTTTAAAAAAGGAGGTAGGCAGAAAGCAGGAAATTATAGGCCAGTGAGCTTAACATCGGTAGTCGGGAAGATGCTGGAATCTATCATCAAGGAAGAAATAGCGAGGCATCTGGATAGAAATTGTCCCATTGGGCAGATGCAGCATGGGTTCATGAAGGGCAGGTCATGCCTAACTAATTTAGTGGTATGTTTTGAGGACATTACCAGTGCAGTAGATAACGGGGAGCCGATGGATGTGGTATATCTGGATTTCCAGAAAGCCTTTGACAAGGTGCCACACAAAAGGTTGCTGCATAAGATAAAGATGCATGGCATTAAGGGTAAAGTAGTAGCATGGATAGAGGATTGGTTAATTAATAGAAAGCAAAGAGTGGGGATTAATGGGTGTTTCTCTGGTTGGCAATCAGTAGCTAGTGGTGTCCCTCAGGGATCCGTGTTGGGCCCACAATTGTTCACAATTTACATAGATGATTTGGAGTTGGGGACCAAGGGCAATGTGTCCAAGTTTGCAGATGACACTAAGATGAGTGGTAAAGCGAAAAGTGCAGAGGATACTGGAAGTCTGCAGAGGGATTTGGATAGGTTAAGTGAATGGGCTAGGGTCTGGCAGATGGAATACAATGTTGACAAATGTGAGGTTATCCATTTTGGTAGGAATAACAGCAAACGGGATTATTATTTAAACGATAAAATATTAAGGCATGCTGCTGTGCAGAGAGACCTGCGTGTGCTAGTGCATGAGTCACAGAAAGCTGGTTTACAGGTGGAACAGGTGATTAAGAAGGCAAATGGAATTTTGTCCTTCATTGCTAGAGGGATGGAGTTTAAGACTAGGGAGGTTATGTTGCAATTCTATAAGGTGTTAGTGAGGCCACACCTGGAGTATTGTGTTCAGTTTTGGTCTCCTTACTTGAGAAAGGACGTACTGGCACTGGAGGGTGTGCAGAGGAGATTCACTAGGTTAATCCCAGAGCTGAAGGGGATGGATTATGAGGAGAGGTTGAGTAGACTGGGACTGTACTCGTTGGAATTTAGAAGGATGAGGGGGGATCTTATAGAAACATTTAAAATTATGAAGGGAATAGATAGGATAGATGCGGGCAGGTTGTTTCCACTGGTGGGTGAAAGCAGAACTAGGGGACATAGCCTCAAAATAAGGGGAAGTAGATTTAGGACTGAGTTTAGGAGGAACTTCTTCACCCAAAGGGTTGTGAATCAATGGAATTCCTTGCCCAGTGAAGCAGTTGAGGCTCCTTCATTACATGTTTTTAAGGTAAAGATAGATAGTTTTTTGAAGAATAAAGGGATTAAGGGTTATGGTGTTCGGGCCGGAAAGTGGAGTCCACAAAAGATCAGCCATGATCTCATTGAATGGCGGAGCAGGCTCGAGGGGCCAGATGGCGTACTCCTGCTCCTAGTTCTTATGTTCTTATTGTGAGCTTAAATAGAAAGTCACAGGGCAACACAGTGGCGCAGTGGGTTAGCCCTGCAGTCTCACAGCGTCAAGATCCCAGGTTCGATCCTGGCTCTGGGTCACTGTCTGTGTGGAGTTTGCACATTCTCCCCGTGTTTGCGTGGGTTTCGCCTCCACAACCCAAACACGTGCGAGGTAGGTGGATTGAACACGCTAAATTGCCCCTTAATTGGAAAAATGAATTGGGTACTCTAAATTTATTTTTAAAAAATAAATAGAAGGTTGTGTCTCACTAACTTGTTTTTCGAAGAGGTCACAAAGATGATGGATGCAGGTAGGTCAGTGGATGTTGTCTATATGGACTTCAGTAAGGCCTTTGACAAGGTCCCTCATGGTAGACTGGTACAAAAGGTGAAGTCACACGGGATCAGGGGTGAGCTGGCAAGGTGGATACAGAACTGGCTCGGTCATAGAAGGCAGAGAGTAGCAATGGAAAGGTACTTTTCTAATTGGAGGGCTGTGACTAGTGGTGTTCTGCAGGGATTAGTGCTGGGACCTTTCCTGTTCATAGTATATATAAATGATTTGGAGGAAAATGTAACTGGTCTGATTAGTAAGTTTGCAGACGACACAAAGGTTGGTGGAATTGCGGATAGTGATGAGGACTGTCAGAGGATACAGAGGGATTTAAATTGTTTGGAATCTTGGGCGGACATAGAACATAGAACGATACAGCGCAGTACAGGCCCTTCGGCCCTCGATGTTGCACCGACATGGAAAAAAACTAAAGGCCATCTAACCTACACTATGCCCTTATCATCCATATGCTTATCCAATAAACTTTTAAATGCCCTCAATGTTGGCAAGTTCACTACTGTTGCAGGTAGGGCATTCCACGGCCTCACCACTCTTTGCATAAAAAACCCACCTCTGACCTCTGTCCGATATCTATTACCCCTCAATTTAAGGCTATGTCCCCTCGTGCTAGCCACCTCCATCCGCGGGAGAAGGCTCTCGCTGTCCACCCTATCTAACCCTCTGATCATTTTGTATGCCTCTATTAAGTCACCTCTTAACCTTCTTCTCTCTAACGAAAACAACCTCAAGTCCATCAGCCTTTCCTCATAAGATTTTCCCTCCATACCAGGCAACATCCTGGTAAATCTCCTCTGCACCCGTTCCAAAGCTTCCACGTCCTTCCTATAATGAGGCGACCAGAACTGTACGCAATACTCCAAATGCGGCCGTACTAGAGTTTTATACAACTGCAACATGACCTCATGGCTCCGGAACTCAATCCCTCTACCAATAAAGGCCAACACACCATAGGCCTTCTTCACAACCCTATCAACCTGGGTGGCAACTTTCAGAGATCTATGTACATGGACACCGAGATCCCTCTGCTCATCCACACTACCAAGAATTTTACCATTAGCCAAATATTCCGCATTCCTGTTATTCTTTCCAAAGTGAATCACCTCACACTTCTCCACATTAAACTCCATTTGCCACCTCTCAGCCCAGCTCTGCAGCTTATCTATGTCCCTCTTTAACCTGCAACATCCTTCCGCACTGTCTACAACTCCACCGACTTTAGTGCCGTCTGCAAATTTACTCACCCATCCTTCTGCGCCCTCTTCTAGGTCATTTATAAAAATGACAAACAGCAACGGCCCCAGAACAGATCCTTGTGGTACGCCACTCGTAACTGAACTCCATTCTGAACATTTCCCATCAACTACCACTCTCTGTCTTCTTTCAACTAGCCAATTTCTGATCCACATCTCTAAATCACCCTCAATCCCCAGCCTCCGTATTTTCTGCAATAGCCGACCGTGGGGAACCTTATCAAACGCTTTACTGAAATCCATATACACCACATCAACTGCTCTACCCTCGTCTACCTGTTCAGTCACCTTCTCAAAGAACTCAATAAGGTTTGTGAGGCATGACCTACCCTTCACAAAACCATGCTAACTATCCCTAATCATATTATTCCTATCTAGATGATTATAAATCGTATCTTTTATAATCCTCTCCAAGACTTTACCCACCACAGATGTTAGGCTCACCGGCCTATAGTTACCGGGGTTATCTCTACTCCCCTTCTTGAACAAAGGGACCACATATGCTATCCTCCAGTCCTCTGGCACTATTCCTGTAGCCAATGATGACCTAAAAATCAAAGCCAAAGGCTCAGCAATCTCTTCCCTGGCTTCCCAGAAAATCCTAGGATAAATCCCATCAGGCCCCAGGGACTTATCTATTTTCACCTTGTCCAGAATTGCCAACACTTCTTCCCTACGCACCTCAATGCCATCTATTCTAATAGCCTGGGTCTCAGCATTCTCCTCCACAATATTATCTTTTTCCTGAGTGAATACTGATGAAAAGTATTCATTTAGTATCTCGCTTATCTCCTCAGCCTCCACACACAACTTCCCACCACTGTCCTTGACTGGCCCTACTCTTACCCTAGTCATTCTTTTATTCCTGACATACCTATGGAAAGCTTTTGGGTTTTCCTTGATCCTACCTGCCAAAGACTTCTCATGTCCCCTCCTCGCTCGTCTTAGCTCTCTCTTTAGATCCTTCCTCGCTTCCTTGTAACTATCAAGCGCCCCAACTGAAACTTCACGCCTCATCTTCACATAGGCCTCCTTCTTCCTCTTAACAAGAGATTCCACTTCTTTGGTAAACCACGGTTCCCTCGCTCGACCCCTTCCTCCCTGCCTGACTGGTACGTACTTATCAAGAACATGCAATAGCTGTTCCTTGAACAAGCTCCACATATCCAGTGTGCCCAACCCTTGTAGCCTACTTCTCCAACCTGCACATCCTAAGTCATGTCTAATGGCATCATAATTACCCTTCCCCCAGCTATAACTCTTGCCCTGCGGGGTATACTTATCCCTTTCCATCACTAATGTAAAGGTCACCGAATTGTGGTCACTGTTTCCAAAGTGCTCACCTACCTCCAGATCTAACACCTGGCCTGGTTCATTACCCAAAACCAAATCCAATGTGGCCTCGCCTCTTGTTGGCCTGTCAACATATTGTGTCAGGAAACCCTCCTGCACACATTGTACAAAGAACGACCCATCTAATGTACTCAAACTATATATTTTCCAGTCAATATTTGGAAAGTTAAAGTCTCCCATAACAACTACCCTGTTACTTTCGCTCTTTTCCAGAATCATCTTCGCCATCCTTTCCTCTACATCCCTAGAACTATTAGGTGGCCTATAGAAAACTCCCAACAGGGTGACCTCTCCTTTCCTGTTTCTAACCTCAGCCCATACTACCTCGGAAGAAGAGTCCCCATCTAGCATCCTTTCCGCCACCGTAATACTGTCCTTGACTAGCAGCACCACACCTCCCCCTCTTTTGCCCCCTATTCTGAGCTTACTAAAACACCTAAACCCCAGAACCTGCAACAACCATTCCTGTCCCTGCTCTATCCATGTCTCTGAAATGGCCACAACATCGAAGTCCCAGGTACCAACCCATGCTGCCAGTTCCCCTACCTTATTTCGTATACTCCTGGCATTGAAGTAGATACACTTCAAACCACCTACCTGAACACTGGCACCCTCCTGCAAAGTCAAATCTGTGCTCCTGACCTCTATACTCTCAATCTCCCGTACCCCAAAACGACAATCCAGGTTCCCATGCCCCTGCTGAATTAGTTCAGAGATGGCAGATGGAGATGGAGAGATGACAGATGGAGTTAATCCGGACAAATGTGAGGTAATGCATTTTGGAAGGTCTAATGCAGGTAGGGAATGTGGAAAATGGTAGAAACCTGGAGTATTGAAAGTCAGAGAGATCTAGGTGTACAGGTCCACAGGTCACTGAAAGGGGCAACACAGGTGGAGAAGGTAGTCAAGGCATACGGCATGCTTGCCTTCATTGGCCGGGGCACTGAGTATAAGAATTGGCAAGTCATGTTGCAGCTGTATAGAAACTCAGTTAGGCCACACTTGGAGTATAGTGTTCAATTCTGGTCGCCATATTACCAGAAGGATGTGGAGGCTTTAGAGAGGGTGCATAAGAGATTTACCAGAATGATGCCTGATATGGAAGGGATTAGCTCTGAGGAGAGGTTGAATAAACTCGGTTTGTTCTCACTGGAACGACGGAGGTTGAGGGGCGACCTGATAGAGGTCTACAAAATTATGAGGGGCATGGACAGAGTGGATATTCCCCAGGGTAGAGGGGTTAATTACTATGGGGCTAAGGTTCAAGGTGTGAGGGGCAAGGTTTAGAGGAGATGTCCGAGGCAGGTTTTTTACACAAGAGGGTAGTGGGTGCCTGGAACTCGCTGCTGAAGGAAGTGGTGGAAGCAGGGACGATAGTGACATTTAAGGGGCATCTTGGCCAATACATGAATAGGACGGGAATGGAGGGATACGGACAGAGGAAGTGTAGAAGATTTTAGTTTAGACGGGCAGCATGGTCGGCACGGGCTTGGAGGGCCGAAGGGCCTGTTCCTCTCCTGCACTTTTCTTTGTTCTTAATTCTTTGAAAAGCTCAGTAAACCACTGCAAAAGAAACAAAAATTAAGGCTGGAAGTTTCAATTAAAAAGTCCCGTGCGACTAAAGAATCTAAAAATAGAAGTGCCGGAACGTTGAATCGGCAAAGTAAACAATATTTGCCTCCGTTGTAGCTATGGCGCAGTTAAAAATTCATCGCGTTGATCAATTTGCGCAAGCGCACCAGAAAAAAACGTACTCCTCAGAAGTCGGACATTTCAGACATGCGCAGTTAAAGGAAAAAACGCGCGATTCAGAAT
Source organism: Scyliorhinus canicula (assembly GCF_902713615.1). Taxonomy (NCBI): domain Eukaryota; kingdom Metazoa; phylum Chordata; class Chondrichthyes; order Carcharhiniformes; family Scyliorhinidae; genus Scyliorhinus; species Scyliorhinus canicula. The sequence goes on from NC_052153.1 coordinate 191,029,572, forward strand.
TTCAACCTTCTGCATGCGTGTGTGACCAGATTGCTCATGCGCACATTGAAAAACGACGCGATCCGGAAGAACACCGTTCTGCGCTCGCGCAGAAGATTGCGCATGCGCCCTTGAAAAAAGAGCGCTCTCGGACGAGGATCGATTTGCGGATGTGCATTGCGTATTTGTGCACGGCATCATGGACGTAATGACGTCAGAATGTTGTGGACACGCCCACTTTAAGAAAAGTTGCCCGGAAATCCAAAAAACAAGTTTTAAAGGCACAGAACAGAAGTTTTTTTTTTACCTCGCAAGGCAGAACATTGCTTGAATTTGAACAAATAGCTGAAGAAGAGTTTTGCAGCAACGTGGAACAAAATGTTGGCAGCACGCAACAAGAAGAAAATGTTATCAAATCTAAAACTAAAGAAGATAAATCCTACATTGAAAATATCACTCAGATATGGCAGAGATATTCGGGTTCGATGATTATTCTGTTAGTAAGAAGATTGAAAATTTAAATAGCACTCTATTAATGGTAGATGAACCCAATACGTTAATGGAATTGCGTACTGTTTGGATTGGATTGGATTTGTTTATTGTCACGTGTACCGAGGTACAGTGAAAAGTATTTTTCTGCGAGCAGCTCAACAGTTCATTCAGTACATGGAAGAAAAGGGAATTAAACAAAATTCAAGAAAATACTAGAAAATACATGAGAATACATAATAGGGCAACACAAGATATACAATGTAACTACATAAGCATTGGCATCGGTTGAAGCATACAGGGTGTAGTGTTAATGAGGTCAGTCAATAAGAGGGTCATTTAGGAGTCTGGTGATAGCGGGGAAGAAGCTGTTGTTGAGTCTGTTCGTGCATGTTCTCAGACTTCTGAATCTCCTGCCCGATGGAAGAAGTTGGAAAAGTGAGTAAGCCGGGTGGGAGGGATCCTTGATTATGCTGCCCGCTTTCCCCCGGCAGCGGGAGGTGTAGATGGAGTCCATGGATGGGAGGCAGATTCGTGTGATGGACTGGGCGGTATTCACGACTCTCTAAAGTTCCTTGCGGTCCTGGGCTGAGCAGTTGCCATACCAGGCTGTGATGCAGCCCGATAGGATTCTTTCTATAGTGTATCTGTAAAAGTTGGTAAGGGTTAATGTGGACATGCCGAATTTCCTTAGTTTCCTGAGGAAGTATAGACGCTGTTGTGCTTTCTTGGTGATAGCGTCGATGTGAGTGGACCAGGACAGATTTTTGGTGATGTGCACCCTTAGGAATTTGAAACTGCTAACCATCTCCACCTCGGCCCTGTTGATGCTGACAGGGGTGTGTACAGTACTTTGCTTCCTGAAGTCGATGACCAACTCTTTAGTTTTGCTGGCATTGAGGGAGAGATTGTTGTCGTTACACCACTCCACTAGGTTCTCTATCTCCCTCCTGTATTCGGACTCGTCATTATTCAAGATCCGGCCCACTATGGTCGTATCGTCAGCAAACCTGTAGATGGAGTTGGAACCAAGTTTTGCCATGCAGTCGTGTGTGTACAGGGAGTAGAGTAGGGGGCTAAGTACACAGCCTTGCGGGGCACCGGTATTGAGGACTATTGTGGAGGAGGTGTTGGTGTTCATTCTTACTGATTGTGGTCTGTTGGTCAGAAAGTCAAGGATCCAGTTGCAGAGTGGAGAGCCAAGTCCTAGGTTTTGGAGCTTTGATATGAGCTTGGCTGGGATTATGGTGTTGAAGGCGGAGCTGTAGTCAATAAATAGGAGTCTGATGTAGGAGTCCTTGTTTTCGAGATGCTCTAGGGATGAGTGTAGGGCCAGGGAAATGGCGTCTGATGTGGACCGGTTGCGACGGTATGCGAATTGAAGTGGGTCAAGGCGTTCCGGGAGTATGGAGGTGATGCGCTTCATGATCAACCTCTCGAAGCACTTCATTACGACTGACGTCAGGGCCACCGGCGGTAATCATTGAGGCATGTTGCCTGGTTCTTCTTTGGTACCGGTATGATGGTGGTCTTCTTGAAGCAGGTGGGGACCTCGGAGTGGAGTAGGGGTAGGTTAAAGATGTCTGTGAATACCTCTGCCAGCTGGTCCGCGCAGGCTCTAAGTGCACGACCAGGGATCCCTATGGGCCCATCGCCTTCCGTGGGTTCACTTTCAGGAAGGCCGATCTGACTTCGGAAACTGATGATGGGTATGGGTGAATTATGGGCTGCTGGGGCACTCGACAGCGGATTGTTGGTTACCTGGTCAAACCGAGCATAGAATGCATTAATTTCATCGGGGAGGGGTGCGCTGCTGCCAGAGATACTGCTCGGCTTCGCTTTGTAGCCCGTTATGTTGTTTAGTCCTTGCCACAACCGCCGAGAGTCTGTCTGCGACTCTAGCTTAGTTTGATATTCTTTCTTGGCATCTCGGATGGCCTTGCGGAGGTCGTACCTGGATTTCTTGTATAGGACAGGGTCGTCTGCCTTGAACGCCTCAGATCTGTCCTTCAGTAGGGAGTCAATCTCGCGGTTGAGCCATGGTTTCCGGTTGGGGAACGTACGTACTGCTTTCTTTGGCACGCAGTCATCCACACATTTGCTGATGAAGTCTGTGACGGTGGTGGCATACTCATTTAAGTTAGTCGCTGAGTTCTTAAATATGGACCAATCCACTGTCTCTAAGCAGTCACGTAAGAGCTCTTCTGTCTCCCCGGACCAGCACTGCACAACCTTCTTAGCTGGATTCTCCCGCTTGAGTTTCTGCTTGTAAGCCGGGAGAAGGAGCACAGTCTTATGGTCTGATTTCCCAAAATGCGGTCAGGGGTTGGAACGGTAGGCGCCCTTGATTTTTGAGAAGCAGTGGTCAAGAGTGTTGTCGCCCCTGGTGGGACAGGAGATGTGCTGGTGGAATTTTGGCAGTACACTCTTGAGGTTGGCTTTGTTGAAGTCTCCGGCCACAATGAACAAGGCCTCCGGGTGTTCTGTTTCGTAGTTGTTTATGACTGTGTACAGTTCATCCAGCGCCTTCCTCACTTCTGCCTGGGGTGGGATGTAGACCGCTGTGATAATGGCTGAAGTGAACTCACGTGGAAGATAGTATGGGCGGCACTTTACGGTCAAGTATTCCAGGTCTGGGGAGCAGTAGGTCGCCAGGGTCACCACATCCAAGCACCAGGAGGAGTTGATGAGGAGGCAAACCCCTCCACCCTTTGCTTTGCCTGAAGATGCCGTGCGGTCCGCCCGGTGAATAGAGAAGCCTTCAGGTTGTATGGCACAGTCCGGTGAGGCGGGGGTGAGCCATGTCTCTGTGAAACACAGCACACAGCAGTCTCTTACTTCCCTCTGAGAGGTAAGTCTGGCGTTAAGTTCATCCAGCTTGTTTTCAATCGCTTGGACGTTTGCTAAGAGTATGCTGGGGAGAGGGGTCTTGAAACCGCGTTCCTTCAGTCTAACCTGCAGACCGCTGCGTTTCCCTCGCTTTCTCGGTCGGCGGCTGCTGCTGGATGATCCTGGGATCCGATGGGCGACGTCAGCCCTTGTGGAAGGTAGGTGGTTGCATCTGGCGGGGTCCAGGGCACTAGCGGGGTTCAGGGCGCTGTTTACGTTTCCGGGGTCGCGTCTGGCAGGGTCCCGGGTGCTGGTTGAGGTAGAGGGGTTGCTGGGGGGGGCGAGTTTGTGATCCGGATGGGTCCCGGCGTTATGCGGGCGCGGGAATACCTTGCAGCGTGTTCGGGTCCTCGCGCGCGGTCTTAGCCATTTCTGGGGTACTGGGTCGTGGGCGGGGGCTTCCTGGGGCAGGTTGGGCTAGGTCCCATGGTCTGTTCCCTCCCTGGGCGCTCCTGGGGTCAGATCTTGAAGTCGGCACGGTGGAGCCTCCATGTGGATTTTTCTTTCTTCCATCACCAGGTAGGTCGGGTTGCTGGGCGGGCCTATCCGGGTCGGGTCGCTGGGCGGATCTCTCGGGGTCGCGTTGGGCCGGGTCTTGCCATCGGGGGTCGGGTCGGGAGCTCCGGGGACTAGGCCAGGCGATCCGGGGGCTGGTGTCGGTAGTTAGGCCGGGTTTGGAGTTCCGCGGCCCGGGTCGGCTCCAAATCGAGGTCGGGGCTTCACTTCCGGTTTGGGCCCGATCTTCTTCCAGATCACAGAGGTCAGGTCGGGTCGGGTCAAAAGGTCTCCAAGGGCCTCGGAGGATCTTCAAGCCTGCAAGAGAAGATAAGTTGAAACATCGGATAGCAATTAACCTGACAAATGAACGACCAGAAGAGAAAAACTCCACAGAGAGAGCAGTGAAAGACTCCAGAGAAAGAGCTATGAAAGACTCCACAGGAAGAGCACTGAAATTCTCCAGAAAGACAGCAATGAAAGAAGAAGACTCTGAAGGTTTATCTAGTTTATTTGATCAACAAAAAGAAGACTATGAAGATCTATCCACTTTATTTGTGAATTATGACAAAGTGATCACAAGTAGCATACAAGATGTGCAGGACAAAGGTGAGACTGACAGATCACAGCTGGACTGTACAAAAGAACATGACAATCAAAGTACAACGATGAATGACTCAATTGAGGACACATCAATCGTGAACAGCCTACAAGAAAATGACATCTTGGAGAAGTTGACTCCAGAAGAGGACAACCAAGAGGTGAAAGATAAATCAGATCATCCAGGAGGGACTGATGTCACAATGCTCAACGATGCATCAGATCATCCAGGAGGGACTGATGTCACAATGCTCAACGATGCATCAGATCATCCAGGAGAGACTGATGTCACAATGCTCAACGATGCATCAGATCATCCACAGGAACCTGATATCATAAAGTGCAATGAAACATCAGATCATACAATGGACATTGAAACTTAAAAGAATTTAAAATGAATCAAACAATCCAGAAGGAACAGTTAGAACATAGAACAGTACAGCACAGAACAGGCCCTCGATGTTGTGCCGAGCAATGATCACCCTACTTAAACCCACGTAACCCCTATACCCGTAACCCAACAATCCCCCCATTAACCTTACACTACTGGCAATTTAACATGGCCAATCCACCTAACCCGCACATCTTTGGACTGTGGGAGGAAACCGGAGCACCCGGAGGAAACCCACGCACACACGGGGAAGACGTGCAGACTCCACACAGACAGTGACCCAGCCGGGAATCGAACCTGGGACCCTGGAGCTGTGAAGCATTGATGCTAACCACCATGCTACCGTGAGGCCCCAAGTTCTTGGGCACGTATGAGAAACTACAGAACAACAGACTGTACACAATGGTACAACTCTGAAACCGAACGACAACTAAACAACACAGTCCAGTGCAATGACAAGAAAGGGTTTGAACTCGCAGTCACACTTGACAGACCATACTGTATGGAAAGCACTCCACATGGCAAGCGAGCAAGGGACTGCAGGACAGTGTGTGAAACACAGCTACCGGTTGAGGTAGAACAAACAAATGAGTGTGTAGACAATACAAAATTGATGCATGATGGCACCAATGTCAGGAAGAACAGGACATTGTTTAGACAAATAAGAAGTCATGACAATGAATTAAATGAGTTGGTATTTGCTCAATGACCAAAAAGCAAACCAGTTTTGAGGACAAAGGACACACACACAACATCGACACCACAAACAGAGAAAAAAGACCAGGTCAGACAACAAAAGTGGTTCAACCAGTCGAACACCTGATCGATTTGAGCAGATTGGTATGTCAACACACAAGTGAAGACGGAGGATAATTTGTGGACTGTAAAAAGCATTTTTTTAAATTGTTAACTACTGTATAATTTCTGTACTCAATTACCTGTAACGAAAATACAATGCTTCTTACTCTACATATGTTTGTAGAAATCTCCAAACATCTTTGAAAAAAAAGGGGGGATGTAATGATATGTATATTGACTGGGATGTTAATGATAATGCTTCTTACCACTAGAGGGAACCACAGAACAGTCATATGTATCATGTGACTGCGGGGATTCTGGGATTAGTAGATGATTAGGTGGTTAGGAGTTAAGGGTTAGGAGAGAGAGCTGGAAAAGTGTCAGGCATAGAGAGCATGTTATATACTTGAGAGTGCTGCAAGTTAGAGATAGCATAGTTTTATATAATAACCTTCTACTTTAGGAATGTGAACAAATCTTATTTAGTAGTGTAATCAATTTATGGTTCTGTTCGTTAACAAAGCTTTGTGCTCTTTAGTCAACACTATGCATCTGAGCTATCCAGGTAAAACAGAATACAAAATACAACAAATATGTCTCTTCCCATCTGGCCCTGAGCTTATAAGGCCTATCTTCTGAGCCTCCATGTCATAGAATCCCGACAGTGCAGAAAGAGGCCATTCGGCCCATCAAGTCTGCACTGACTCTCCAAAAGGGCACCATATCCCCCCCCCGCACTATCTACGTAACCTCACTTGACCTTTGGACACTAATGGGAAATTTATCATGGCCAATCCACCTCACCGGCACATCTTTGGACTGTGGGAGGAAACCGGAGCACCCGGAGGAAACCCACGCAGACACGGGGAGAACGTGCAGACTCCGCACAGACAGTCACCCGAAGTCTGAATCGAACATGGATCCCTGTCACCGTGCCACCCCTAAAGGTTACGGTCTTTTGAGCCAGGGTTCCATTAGGGACCTTCCCATCCAGTTCTAACACTGTTGCGAGATTTTAATCCATGTCCCCAGAGCACTGGCCTTTGGTTTACATGCCAGTGATATCACCACTACACCACCATCTCCCCACGGGTCACTCTCTTGTTAAGATCCACAGATGAAGTCAGACTAAGTTAATACACCTCCTCCATCAACAACAAACCCAGGAGTGATCTCTTTCCTCACTGAATATTATAATCCAATCACGATCAGTTGGGGAATGGACAGTTGAGGTCCAAAGAGACAAAGGGGGCTGGGTGTGAACAAGGGGAGATGTTGGTGCCGTGGTCAAATCACTGACTCATAATCCAAAAGCCACCTCTTATTTCTAACTGCAAACATAGATTTGGCAAAGCGATGGCAAAGTGCTCTGGGGACCCAGGTTCAAATCCCGCCACTGCAGATGGTGAAATTTGAATTCAATAAAAATGTGGAATTAAAGTCTAATGACGACCGTGAAACCTTAGCCGATTGTCGTAAAAACCCATCTGGTTCACAGATGTCCTTGAGGGAAGGAAATCTGCCGTCCTTACCCGGTCTGGCTTACATGTGACTCCAGACCCGCAGCGATGGGGTTGGCTGTTAACTTCCCCCTCAAGGGCAATTAGGGATGGGCAATAAATGCTGGCACAGCCTGCGACACCCACAGCTCATGAACGAATAATATTTTAAAAATGATAATTACCTATTTCCTGACAATAGCAGCTGGTGGAATTTAAATCAATTGATGAATCCGGAATTGAAAGCTAGCCTCAGTGATGGTGACCATAAAGCTAACAGTGATTATTGTAAAAAGCCAGCTGGTTCACCACTCCCTTTAGGAAGGGATGTCTGATGTGACGCTTAACTATGATCTGAAATCCCCCCAGGAAGCCATCGTTCAAGGGCATTTAAAAATGGGCAACAAATACAGGCCTTGCCAGTGACTCTCACAGCCTGTGAAAGAATGATAAATAGATCATTAAATTAACATGTACAGGAAAAGAAAATTATCACTAAAGGCGAATAAAACGCTCGCCTTTATGAAATGAAAAATGAAAATGAAAATCGCTTATTGTCACGAGTAGGCTTCAATGAAGTTACTGTGAAAAGCCCCTCGTTGCCACATTCCGGCGCGGCTGGTACGGGAATCGAACCGTGCTGCTGGCCTGCTTGGTCTGCTTTAAAAGCCAGCGGTTTAGCCCAATGAGCTAAACCAGCCCCTTTATATCAAGAGGACCAGAATACAAGGGGGTCAAAGTCATGTTTCAACTATACAAAGCCCAGATTGGTTCATACCCGGAGTTACCCTGAACAGTCCTCAGGGACCACACCTTAGGAAAGATATATTGGCCTTGGAAAGAATGGAGTGTAGATTTACCAAAATCACAGAATAGTAATAATAATCTTTATTGTCATAAGTATGATGTGGAGATGCCGGCGTTGGACTGGGGTGAGCACAGTAAGAAGTCTTACAACACCAGGTTAAAGTCCAACAGGTTTGTTTCAAACACGAGCTTTCGGAGCACTGCTCCTTCCTCAGGTGGACCTGAGCAGTGCTCCGAAAGCTAGTGTTTGAAACATACCTGTTGGACTTTAACCTGGTGTTGTAAGACTTCTTACTGTGGTCACAAGTAGGCTTACATTAACACTGCAATGAAGTTACTGTGAAAAACTCCTAGTCGCCACACTCCGGCGCCTGTTCGGGTACGCAGAGGGAGAATTCACAATGTCCAATTCACCTAACAAGCACGTCTTTCGGGACTTGTGGGAGGAAACCGGAGCACCCGGGGGAAACCCACACAGGCATGGGGAGAACGTGCAGACTCCGTACAGACAGTGGCCCAAGCCGGGAATCGCCGTCCATAAATGGCCAACTCCTGTTTCCATGTTCCAGTAACGATCAATAAATCTGAGTTAACCTCGTTCTCCCCCCTTTCTTCTCCAAGCCCTAGCCACCATCTTGGAGCTGTCGGCCGGGAGGAACAATGCGTCTGGAGACACCATTGTTTGTCGAGTTGAAGGGAAGCCTTTCGCCAGCATCACATGGATCGTCCCTGGAAACAGAACAGTTCCCGGAAACAGCACTAACACAGCAGTCACACGAGTGCCAGGCAAATATCAATCTGTAGGAACGTTTTTTAATCCAACGCTGAGTGGAACGTACAGCTGCGTGGCTGCGAATAAACACGGGAGAGATGTTCGTCTGCTTCACCTCAGTGTCGAAGGAGTGGAGAAGTCGAGCATTGTCCCCTCCATTGTGCTCGCTCTTTTAATTATCTCCCTTCTTTTCATTGGTTTTACTATCTGGATGCTGAAGAGAGGTGAGCTTCACAATATAAATTCCACTGCTGGCCGGGAAGGATTCGTGATAATGTGGTGACACCTTTTGTTTTCGTAGCTCAGGCAACCCAGAAGATTGGGGAAAATGTTCAAAACCAGCAAAAGGGTGGCTAAAAACCAAAGTAAAGAAATAGGAGCGCGACAGAAAACATAGAAGAAATGAGAAACAACCATAGCAACCTCTACCAGTGTATTAAAGGAAAATAATATTGACAGTGAGGGTTGGTCCTTCAGAGCGTGAGACGGGGGAACTAATCATGGAACAAAGAAATGGTAGAGACTTTGAGCAAATATTTTGTATCTGTCATCACAGTGGAAGATACAAAAGGCACCCAGAGAATGATGGAAAAACAGATGGCAAAAGGGACAGGGATACGAAAACAAACAGGACCACTGGAGGGGGAAGTGCTGACCAAACTAATGGGTCTAAAGGCTGAACGGTCCCCTGGACCTGATGGCCAGTATCCCAGGGTCTTAAAGGAATTGGCGGCAGAGATAATGGCTGTAATATTAGAAAACTGCTTGGATGTATGGAGGGATTGGGAAACTGGGAAAGTAACAGCCCCATTCAAGAAAGGAGGGAACTAGTTAGCTTAACATCTGCCATTGGGAAAAGACTGGAGTCCATCACGAAGGGGATAGCAGTGGGGCAGTTGGATGTCTTATGGTGCAGTGGGTAACGTCCCTGTATCTGAGCCAGAGGTTTTGGGTTGCAGTCCCACCCCAGGGTCAATGAAGGTGCAATCATAACGCAGCCAAACAGGTCGAGTATCAACTTGTGTATCCTTCCAACACACGCCTTTGGCAGAAGGGGGAGGGGAGATTCCTGGCCGGCAATATAACCAATTGACTGAAGCCCCAGAAGAAGAAATCATTTAAGATTTCATTTTTTACAACTTTTAATCCGACACAAACCCAAATCTATGTAAATTAAAAATAAATTTCGCTTTAAATAGTCAATACAAAAAACAGTTCCATCTGACACAATCACCTAGGCCACTCAACGCAGGCACGTGGCCCTGTGTAGCTGCACCATTCTACAATGCTGTTCTTTATTCACACAGGATCGACCAGGAGGCCTGTCTGACAAAAGCTTTCACCTCCAGGTTTCATGGGTATGATTATCATCATCAAAGCACACTTAGAGTCAAAGAGGTCTGGAGCACAGAAAAGGCCCTTCAGCCCATCGGGTTTGCGCATGTCAAAATCAACCACCTAACTATTCTAATCCCATTTTCCAGCCTTGTATACCCTGGCATCGCAAGTGCACATCTACATACTTCTTCGAACCCTCTTTCACTCGGGTCAAGGCAGTTCGGACAATCCCGATGGGGTAGTTTTCCAGAGTTCCTTTTCAAATGGAAAACCAATAACACCCTGGTTCACGGTTTGGCTCCTTCTGGGAGAACACCCAGCTCTTTAGCATCTGCAAGCTACATACAGTACTTTCTTTTTGTAATCTTTATTATTGTCAAAGCTAGGCTTACATTAATACTGCAATGAAATTACTGTGAAAATCCCCTAGTCGCCACATTCCAGCACCTGTTCGGGTACACCGAGGGAAAATTCAGAATGTCCAATTCACCTAACAGCACGTCTTTTGGGACCTGTGGGAGGAAACCGGAGCACCCGGAGGAAACCCACGCAGACACGGGGAGAGCGTGCAGACTCCGCACAGTGGCCCAAGCCGGAATCGAACCCAGGTCCCTGCGCTGTGAAGCAACAGTGCTAACCACTATGCTACCGAGCTGACCAGCTTTCTCCAGGGTTTCAGAGGCTGCTCCTTGTGGTCTATGGTCCTGACATTGTCTTGGTACCATAAATCATAGATTCTCCACCCTATCCCCGTAACCCAATAACCCCTCCTAACCTTTTTGGTCACGAAGGGCAATTTATCATGGCCAATCCACCTAACCTGCACGTCTTTGGACTGTGGGAGGAAACCGGAGCACCCGGAGGAAACCCACGCAGACACGGGGAGAACGTGCAGACTTCACACAGACAGTGACCCAGCGGGGAATCGAACCTGGGACCCTGGCGCTGTGAAGCCACGGTGCTAACCACTTGTGCTACCGTGCTGGCCAAGTTCTATGTTTTCATCCATGGAATGGCCTGCCTGGACTGTACGCAGAACAATACTTATCACTGTACCTCGGTATACGTGACAATAAATGAAATCTAATCTATTCTTTGATGTGATTTGGTGTCACTGGCAGGGGCCACTATTTAATGCCCATCCCTAAATTTCCTTGAAACAAGTTGCTTGCGAAGCAATATGGGCGCACAGCGGAACAGTGGTTAGCACTGCTACCTCTCAGCGCAAGAGACCTGGGTTCAATTCCGACCTTGCCTGTGCGGAGTCTGCACGTTCTCTCCCGTGTCTGCGTGGGTTTCCTCCGGGTGCTCCGGTTTCCTCCCACAGTCCAAAGATGTGCAGGTTAGGTAGATTGGCCACGATCAATGCGCGGGGTTACGGGGAAAGGATGGCGGCATTGGGGCAGGCAGAGTGCTCTTTTGGAGTCAGTCCAGACTTGATGGGCTGAATGACCTCCTTCTGCACTGTAGGGATTCGATGGATTTCAGAGGACGGTGAAAAGTCAACCGCTGGAGTCACAATGTAGGCCACAGACCAGATTTCCTCCCTAAAGGACCTCACTGAGCCAGATGGATTTTTATGTTAAGTTCCCTGTTATTGAGACGAGGTTGTAAAAAACCAGATTGCATTACCTGAATTTAAATTTCATCATCTGCCAGGTTGGGATTTGAACCCATGCCCTCAGAACACAGCGTTAGTCAGGGCCTCTGGATTACTATACCAATGGCATTACCACTACACCACCATCACCCCTGTGCCCATAGTGTAATATATCTGGGGTGACCAGGGTGAGTATTTGTACCAACAATCTACCTCTGCCGTATTGTTGCTGAGCGAGTGGCCCAGAGGTGGGCAAGAATGGAGATCGCTGTGGCAGGAGCGGGCAGTCCACAGCCGACTCTTAGTGCATGGCATCGAGAGCTAAGGACACATAGATGAAGCACTGATCCTGACAAGGAACCTCTTTGGACAGGGTACCGGTTCATAAGAACATAAGAACTAGGAGCAGGAGTAGGCCATCTGGCCCCTCGAGCCTGCTCCGCCATTCAATGAGATCACGGCTGATCTTTTGTGGACTCAGCTCCACTTTCCGGCTCGAACACCAGAACCCTTAATCCCTTTATTCTTAAAAAAACTATCTATCTTTACCTTAAAAACATTTAATGAAGGAGCCTCAACTGCTTCACTGGGCAATGAATTCCATAGATTCACAACCCTTTTGGGTGAAGAAGTTCCTCCTAAACTCAGTCCTAAATCTACTTCCCCTTATTTTGAGTCTATGTCCCCTAGTTCTGCTTTAACCCGCCAGTGGAAACAACCTGCCCGCATCTATCCTATCTATTCCCTTCACAATTTTAAATGTTTCTATAAGATCCCCCTCATCCTTCTAAATTCCAACGAGTACAGTTCCAGTCTACTCAACCTCTCCTCGCAATCCAACCCCTTCAGCTCTGGGGTTCTTGGGACAGGAGGGATTCCACCAAAGTAACGTTTCTGGGCTGGTTTCACAAACACTTCCCCATTTAATGGCTGATTCTCAGAGTCTGGTTGATTGATTGATTGATTGACTGATTGATTGACTGATTGATTGACTTATTGTCACATCTACCGAAGTACAGTAAAAAGTATATTTCTGCGGCCGAGGGAACGTACACAGTACGTACACAGTAGACAAAAAGAATAATCGACAGAGTACATTGACAAATAGTGATTGGGTCCCTTCAACCCAACAATCTATCTGGCTTTGCTCTTTCTCACATATCAGTCGTCCCCTCCTCTTACCACTTTGACCCTCTCCAACTCTTTTTCCGTTGATTCTCCTCCACAATTCCGGTCAGAACACACACATCTTCCGACCCATGGAGCAACAATTTGCATTTAGATAGCACCTCTAACGTAGGGTCACAGGTGTGATTGTCCAACAGTATTTGAAACCGGACCATGTGGGATAGATGACCAAGCCTTGGTCAGAGGGGGAGGCCATTCGGCCCTTCGAGCCTGCAACCACATCATAAAGGAGGAGATACGAGAGGTTTAAGGCGGGAATTCGAGACCCCAATAGCTTTTTTTCTTTATTCATGGGACATGCCATTATATGTCCTGCTTTTTTATTGATTACGGTAGAAACCCTGTCTAACATTTCTGTGTCTTTGATAGATCCACAAGGAGTTGGTGAGATTCCTGTTCACAGTGCCGCGAATGATCCAGTATTGCAGCAAGCAGAGACAGGTATTAACACAAACTCACCCGGCACTGGGCAGGTCCTTCGAAGTACAAACCCGAAGCTTAAAATAAAAACAAAAAATTCTGGAAATATACAACAGGTCAGACAGCGTCAACGGAAAGAGAGAGAGAGAGAGAGAGAAACAGAACTTAACATCTCAGGTCGATGACCTTTCACCAGAATAGGCAAAAGTTACTGTAGGAATGTTGCGCACAATTACTTGGAATATTGCGCACAATTCCGATCGCCACACTACCAGAAGGATGTGGAGGTTTTGGAGAGGGTGCAGAGGAGGTTTACCAGGATGTTGCCTGGTATGGAGGGTGTTGACTATGTGGAGAGACTGAATAGACTCGGACTGTTTTCATTAGAAAGGCGGAGGTTGAGGGATGACCTGATAGAGGTCTACAAGATTGTGAGGGGCATGGATAGAGTGGATGGGCGGGCAGTCTTTCCCAGCGTGGTGGGGTCAGTCACCAGGGGGCATAGGTTTAAGATCTGTGAGGCAAAGTTTAGAGGAGATGTGCGAGGCAGGTTTTTTACACAGAGGGTGGTGAGTGGCTGGAACGCGTTGCCAGGGGAGGTTGTGGAAGCAGATACATTAACGGCGTTCAAAAGGCATCTGCTGTATTGTTCTTTGCTCTTGGAACAGTTTTCAAGCCAGTGAAGGTGGGATGGAGGGGGTGGGGTGGGGGTGGGGGGGTTACAAGAACATAAAAGGGAGTCTGTGATGGGGAGAACGATGGTAGGGATAGAATGAGAAAAGGATTGGAGGTGCAAATCATAGGGAGTGATAGAGAAACAAAAGATGTCTCCAGAGGAAGAGTGAATGGCGGAATGATATACAGCCATCCCGCCCAAAAGTGAAAACAAGAGAGAAACACAAGAGTAAAACCAAAACCTGGGGCGAAATTCTCCGACCCCCCCGCAGGGCCGGAGAATCGCCCAGGGCCGCTGAAAATCCCGCCCCCGCCATGGCAGAGATTCTCCGCCACCCGGGAAGTGCCGGTGTCGGGAATCACGCCACTCCGATCGGCGAGCCCCCTGCGGGGATTCTCCGGCCCGCGATGGGCCGAAGTCCCGCCGCTGGGAGGCCTCTCCCGCCGCCGAGGTTTGAACCACCTCTGGTGGCGGCAGGATTGGCGGCGCGGGCGGGGTCCTGGGGGGGGGGGGGGGGGGGGGGGGCGCGGGGCGATTGGACCCCGGGGGGTGCCCCCACGGTGGCCAGGCCCGCGATCGGGGCCCACCAATCGGCGGGCGGGCCAGTGCCGTGGAGGCACTCTTTCTCTTCCGCTGTCGCCATGGCGGAGGCAGAAGAGAATCCCCCAGCGCGCATGCGCCGGTGGTGAGCCGCTGACGTCACCACCGGCGCATGCGCAAACCGGCGAAGGCCTTTCGACCAGCCGCGGCGCCGGGCGGCGGGCCTGAAATGCCGCTGGTGCCGGTTTTCGCGGCAGTCGACATGGTGCCAACTGCTGCGGCGCGGGCCTAGCCTCCAAAGGTGCGGAGGCCCGACGCCGGAGTGGTTGGCGCCACTCCCCTACGCTGGGACCCCCCGCCCCGCCGGGTAGGGGAGAATGCCGCCCCTGGAAAGAGACATAATGCGGGAGAAATGATGGTGGAAAATTGTTGAATCCAATGATGAGTCCTTGAGGGCTGTAAGGTGCCCAGTTGAAAGATGATCCTCAAGCTTGTGTTGAGTTTCTTTGTCAACGCCACGTGTCAAGGACAGAGAGGTCAGAGTGGCAGCATTAAAATGGTAAGGGACTGGAATCTCAGCGGCATACTTGTGGACCCAACAGAGGTGTCCCATAAACTAGTCACCCAGTCTGCGTTTGACCTCCCCACAGTGAGAGCTACTCCCAGTCAGAAATAATTGTCCAGGAAGAGTTCAGTCGGTCTGCATTTGCTCAGGGGGAGAGATCGGTAGGGACAAGGTGCGAAGTCATCCTTTTTCACTTCTTCTTTCGCAGGCTGTGAAAATGCTGGCTGAGGCAGCATTTATTGCCCATCCCTAATTTCCCCTTTAAGCAGGAGGTGCCTTTGTGAGTCGCTGCAGTCCATGTGGTGTAGGTACACCCTCAGTGCTGTCAGGGAGGAAGTTCCAGGACTTTGACCCTCTAATAACCGAGGGAAGCCAGATGGTGCCACTTTACCTGCAAGTTGAAATAACTCCCCTCTTTAGAACATAGAACATTACAGCGCAGTACAGGCCCTTCGGCCCTCGATGTTGCGCCGACCTGTGAAACCCCTCTAAAGCCCATCTACACTATTTCATTATCAACCATATGTTTATCCAATGACCATTTAAATGCCCTTAATGTTGGCGAGTCCACGACTGTTGCAGGCAGGGCATTCCACGCCCTCACTACTCTCTGAGTAAAGAACCTACCTCTGACATCTGTCCTGTATCTATCTCCCCCTCAATTTAAAGCTATGTACCCTCGTGGCGGCTGGAAGAGGCCATACGGACCCCAGGAGCTGAATTCACAGCTGGTTGGTATTACAACTCCATTTACGTGCCTTAGTTCCTGAAACATGGGTGTACTTCTCCAACAAATACTTAGTGACCTCAGTCTCACCAGGCCCTATAATATAGTCTTTTTTTCAAATTATTGTCACAAGTAGGCTCACATTAACACTGCAATGAAGTTACTGTGAAAAGCCCCTAGTCGCCACATTCCGGCACCTGTTTGGGCACACAGAGGGAGAATTCAGAATGTCCAATCCACCTAACAGCACGTCTTTCGGGACCTGTGGGTGGAAACCGGAGCACCCGGAGGAAACTCACGCAGACACGGGGAGAACGTGCAGACTCCGCACAGACAGTTACCCAAGCGGGAATTGAACCTGGGTCCCTACCGCTGTGAAGCAACAGTGCTAACTACTGTGCTACCGTGCCGCTCCGCTTGGACAGACTGTGGGAGACGGAGACACAGGTAACATTTTGAATCCATTGGTCCTGCTCCAGAGCTGTTTTCATTTCTGTTTTTTATTTCAGACTTCCAGCAGCGGCAGTATTTGGCTTTTACATCACCTTACTGTCCAAACCGTAAAGGTAAAACTACTCCCTAAGTTCAATCACCTGCTTATGCAGCCAGTCCTTGGTTGCTACACACTTGTGCCATTTCACTTCATCTAATTCTTGGGCCTGATTAGATCCTTTAATATGTAATAATCCACCTGAAACTTCACCACGAGTGACTTTCCCTCCCATGCTAAATTGCCCGTAGTGTCCTACAAAAAAGTCAGGTTAAGGGGGGGGGGTTGTTGGGTTACGGGTAAAGGGTGGAAACGTGGGTTTGAGTAGGGTGATCATTGCTCGGCACAACATCGAGGGCCGAAGGGCCTGTTCTGTGCTGTACTGTTCTATGTACTCTATGTACCTCCACCCTATCCCCATAACTCCACCCAACACTAAGGGCAATTTTGGACACTAAGGGCAATTTATCATGGCCAATCCACCTAACCTGCACATCTTTGGACTGTGGGAGGAAACCGGAGCACCCGGAGGAAACCCACACAGACACGGGGAGGATGTGCAGACTCCGCACAGACAGTGACCCAAGCCGGAATCGAACCTGGGACCCTGGAGCTGTGAAGCATTTGTGCTATCCACAATGCTACATGCTGCTGTAAGGGGGCGGATTCCAAAATTTTGACCCAGCGACAGTGAAGGAACGGCCGATATATTTCCAAGTCAGGGTGGTGAGTGACTTGGAGGGGAACCTCCAGGTGGTGGGGTTCCCAGGTATCTGCTTGCCTTGTCTTTCTAGATGGAAGTGGTCAATGTTGCTTGATATTGCTTTAAGAGAGAAAATGTCAATAAGTAGCCAGGATATAAACCGCATGACCAGCAAGCATTTTCCAGAGGAGATTTCAGTTCAGCCAGCAGCAAGTGATGTAAAGGAATCACACCCGTACTTTCCTATTGACAGTAATTTGAATCTTTACAGTAAATGTGCCTGCTGAGCAAACCAGTACCACAACTTCAAATAAACTCAACATATGTTGAGGTTCCAGCCCTGTGTGAGATCGATCTGTTTATTTTAAGCAAATCTAGAACATTCCCCTCTTTGCAGTCAAATCATTTGGAGGACTGTACCTCTTGAAGACTGGGCCTGATTTGCATATTTGAGAGGCCGCAGTGGAGGAGGAGAAGTGAGGTAGGTCCTGTGAGTGGAACATTGGATGGCCATGGAGGGTTGGGTATCTGTGGTGATTGTTCCTTTAAGGGCAACACAGCCGAGTAAGAGTCACATGGCCTGAGTGACCAATTGGGATTTAGGAAAGGAAAATCATGCTTGCCAAGTCTACTAGAATTCTTTGAAGATGTAACTAGTCGAGTTGACCAGGGTGAACCGGTGGATGTGGTTTATTTAGACGGTCAGAAGGCTTTCGACAAGGTCTTACGTAGAACATTAATATGTAAAGTTAAAGCGCATGGTATTACAGGAAGTGTCTTGAACTGGATTGAAAGCTGATCAGCAGACAAGAAGCAAAAAGTGGGAATAAATTGGTCTTTTTCTGACTGGCAGGCAGTGACTAGCTGGGATCTGTGCTCGGACCCCAGCTGTCCACATTTTATATATTAATGATTTGGACGAGGGAACTAAATGTATTATTTCCAAACTTGCAGATGGTACAAAGTTGGGTGGGAGGGTGAGCTCTGAGGAGATGATTCAGCGGGATTTGGACAGGCTGAGTGAATGGACACACACAGGCAGATGCAGTATAATGTGGATAAATGTGAGGTTATCCACTTCAGTTGCAAAAATAGGAAGGCAGATTATTATTTGAATGGGTGTAAATTGAGAGAGGCGGATACTCAGTGAGACCTTTGTGTCCTCGTGCGTCAGTCGCTGAAAGTAAGCGCACAGGTACAGCAGGCAGTAAAGAGGCAAATGGTATGTTGGGCTTCATAGCGAGAGGACTTGATTATAGGAATAGGGATGTTTTACTGCAATTGTATAGGGCCTTGGTGAGGTCACACCTGGGGTATTGTGTGCAGTTTTGGTGTCCTTCTCTGAGGAAGGATGTTCTTGCTCTCGAGGGAGTGCAGCGAAGGTTTACCAGACTGATTCCAGGGATGGCGGGACTGTCACATGAGGAGAGATTAAGTCGGTTAGGATTCTAATCATTGAAGTTTAGAAGAGTGAGAGGGGATCTCATAGAAACTTATAAAATTCTAACAGGATTAGACAGGGTAGATTCAGAAAGAATGTTCCCGATGGTGGGGGAGTCCAGAATGAGGGGGTCACAGTTTGAGGATAAGGGGTAAACCTTTTAGGACTGAGGTGAGGAGTAATTACTTCACCCAGAGAGTGGAGAATCTATGGAACTCGCTACCACAGAAAGTAGTTGAGGCCAAAACGTAATTTCAAGAAGGAATTAGATATAGCTCTTGGGGCAGGATATTGAACTTGATAATCAGCCATGATCTTCAGCCATGATCAGGGTAGCAAGGTAGCACAGTGGTTAGCACTGTGGCTTCATAGCGCCCGGGTCCCAGGTTCGAATCCCGGTTTGGGTCACTGTCTGTGTGGAGTCTGCACGTTCTCCCCGTGTCTGCGTGATTTCCTCCGGGTGCTCCGGTTTCCTCCCACTGGTCCTGAAAGCCGTGTATGACATCCTCAAACGTTAATTGTAATTTACCTCAATTTTTCCTTGGTTATTCCATCCTGGAATAGGGGTCCTGGAATGCTGTAACTTCACCCATATTTCTCCTTTTATAAACATCCATATTGTCTTCCGTTTTTGTATCTTTGATAGGTCCGCAAGCAGCTGGAAGTGATGTGGTTTACACTGCAGTGAACTTTACAAGGTCACCACAAGAGAGCGGTAATGAGATAAATCCACGTGTGGCTATAAATCTGAAACCAGAGTGTGGCGGTTCAGAGTCGGTGCAGGGACCAACGTTGTTCTCTATTTACATAAATAATTTGGCTAGGGTAACCCAGCGCCCGGCCAACCCTCTTGATGCCCTCAGCCAAGCTCTGGAGCACTACAGCAATGTCCACCTTTGCCCGGGACATGTGCGTCCATGACTGGGCCATCTGTCCTCAGCCATGAACAGCACAGTCTCCCCCAATCCTTGGACTTCCTGACACAATACTCGGAAGACTTGCCCCAGGCCAACCACTGCGGCCGTCACCCTTTCAGTGTTGGCCTGGGTGCCATTCACGGTTGACACCGCCTCCTATGTCTGAATGAGAGTGCACTCGTCCAGATGTCCTTGCAGGGGCTGGAAAGTTGCTGAAACCCCCTCAGTAGAATCTGGCTCTGCTTCTGCACCGGTGACGGGATCATGGGGCGGGATTCTCCCGTTCCCGGCGGGGCGCGGGGTCCCGGCGGGATGGAGTGGTGTGAACCACTCCGGTATCGGGCCGCCGGGAATGGGAGAATTCCACCCCATGATCCCGGCACTGGTGCATTCTCTGGCCTCTATGGGTCGAAGTCCCGCTGGTTCTATGACAGTCCCGCCAGCAAGGGACCTAGTTCAATTTACGCCGGCGGGACTGTCATAGAACCAGTGGGACTTCGACCCATAGAGGCCAGAGAATCGGGGGTGGGGGCGACTGGCACGCCGTGATTCCCGCCCCCGCCGAATCACCGGTGCCGGAGAATTCGGTGGGCCAGCGGGGGCGGGATTCAGCCCCCCCCCCTCCCCCAGCGATTCTCCGACCTGGCGGGAGGGGTCAGAGAATCCCGCCCATGTTTTCCAGATGTGTAACATCTGTCTGGGCGACAGCTGTTCCCTGGGATTGGGCAGCCCTCCAACCATCTTCTCCCTGGCGAGTCCCTGCCTCCATTTGATGTGCTGCAGCACGTGTGCGGTGCTCACCAGAGGGTGAGCCAGGAGCCTGATCACTAACATTACCCACCGAGGTGATAGTGTCTGTGATGGTGAAGGTAGTGCCGAGGATACGGTGTCTTTCCTGGAATCATGCGCCGGGGTGTCTTTAGGCTACGGCTGGGGGCCAGTGACCCTGGACAGCCTAGCCTTGCCTGATGGTGATCCTGTAAGACAAAAGACATGTGGCGAGATCTTGGGAAGGACACGTCTGTGGGTGAGCGGTAACTCACTTGCTGCAAGGGCATCCGCGTTGCACTGGACTCTCACTTGTTTGACGCATGTCGAACTCCATTCCAGATACTGTCCTCTCCCCAGCCAACCCCCCCCCCCAGGTTGCAGGGTTCTTTCCTCAGAAGGAGCATGGACCCGAATATCTGGGATTCCCCGTTCCGTGTTTTGGCGCCCCATTGCGATTATGGGCTGCCTTATCCTCGGGGACACAGAAAGGATATAGTGAGATACTGGGACGTGGGTTTTATGGGGGGCGGCTTGTAGCTGGTGGCATGTGTGTGCAAGGGTCCTGGCCAAAGAGAATGATACATGTGCTGAGGATTCGTGGAGGGTGGGCTGTGAGGGAGATGCAAGCAGGTGGGGTGTTATTGACCTTGAGGGGATTGGGGTCAGATGTGACGAGTGAGGAATGGGAGAGATGCCAAGGGCACAGAGACTGTTAATGAGCCATGCTGCTTGAAGGTACTTGAGAAGATGCCGCATGGCAGACTGGTACAAAAGGTGACGTCACACGGGATCAGAGGTGAGATAATAAGGTGAATACAGAACTGACGAGGTCATAGAAAACAAAAGTAGCAGTAGAGGGTGTTTTCCTGAATGGAAGGTTGTGACTAGTGGTGTTCCACAGGGATCGGTGCTGGGGCCTCTGTTGTTTGTGGTGTACATAAACAATTTGGAGGAAAATGTAGCTGGTCTGATTAGTAAGTTCACGGATTACACCAAGGTTGGTGAAGTGGGAGATAGTGTTGAGGGTTGTCAGAGGATACAGGAGGACAGAGATAGGTTGGAGACATGGGCAGAGAAATGGCAAATGGAGTTTAATCCGGGCAAATGTGAGGTTATGCGTTTTGGTAGGGCTAACAGAGAGGGGAAATATACCGTAAATGGCAAAACCGTTAGGAATATAGAAAGTCAGAGAGATCTGGGCGTGCAGGTCCACAGATCTTTGAAAGTGGCAACATAAGTGGACAAGGTAGTCAAGAAAGCAGACGGAATGCCTGCATTCATTGGACAGGGCATCGAGTATAAAAACTGACAAGTCATACTCCAGTTGTATAGGACCTTGGTAAGGTCGCACTCCAAATATTGCGCACAATTCTGGTCACCACATTACCAGAAGGGTGTGGAGGCTTTGGAGAGGGTGCAGAGGAGGTTTACCAGGATGTTGCCTGGTCTGGAGGGTGTTAGCTATGTGGAGAGGCTGAATAGACTCGGACTGCTTTCATTAGAACGACAGAGGTTCAGAGGGGACCTGATAGAGGTCCAGAAGATTATGAGGGGCATGGATAGAGTGGATGGGCAGGCAGTCTTTCCCAGGGTGGAGGGGCCCATCACCAGGGGGCATAGGTTTAAGGTCCATGGGGCAGAGTTTAGAGGAGATGTGTGAGGCAGGTTTTTTACACAGAGGGTGGTGAGTGCCTGGAACGCTTTGCCAGGGGAGGCTGTGGAAGCAGGTATGTCAACGGCGTTCAAAAGGCATCTCAACAAACACATGGATAGGATGGGTACAGAGAGATATGGCACAAGGAAGTGCTGAGAGTTTTGGCCAAGGGTGGTATCATGACTGGTACAGGCTTGGAGGGCCGAATGGCCTGTTCCTGTGCTGTATTGTTCTTTGTTCTTTAAAGTCATGCATCTTCTCATGGGATTGGGTGCCATCCTATGGTGAGGCTCTCCACCATCATGGCCTTTGCCACCTCATCCCAGGCGTCGTTCAGTATCGCAGCCATGAGTCTCCATCCCACCCTGGCGAAGAGTGTGACCCTCCAGCCAGGAAGCACGCTGATGTTATTTGTGAAGGTATCCCAACTTGCAACACCGATTCTTGGGGCTGTTTAGTTTTGTTTTGTTTTGATGGGAGGAGACAAGTGAAACCCAGAGAGAATAAACAGCCCAGTCATCATGTCACAATTATGAAAGACTATTTATTAAGTAAAGACAAATATGCACAAAAGGGACGACTCCAGCCTCACCCAATTAAGATGTCTTGGTTTTTGAGATGTTGGCGTCGCTGGCTGGGCCTGCAGTTATTGCCCATCCCTGAGGACATTTAAGAGTCAACCTCATTGCTGTGGGTCTGGAGTCACATGTAGGCCAGACCAGGTAAGGACGGCAAATTTCCTTCCCGAAAGGACATTAGTGAACCAGATAAGTTTTTACGACATTTGACAATAGTTTCATAATCAGCATTAGATTTTTAATTCCAGATTTTTTATTGAATTGGTGGGATTCAAACCCGGGGTCCCCAGAGCATTACCCGGGCCTCTGGATTATTAGTCCAGCGACAGTACCACAAATCCAGTGCCTCCCCTTAAAATGTATGAGTTACTAAACGCACACAGTTTATATAGAACGTACCCCTTGCTACACAATATATCTACAGTACCTGAACTCTGTAAGACCTCCCCTGTTCCCCAGCAACATCCAAATGGAATAACCACCTATAGTTACCACACAATACAGGGATGGTACTCAAATGTGTGAACCGCCTTATTCCTGGTCCAGCAAAGATATTTTAAAACTGCTGTTACGAAGGTTTTCTGCACTGCCTCGGCTCCATGACTTAGAAGCCTGTTTGTTGTAAACTTGTCCATGATGGCTGGAAACTGGCCTATCAATTTTTTGAGACTGCTAGATGGTAACTGCCTCCCTCCCCTCAGGAACTGGTCAAGTACACCTTTGTTGTTCATAAAATCATAGAATTTACAGTGCAGAAGGAGGCCATTCAGCCCATCGAGCCTGCACCGGCTCTTGGAAAGAGCACCCTACCCAAGGTCAACAACTCCACCCTATCCCCATAACCCAGTAACCCCACCCAACACTAAAGGCAATTTTGGACACTAAGGGCAATTTATCATGGCCAATCCACCTAACCTGCACATCTTTGGACTGTGGGAGGAAACCGGAGCACCCGGAGGAAACCCACGCACACACGGGGAGGATGTGCAGACTCCACACAGACAGTGACCCAAGCCGGAATCGAACCTGGGACCCTGGAGCTGTGAAGCGATTGTGCTATCCACAATGCTACCATGCTGCCCCTTGTTCTTTGATTGTTCTGTGTAATTGGTTGTCTGCATCTATCAACTTCCTTGACTACACATCAACATGTACATATTTGAGGGATCTTCCCAATCGTCTACAATCTGTTTCTCCTCCATAATCTATTCACGCTTGATTATCTAAACTGCCGTTCTAAACTCGTTGCTGGGACTAACGCAGTGTTATGGGCCAGGGTTTAGAGAACACCAAAGTGTATCATGGAGTTCACCTGACCCAAACTTTAAATAGATTTAGTTATGGGGAGCACAAGGGCCCACTTTACAGGTGTGATGCAACAAAGAACTAAGAGTATTTTAAAACGAAAACAATGTTTATTCTATGAAATCCAGTTAACATTTTTATAAACACACAGTAAACATCTCAGCAACTATCAACTCAACTACTCCCCCCAAAGAATACAGTACTCTATAAGTAACCCTTAATCTTTCCTAACAACATCCATAAGACCCTCTTTAACACAGAGATCAGATTTAAATTCTCTACTGAGAGCAGTTATCACTTTTAAATTAGCAAGTGATCTGCAGATATTCCTTTCATGCAGATAGAAATCAGAATTACACCTGGTTTTGTTGGATGCAGCTCCCAATCTGCAAAATGAAACTAAACATACCCTGTAGCTGCTAGCTCAAAGCGAAAGTAAAACAGACAGACAGCCCAGCTCCACCTACACTCTGACATCACTGCAGCTATTTGATAAACACCCATTTCTTAAAGGTACATCCACTGCAGCTATTTGATAAACACCCATTTCTTAAAGGTACATCCACTACAGCTATTTGATAAACACCCATTTCTAAAAGGTAAGCCCACTGCAGCTATTTGATAAACACACTTAAAGGTGCTCTCACATGACAGCAGACCAGTTGAGGAAATTTGAATACTGTCCATTGCTGTCTTCAGGTAGATTCATGACATTCCTCTCCTCAACACCATCCAGCATACGTTCAATGTTAGCATCCAGGTACCTTGGTTCTGTTCTTTCAGTGGCTGTCACCTTGGCTGGAATGACAGTCAGTGCTGAGTGGAGCCTTTAAAAGCTGCTCCAGCTTGTCAGGCTCCGAACACAAATCCCCACCCCAGTGAATCAGATGCCAGCGTGCATTTACATGACCTGCATTTCTCCTGGCCGGCGCAGTTCCCTCGATTCTCCACCGGCGGCAGCACTTAGTCTCCAGGACGGAGAATCCAGGCCATTGTTTTAAAATCTGCCGGATTGTTTTGAATAGCCAGCAGGAGATTGATGGCGGACCCGGTAGACTCCCGCTCCTTTCGAGAGGGTTAACAAAATCTTATCTACCAGGGCTATGGGGCTAGGTGGATAAGTGGAGCTGAGGCCACAATCAGAGCAGCCATGTTCTTATTGAATGGGGCAGCAGACCAAGGGGCAGAATGGCCTACTCCTGCTCCTAATTCTTGTGTCCTTATCTGTCCTAATATCTCTTTTCTTGGCTCAGAAATTGTGTTTGTTTCTCTCTCCTGTGAAGTACCTTGAGATATTGCACAATGGTATAGGCTCTGGGTAAATGCGTTGTTGGGCTAATTGCTTTGCGATTCAATTGTAGAAAGGTTTTTCAGGTAAGGATGAAAAGGGGGAAGTAACTGACCATATTCTGCCCAAATAACTGATGCCTGCTCACACGTCTTCTGATCTTATATCCTTTCCAGGGCCGCAGGAGTCTCTGTACAGCAACGTTAATATTCGAAAGGAAGAGACAGGTAAGGAATAGCAACGGAAAGATGGCAGCTAACTCAGATTCCTACTGTAACTAACTACGGGGCAACTAACTACCTAACTGTGAGTGACACGGTGACATAGTAGTTATCAGTCCTGCATCACAGCGCCAGGGACCCGGGATCGACTCCAACCGCGGGACACTGTCTGTGCGGAGTCTGCACGTTCTCCCCGTGTCTGTGTGGGTTTCCTCCGGGTGCTCCGGTTTCCTCCCACAGTCCAAAGATGTGCAGGTGAGGTGGATTGCCCATGCTAAATTGCGCCTTAGTGTCCAAAAAGGTCAGGTGGGGTTACGGGTAGAGGGAGGAGTGTGGGTGCTCTTTTGGAGGATTGGTGCAGAATCGATGGGGCTGAATGGCCTCTTCCTGTCCTGTACTCTTCCTGGTTCTCTAATGGGCAAGATAGAGTGTGTGTCTTTTTAAATACTGACTGTTAAAAGGGCAGATTATTATTGAATTCAAATTTCACCGTCTGCAGTGGCAAGATTTGAACCTGGGACCCCAGAGTATTATTCTAGGTCTCTGGTTTACTAGCCCAGTGACAATACCACTAAGCCACCGCCTCCCCATCTGAACTAAACAGAGAAAATGCTGGAAAAAATCTCTGCCGGTCTGGCAGCAAAATTAAAAACTAGCTGTCTCGCCTGTCTCTGAATGGGAGAAGAGATTGAAGAAGAATGTTGACAAAGGGAGAGATTCAACAGCTCCTTCTTAGTGCGTTCCTGTCCTATCAGTCCCAGCTTCCCACTTTCCACACTTTGTCCAGCAATAACTTAGAGCCAACAACAAACAATTATCCAACAACTTGAATTGTGGTTTCCGTCAGCATTATATCAATTTAAGAACAGTTTGATGGCAATGGTTGGGCGACAGCGATCCTAACTTATAGTTACAGTCAAGGCCACAGACAAGACATTCCAACTTGACACATTTAAGAATTGATATGATTCTGAAAGATTTCCTCTTTGTTGCTCTGCAATCAAGCTGCAGAATCTCAAACAACCCGGTGCAAAAATTCCCTGACACTGAATTTTCTTTTTCAGCTGTAATCTACGCGACTGTCGCCAAATCTACCTAACGCCGCCGGCCAAGATGTGAGGGAAGTGTGACTCTCTCCATCTGACAACAAGAGAAACAGAGGAACATATGAATTAGGAACTGGAGTAGGCCGTTCCCCCCCCTGTCGGGCCTCCACCCACGTTTGTTCAGGACAATGCTCCCTGTGTTGATAAGGGTTTTGGCCGAGTTAGGGAGTGAATATTGAACTGGGGCTCTGACACGCGGTGCCATGTGTCCCGAAATGCAAGTTTCAGAGGTTCCCCACCTTGGTAACTGATGAGCCATCAATTGCACGAGAGACGAGTTGCTATACAAAAGTTAGGCTTTAATAAGCTAGAACTTAGCCCTGCGGTTGACTACAATAAAATGGACGACCGCCGGGCGTTCCGACTATTTATACCTCAGTATGGAGGCGTGGTTAACTCAGCCCCTCGACCAATCGGAGAGCTGTCACATGACTGGTCTCAACCAATCGGTCGAGAGGCACATGACCGACCAGGGCCAATGGTAAGCCGGTGTTCTGCACCAATGGCAGACAGCTATGCAAATCATATCACCACAGTAACCTCACCATGGCAACCTCCATGGGGGCTGGTTTAGCTCACTGGGTTAAATCACTGACTTTTAAAGCAAACCAAGCAGGCCAGCAGCACGGTTCAATTCCCGTACCAGCCTCCCCGGACAGGCGCCGGAATGTGGCGACTAGGGGCTTTTCACAGTAACTTCATTGAAGCCTACTCGTGACAATAAGCGATTTTCATTTCATTTCCACAGAAGAGAGAAGCCAGATTCTTCAAAAGAATCTTTTCGATAGCGCCTTTCACGATCTCAAGTGCTTCACGGTTTAAGTACTGTTGAAGTTAAGGACAGCACGGTAGCGCAGTGGTTAGCACTGTGGCTTCACAGCGCCAGGGTCCCAGGTTCGATTCCCGGCTTGGGTCACTGTCTGTGTGGAGTCTGCACGTTCTCCCCGTGTCTGCGTAGGTTTCCTCCGGGTGCTCCGGTTTCCTCCCACAGGTTCCGAAAGACGTGCTGTTAGGTAATTTGGACATTCTGAATTCTCCCTCAGTGCACCCGAACAGGCGCCGGAGTGTGGCGACTAGGGGCTTTTCACAGTAACTTCATTGCAGTGTTAATGTAGGCCTACTTGTGACAATAAAGATTATTTTTAAAAAGTAATAGTTGTAATATTGAAAACTCAATAGACTTTTAAAAATATTCTTTTGGTGATGTGGGCTTCGGTGAACTGGCTAGGCCCAGCATTTGTTGCCCATCCCAAATGGGCCACACAGTAACACAGTGGTTGGCACAATTTCTTCACAGCTCCAGGGTCCCAGATTCATTTCCCGGCTTGGGTCACTTTCTATGCGGGTGCACCTTCTCCCCGTGTGTTCGTGGGTTTCCTCCGGGTGCTCCGATTTCCTCCCACAGTCCAAAGATGTGCAAGTTAGGTGGATTGGCCGTGTTAAATTGCCCTTACAGTCCAAAAGTTGCCCTCAATGTTGGGTGCGGTTACTGGGGTAGGGTGGAGGTGTGGGCTTGGGTAGGGTGCTCTTTCCAAGCGCCGGTGCAGACTCGATGGACTGAATGGCCTCCTTCTGCACTGTAAATTCTATGATTCTAATTGCCCTCGAGAAGGCGATGGTGAGCTGCCTTCTTGAACGAGAGCAGTCCATGAGGTGTAGGTACACGCACTGTGCTGTTAGGGGAGGGAGTTCCAGGATGTTGCCCCAGCGACAGTGAAGGAACGGCGATATATTTCCAAGATCATCCACAGGAACCTGAAATCATAAAGTGCAGCGAAACATCAGATCATACAAAAGACACTGAGACTAAAAGGTTTGAAAATGAATCAAACAATGCCAAGAAGAACGGGACATTGTTCAGACAAAAAAAAGAAGTCATGCCGATGAATTTATTGAGTTCATTTTTGCTCAAAGACCAAACAGCAATCCGGTATTTAAGGCAAATGACATACAAAATCGATACCACAAGCACAGAAAAAAGACCAGGTCAGACACCAAAGGTTGTTCAACCAGTCAAACACCTGACGATGACTTCTTGGTACTTCAACACACCACAAGTGAGAAGACTTCCGGTCGGCGAGCAGAGCGGTCGCACGGAGAGGGGCACCCGCAGGGTAACAAAGTCGGGGCCTTTCTCTCCACAGGGGCAAAGAGCAGGGAAGGGGGAACCCCCCCCACACCCACCCCACACCAACCCCCCCACCAACCCTCCCCAACCCCCCTACCAACCCCCCACCCCCCCACCCCACCCCACCCCCCACCCCACCCCACTCCCCAACCCCCAACAAACCTGTCGGCGGAGCATCCTCGGCGGCGGCGGCAAGTCCAGCTCCCCCCCCCCCCCCCCCCAACGCAGGCCAGGAGCGGTGCGGCAGCGGCCAGGACTGAAGCGGGGCACAGCCGGCGGCAGCGACCAGCGACCTAACCACCCCCACCGGGAGGGCGCGGGGTGTGAAGTGCAGCAGCCCGAACGGAGCAGCGGGGACCGAGCGGCGGGGACCGACCCAACCCCCCCCCCCCCCCCCCCCCCCCCCCCCCACCCAACTGGCAGCGACCACCACGAGGCAAGGACAAAGAGACTCTGGACAAAAGTCTCTCTCTCTCTCTCTCTATCCTGGGTGAGTGAGGGGAAAGGAAGAAGAAAAAAAGGACTTTTATAAAAACAAAACCCAAAAGAAAACTGTTAAAGAGAATGTAGAAGTGGATTTAATTTGGAACTTCGCTGATAGGGTTAATATAACAGTTCTGAAAAGCTCTGTGAAAGAGATGTCAACAGGTCAAGGGATGAAATAAAGGGAGTGTGTTCTGACCGGCATCTGTGAAAGCAGAGATGTCAGAAGGTTATGGGATGGAATAAAGGGAGTGTGGCTTTGGTACTATTTAATGTTCTGACCCGCATCTGTGAAAGCAGAGAGGTCAAAAAGTCAAAGAATGGAATGAATGGGAAGCTTACTTTATTGCAGAGATAACGCACTTAAGCTCGTTTGACCAGTTGAAACAAATAAACATTGAGATGTAAGAGGAATGGGCTTTGGAATGAGATAAGCCAGATGGCCATGGGATACAAAAACCTTTGTATTAATATTAATAGTGACTTGTGCTAATGATTATGTCAAAAATAACCTCCCGACCTCGAAGAATAATTCCATATATGTACATGTTCTGGATCCTTGCCAAATCATAGGTGTATCTAGGAATTTAAGGGGACCACCCCTAAGCTGTAAAATGTATAAAAATACAGTCCTTATTCTGGGATTTTGGCACTTCTCGAAGGTAGTTACCCGACTGCTTAGAGATTTGTCCCGGCCGTAAATAAACGAATATTCGTTACTGACGTGTTCGAGTGTTTTACTTCTGGACTGACGATCAGATACGTGAAAGCGCAATTCACATTTGGTGGCCCGTACGGGGATCTCCAGAGGGGTCTGCGCAACTAGCCGGCGTAATCGACTGAGCTCGTTCAAAGTAGAGGACGAATTTGGCCCCCAACGTGAGTAAAAATTTCTTTTCCACCTTGGTATTCGCCTACTACCAGTTTGATCGTTGCTCAGCCTTGCCGTTGGTTTGTCGAGAAGCCTCTGCGAGATCCAGGTCAGTCCAGCGAACCCGTTTTAAAGAGGGTAAGTGAGTGAACCCTGTGGTTATCGTCTCTAGGGGCAGCCTGGGACTGCCGCCGTGATTCCAGGCAGCGTTCGCTGGAGTTACGGGCGGGGTTGCCAGGACTGCTAGGGGCAGCCTGAGGAGCCGCCGTGATTCCAGGCAGCGTTCGCTGGAGTTACGGGCGGGGTTCTCAGGATTGCTAGGGGACGGTTAACGGGCTGTGGGCTCCGGACGGGACTGCCGCCGTGATTCCAGGCAGCGTTCTCTGGAAGTTACGGGCGGGGTTCTCGGAGCCTATCCCCCGGTATAACCCATACCTTCACCGAAGAATTTTACCTACTTACCCCTTAATAGCATTGGTGTCCTGGGTCCTGTGTTATTAAGGAAGTGAAGTAAGCTAATAACCACTTAAAATCTGGTCTTCTTGAGTTGTATTAGCTGTTTAAACTCGGCTGCTTTCCTTGTCTTTCTCCAGCAGGCTGCGTCTCTCTCTCTCTCTCTCTCTCTCTCTCTCTCTCTCTCCTGTTGCTGTTGCAGAGTGCTGCTGCTTCTGCTCCCTGGGTTTATATTCTCTTTCGAAGAGTTATTAAGTTTTAACGACTGTATTGTATATGGGCTTGTTTCACTTTGATAGTTTAAAAGTATCTTTGATGTAAACATCTTACTACAACTCGTTATTCATTTTGGGCATATCGTCTCCTCTCAGATCTGATTTTAAAAAATGCTTTCGTTTCAATAGTTAACTTTTATTTCTGTGATTTCAAATCGTTTAATTTTCCAATTGTCCCCAGTTCATAACTTTGCCTTTGATTTTGACTTAAATGATGTTTCTCGTAGCCAGGTCATCTCCAATTTTCTTTTAATTAACTTGATGTTCGTAGAATTTTACCCCTGAAATTGACACTAAATTCGACTGAGCATCTTCCATTCTTTCCAGCTGTTTACTAAGAGAGTTTATTTCAATTAAGGTGTGAAACTTTGCTCTTAGCTGTATGCTAAAATTTAACTTGGTTGTGACTTGAAAGACTTGCCTGTTTTAAACATTCGTCACTTAATGCAATTGAAACTCTCATCCATGCTTTTCAGATGCTTCCTGAGATAGTTACATTCCATGAAGGTGGGAGCCATTGTTTTAGCTTACCACATGAAGCCTGTGTGTCTGCTGAGACCTGCTTGTGAGCAAGAATCTGCATTTTATAACCCTGCTCTTTGCAGCTGCTATTAACCTTTTGTGGGATCTTTCCCTGTACCCTCTTAAACCAGATATTGCCAGACTTTCATGTTTCAAATGACACATTTTTCTGTATTATCAAGAACCCACCGCAAAGAAATTAATTGCCTTGTGGAGGGAATACTGTTAGTCAGTGAAAGATGCATCTATACTGGCTAGCTGGCAGGAAAATGCCTCAAAATTGGGTATTGGCCTCACTGAAGGGGGAATTGTTAAAACAGTAGAGGTCTTAAAGAGGGAATGTCAAGAATATAAAGAATGTAAGAATGCTATTCCTACCCCGGCGCCGGTCAGCAATGCGAAGCAAGGTTGGGAGGAGGGGGACGATGGGGATGAGGAACCTCTGTTCAATTGCGGGGGACGTCAGAAGCCCCCACAGCCTCCACAGCCCCCACAGCCCCCAAAGCCCCCACAGCCCCCAAAGCCTCCACAGCCCCCACAGCCTCCACAGCCTCCATGGCCACCTCCACCACCGCCCCTGGAATGTGATCAGTATTATGAGTAACTCAGTATGTTCAGAACTACATTGGTCTCAGAATAAACAGATAAAGAATTTGTGCTGGGCAGTTTCGAAACTGCTGCGTTGAAATTGACACTGCATGGCTCCGCAGGGTCCTAGTGCCCGCTGATCACAAACAGTCACTAGCAGAACCGCCTCAAGGAGGCACTCCTCCAGGTCCCTGCCCTTGGTCGACCCTTATATGATCGCCCTTTTCAGCTCTATTGCACAGTCCTTGCCGACTGCGACACAGCTGTCCTGACCCAACGCCACGGCGACCGCTGTCGCCCGGTTGCATACTACTCCTCTAAACTCGATCCGGTAGCCCTTGGCTATCCTATCTGTACCCAAATTCTTGCAGCTATCTACCACAGCCTGCAATCGGCTGCTAATATTACCCTCCAACAAGATATCACTGTCTATAGTTCCCATTCTGTTACGGCCCTTTTGGGACAGCTACAGACTCAGCATCTCACGATGGCTCATCAGAATAGATATGAGATTGCTCTCCTTAATAACCCGAAGGTCCGGTTTGCCCACTGCACCACTATCAACCCTGCTAACTTTTTGACGCATCCTCCCACAGACATGCTCGACCCAACTCATGACTGTCTGCAACTGTTGCAGGAAGTCTCCTCGGTTCGAGACGACCTCTCCGATATACCCCTCCCAAGTGCAGATTGTTCCTTTTTCACCGATGGAAGTTCTTCCGTCGGCGAAAGGGGGGATAGACAATCTGGCTATGCAATCATCGATCAAGACGGTGATGGAAAAACAGAGGATTTCTAACCTCCGCTGGTACACCCATCTCACACCAGCAGTTACTAACACAGTTATTGCAGGCCCTTATGCTCCCAGACAAGATAGCGGTGATAAAATGCGCAGCGCATACAAAAGGCACGGGACTGGTGGAAACGGGCAACAGGAGAGCGGACGAGAAGGCAAAAGAAATTTCTAAATCTGGCAAACTAATGGTGCCTAGAATGATGAGGCAGACTAAAACCCCCCCCGGAAAAGTCTCCCTCTGAAAAACCTATGCCAACCATTGCTGACATAATCCAAATGCAGGAGGACGCTCCTGCAACTGCTGTAAATATGTGGAAAAACTTAGGATGTATATATGATATCGAAAATAAGCTGTGGGTCACCCCGGTAGGACAAACATGTATGACCGATGCATTAGCAGCCTGGGTGACCGAATGTGTACACTTTGCAACTCACTGTGGAGCTCGTGCCACAGGGGACATATTGTTAAAAAGCTGGTGGCACCCACGACTGCAAGAAATGGCCCAACAAATTAGCAGTCGGTGCCTAATCTGTCAACAGCACAACCCCGGTAAGGCCGTCCCCTGTGATCCTGGCACAACCCCCTTACCTGAGGATCCATTTGAGACCCTACAAATGGATTACATTGAGTTGGAAAGATGTCAATGCTATAAATATGTGTTAGTCATTGTGGACACTTTTAGCAAATGGATCGAGGCCTACCCGACTACGGATAACAAGGCCTCGACAGTAGTTAAGGTGTTAATGCGAGAAATTGTTCCGCGATTTGGAATTCCAGCCCGGCTGAGCTCTGACAATGGTCCCCACTTCATAGGTCAAATCAATAAGGAATTCTGTGCTCTGCTTGGAATAAAGCAACAGTTTCATTGTGCCTACAGACCACAAGCCGCTGGAGTGGTGGAAAGGGCTAATCAGACTCTAAAGACTAAACTCGCTAAACTACAAGCAGACACTGGGGCCACTTGGCTCAAACTCCTGCCTTTAGCACTCTTCCAGCTACGTGCCACCCCCGCAGGAAAAACTCGCCTAAGCCCAGCGGAAATACTATATGGCAGACCCTTTCGAACGCCTTGGGACAGCAGTGTTCCACGGAATGTTCAATTCCATTACATGACTACCGAGATGGCTAATTATATATTAACACTAACTAGAATTTTGAAAGGATTACACTCCCGAGTTCGTGCCACCCAGGAAGAAGTCCCCTCCATTACTCATGACGTCTCCATCAACCCTGGGGATTATGTCCTAATTCGAAATTGGACACGTAAAGGTTTGGAACCTCGATGGGAGGGTCCCCTACAGGTTCTTCTCACTACCCCCACTGCAGTAAAAGTGGAGGGCCGGAACGCATGGGTACATATGCACCATTGTAAGTTAATTAAGTATCCATGATGTTCTAAACTTTTCCTTTAAGTCCTAGGAACACGAGTACCAGGATGAGGCCCCTCTTCGCCGTCACAATACTCGCCACCCTGCTCTCTCTCGCTGCATCCGAAAGAAGGAGATGCCTGTACGGAAGCCGACACCCACCCATGTGCCGGGAAGGAACCCCACGATGTGGAACAACGACAGATCTCCGATGGATCACCACCGCTATCAGAAACTGCCCGACCCCCGTTCCTCCCGACGACCAGAAGCGCCGATTCCTGATTACGTACATGGTTCTAATGTACGATCGCCGCACATGCCGGTGGAACCACCGGTGCATTGATAAGGACAGGGTACAAATTTTACCATCAAGGACTACTCACCCCTACTCGCCTTCCAGAAGGAAGCGGGCAACGCACCATGTAACGGCGAATTCATTTCTGTTTATGTCCTATGTCTATGCTAAGAAAGTGGGTGTCTCCTCTTGCTGGGTATGTACACAGGTCCCGACCCATGCCCATGGAGGCGTTCCCTTGATATCTGTTCCTTTCTCGATCGAACAGACGGCTGCATGGGTTATATTCCAGACAGTTCAGAGAATATCACGCGTCTGGTAACCCATATCAGAGATGGAGTACAGCGCTTGCGACTCGCCGGTCAGGCTGACTGGTGGAGCTGGATGTGGTCCAATTCTTGGGCCACTTACCTATTCCATGGGCTCATTATCTTCGTTACCATCTGTTTGTTGCTCTGTATCATAGCTACTGGTGTGAAATGCCTATGCAACCGTTTGGGTGCCACTGCATTACCACAGATGCTTCAGAGATCCGCCCTAGACGAAAAAGAAAAACTGGTTCCACATACCCCTGACCTATATGAGGAAGTGGCATCCTGCCGGAGCCTAGTAGAGGAGGAGTACCTCCGCCTCGCTCTCATTTCCATCTAAAGTATCCTGAGTGTTATGTGATCAAGGAATGATCAAAGGGGGGAATGTAGAAGTGGATTTCATTTGGAACTTCGCTGATAGGGTTAATATAACAGTTCTGAAAAGCTCTGTGAAAGAGATGTCAACAGGTCAAGGGATGAAATAAAGGGAGTGTGTTCTGACCGGCATCTGTGAAAGCAGAGATGTCAGAAGGTTATGGGATGGAATAAAGGGAGTGTGGCTTTGGTACTATTTAATGTTCTGACCCGCATCTGTGAAAGCAGAGAGGTCAAAAAGTCAAAGAATGGAATGAATGGGAAGCTTACTTTATTGCAGAGATAACGCACTTAAGCTCGTTTGACCAGTTGAAACAAATAAACATTGAGATGTAAGAGGAATGGGCTTTGGAATGAGATAAGCCAGATGGCCATGGGATACAAAAACCTTTGTATTAATATTAATAGTGACTTGTGCTAATGATTATGTCAAAAATAACCTCCCGACCTCGAAGAATAATTCCATATATGTACATGTTCTGGATCCTTGCCAAATCATAGGTGTATCTAGGAATTTAAGGGGACCACCCCTAAGCTGTAAAATGTATAAAAATACAGTCCTTATTCTGGGATTTTGGCACTTCTCGAAGGTAGTTACCCGACTGCTTAGAGATTTGTCCCGGCCGTAAATAAACGAATATTCGTTACTGACGTGTTCGA
This sequence comes from Scyliorhinus canicula, assembly GCF_902713615.1. Taxonomy (NCBI): domain Eukaryota; kingdom Metazoa; phylum Chordata; class Chondrichthyes; order Carcharhiniformes; family Scyliorhinidae; genus Scyliorhinus; species Scyliorhinus canicula. The sequence continues at coordinate 191,064,944 of NC_052153.1, forward strand.
GTGTTTTACTTCTGGACTGACGATCAGATACGTGAAAGCGCAATTCACAAGAGGAGAGGGGAGGGGTAAATATATTATTTTCTCTCTTTTTACACTCTCTCCCATCCAAAGTAAGCCCACCTGAGAGGAGTTGCATAAAAGGGGGGGGGGGGGGGGGGAATAATAAATAAACAAATAAAATAAAGTGGGAAAGGAAAGAAGGGCAGAGAGGGGGGAAAAAAAGGGAAGAGACAACAAAAATAAATTTAAAAAATAAAAATAGGGTGCGGAAAAGGGGGGAAAAGAAAAACAAGGGGAGAAGAAAAGATGAAAGGGAAGAGGGAGGGAAAAATGCCAGAAGGGAGCCAAGGGAGAGGGGGCACCAGAAGTAGACGGGACAAGGGGCAAGCCAGCTCAGGCGAGCGAATCAGCGCACGAAGCGGCAGGACGGATGTATCGCTGCATCAAAAAGAGCCCAACAGACAGGTACCCTCTCCCCCGGGGCTAGAGGGGGGGCTGGGATTGGAAGGCAGCCTTTATCGAGGTGGTGAGGGAGCAGCTGCAGGCAATCAAGGCAGAGGGGAAAGCAGACGCAGAGGCCGCAGTACAGGCAACAGTGGCCAGGGCCATGTCAGGGGTACAGCAGGCTCTGACCAGATTGGAGGAGAAATTGGATGCCCAAGGGGAGAAACTGGAAGCACAGGAGGCGACTATTAAGGAGCTGGAGAAAGCAGCAACCGACATGAGCGACCGGGTCACGGCCCTGGAGAGGGAAGTGGCGAGACTGGGCGCAACACGGGAGCCTGAAGGGCAGGGTAGACGACCAGGAAAACCACTCGAGAAGGCAAAATGTCAAGATAGTGGGCCTGCCAGAGGGGATCGAGGGTAGAAACCCCACAGCATACGTGGCTGCGATGCTGGGCAACTTAGTGGGGAGGAAAGCTTTCTTCACCCCACCGGATTGGGACAGAGCACATCGGGCGCTGCGCCCGAAGCCCAAGGCAGGGGAACAACCGAGAGCAGCCATAGCCAAACTGCACCGGTACCAGGACAGGGAGACAATCCTGCGCTGGGCCAGGGAAAATAGAGCCTGCAAATGGGGAGGGCACGCCATCCGAATCTATGAGGATCTTGGGGCAGATATATCTAAGAGACGGGCTGAGTTCAACAAGGCGAAAGCAGCTCTCTACAGGAGCAGAGTGCGTTTTGGTATGCTGTACCCAGCAAAACTTTGGGTCACATACCAAAACAGGGAATATTTCTTTACAGCCCCCGCTGAGGCGAATAGGTTCGTCGAGGAGCACGGGCTGGAAAACAACCGGGGGGGGTAGGGACGAGGGGCCCCTGGCAAGGGGAAACGGCACGCCGACGGGGGGGGGGGGGAGGGGCAAGGCAATGCCAGCCCCCCCACCCCGGCAGGAACACCCAGAACAAAAAACAAACCACCGCCCAAGGGACCGCTCTAGGTGGGAGGCCAGGCCCCAGCACGAGGGAACGAGTGTATTGGAGAAGGGAGAGCAGGCGAGAGGGGTGCAGGGTAGGATGGGGGAAGAGCGGGCAGAAAACCGTAGAGGCCAGGCAGGGGAGAAGCGAGACAACAAGCGAGAAGCGCTGATTGGGCAGCACGGTAGCATGGGGGCAGCACGGTAGCATGGTGGTTAGCATAAATGCTTCACAGCTCCAGGGTCCCAGGTTCGATTCCCGGCTGGGTCACTGTCTGTGCGGAGTCTGCACGTCCTCCCCGTGTGTGCGTGGGTTTCCTCCGGGTGCTCCGGTTTCCTCCCACAGTCCAAAGATGTGCGGGTTAGGTGGATTGGCCATGCTAAATTGCCCGTAGTGTCCTAAAAAGTAAGGTTAAGGGGGGGGGGTTGTTGGGTTACGGGTATAGGGTGGATACGTGGGTTTGAGTAGGGTGATCATTGCTCGGCACAACATCGAGGGCCGAAGGGCCTGTTCTGTGCTGTACTGTTCTATGTTCTATGTTCTAAGGCAGGCCAGCAGCACGGTTCAATTCCCGTACCAGCCTCCCCGAACAGGCGCCGGAATGTGGCGACTAGGGGCTTTTCACAGTAACTTCATTAGTTACCAAGTTAAATAAGTGATTTTAATTTTTCATTTCAAACCTGCGCCTGTCTAAACTAACACCTTCTGCACTTCCGGGGTCCGTATCCTTCTATTCCCATCCTATTCATGTATTTGTCAAGATGCCCCTTGAATGTCACGATCGTCCCTGTTTCCACCACCTCCTCCGGCAGCGAGTTCCAGGCACCCACTACCCTCTGTGTAAAATACCTGCCTCGGACATCTCCTCTAAACCTTGCCCCTCACACCTTAAACCTAGTAATTGACCCCTCTACCCTGGGGAAAAGTCTCTGACTATCCACTCGGTTCAGGCCACTCAATTTTGTAAAGCTCGAGCAAGTTGCCCCTCAACCTCCGTTGTTCCAGTGAAAACAATCTGAGTTTATCCAATCCCTCCTCACAACTAATGCTCTCCAGACCAGGTAACATCCTGATATACCTCTTCTGTAGCACGGTAGCATAGTGGTTAGCACAATTGCCACACAGCTCCAGGGTCCCGGCTTGGGTCACTGTCTGTGTGGAGTCTGCACATTCTCCCCGTGTCTGCGTGGGTTTCCTCCGGGTGCGTCAGTTTCCTCCCACAGTCCAAAGATGTGCAGGTTAGGTGGATTGGCCATGATAAATTGCCCTTAGTGTTCAGAATTGCCCTTAGTGTTGGGTGGGGTAACTGGGTTATGGGGTGGAGGTGTGGGTTTGGGTAAGGTGCTCTTTCCAAGAGCCGGTGCAGACTCGATGGGCCGAATGGCCTCCTTCTGCACTGTAAATTCTATGATTCTATGTATCCTCTCCAAAGCCTCCACATCTTCCTGGTAGTGTGGGACCGGAATTGTTTGCATTATCCCAATTGTGGCCTAACTAATAATCTGTACAGCTGCAACATGACTTGCCAATTTTTATACTCAATGCCCCGGCTGATGAAGGCAATCATGCCATATGCCTTCTTGACCACCTTATCCATCTGCTTTGCCACTTTCAGCACCTGTGGACCTGTACACCCAGATCCCTCTGCCTGTCAATGCTCCAAAGGGTTTGGCCATTTGTTGTATAATTCCCACCTGTATTAGACCTTCCAAAATGCATTATCTCACATTTGTCCGGATTAAACTCCATCTGCCATCTCTCCGCCCAAGTCTCCAACTGATCTATATCCTGCTGTATCCTCTGACAGTTCTTATCTCTATCGGCAACTGCAACAACCTTTCTCTTGTCCATAACTTACTAATCAGACCAACTATATTTTCCTCCAAATCATTTATACATACTACGAACAACAAAGATCCCAGCACTGATCTTTGCCGATCCATAGTGGCCGCGTGGCCTAATGGATACAGCGTCTAACTTCGGTGAATCGAGAAATGGCATCAGAAGATTGCAGGGTCGACTCCAGTCGCAGGCGTTTCATACAGAAATCTAGTGGAACTTCCTGAATGGTTTACAGCTTGCGGGAGTGTGGGCCTAGATAGAGTTCAATTTCAGAGGAGCTGAATGACCTCCTTGTACACTGTCGGGATTCTGCGAGTGAAAAATTGATTTTTACTGTGGCACAGTGGTTAGCACTGCTGCCTCACACCACCAGGGTCCCAGGATCAATTCCAGCCTTGGGTCATTGTATTTGTGGAGTTTGCACTTTCTCTCCGTGTCTGTGTGGGCTTCTTCTGGGTGCTCCAGTTTCCTCCCACAGTCCAAATATGTGCGGGTTAGGTGGATTGGCCATGCTAAATTGCCCTTTAGTGTCGAGGGATGTGCAGGTTACAGTACGGTGTCATGAAGATAAGGCAGGGTGGGCATGGGCAGAGTGCCCATTCGAAGGGTTGGGTACAGACTCAATAAGCCAAATTGCATTGTAGGGATTCAATAATCACCACTAGTTATAGCCCTCCATTCAGAAAAGCACCCTTCCACTGCTGCCCTCTTGTCTTCTATGGCCTAGCCAGTTCTGTATCCATCTTGCCAGCTCACCTCTGATCCGGTGTGACTTCACTTTCTGTACCAGTCTGCCATGAGGGGCCTTGACAAAGGCCTTACTGAAGTCCATGTAGCCAACATCCACTGCCCTACCCTCATCAATCATCTTCGTCACTTCCACTTTCTCACCCCAACCCAAAAAGATGTGCAGGGTGGGTGAATTGGCCACACTAAATTACCCCTTATTTGGAGAAAAGAATTGAGTACTCTAAATTTTAAAAAAAAACTTTAGTCACTTCCTCGAAAAACTCGGTCAAGTTAGTGAGACACAACCTCCCTATCACAAACCCATGCTGCCTCTCGCTAATATGTCGACTTGCTTCCAAATGGGAGGAAATCCTCAGCGGGATTCTCCGTTTTGCTGGGATTCTCCGTTTTGCCGGCGTCCAGGGGTTTCCCCGACAGCGTAGGGCTGCCCCACAATGGGAAACCCCATTGACCGGCCAGCGTAACGGAGAATCCTGCCGGCGGGTCGGTGCAGAAAGGTGGCGCGGCGGGGCGGAGAATCCCGCCCACAGCTCTTAAGAATCTTTTCCAATAATTTCCCTACCACTGATGAAAGGCTCACCAGCCTGGATTTCCTGGATTCCTCCTTTCCAGGTTTTAACACTGGGATTGATGCAGTAATGCGCCTGATGTTTTACTGGTGATTCAGTGATGGATGTGAAAAAACTTAGCAAATGCCCCAAAAGTTTTAAATTACCATTTATTCGACCATTTTATGTACAATATAATTAAACTATCTGAATAATATATAGTGATTCCACAGTGACGTGTTGGACTGTGAAGAGAGACTCCGCTTTATGCATTGTTTGCTGCAAGGCCGTTTAATGACACCTTAAAACAGTGATTATTTCTTCCAATCTAGACTTTCACAAAAGATAAATAAGTAATGTTAAAGATGTATAAGTAATTAACCTTAGTCCACAAAGGGCTATCGGTATTGCTCTTTCCAATAGACACTTCTTGTGTAGGGTGGGCGTGTGGGTACATCTCTATGAATGAACACAGCCAGAATAGGGATTGAACCCACACTTTGGTCAATATCCTGTATTACCGACAGCCAACGGAACTAACTGTTCCCCAAACAGATCAATAAATAAATACTAATTAAGCTTCTTTCAGCTGAATCGCCAAATACAGATGCAACCTATTGGAAATATATTCTTCATTCCAATAGTCGCAAAGGGAGACAGATTCTATCAGTGCATTGTTATTACATAATCCATCCATTATTTTGCGACAATGATGGGGGGGGTGGCAAGATGGGTGGCTACACAGAGAGCAGAGGTATATGGACCAGCCACGGTCTGACTGGATGACAGGACAGGCTCAAGGAGCTGAATGGCCTAACTCCTGTTCCTCTAATGCACGTCCCTGGTGTGACGGGCATTCGATATCACTTCATCCAGGGGGAGCTGGAGGACAGAATGCTTCACCAGCAATGTGGGGCTTGTGTTGAGACCAGATGAGCCTGAGTGGGTATGAACCTGGCAACAGCCGGGAACGCAGGAACAGAAGGAACGCCATTCAGCCCCTCGCGCATTCAATCATAACATGGCTGATCTCCTTTGCCCCAGACCCCTTGATCCCCTTACCCACCATAAACAAACACTGTCTTGGTAGTACAATTGTGTGCACCCGATTTCTGGCTATGATCCTCCCTGGGAGATAGTCAGATTCAGTTAGAGACCGCGCCCATGTTACTTCTGGTTATTTCTAGAACCTGGAGCCAAGTCGAGACTCTGTGGTAAATTCCGCTAAACCCATCGTGGTTCTCCTAGATAGACCTTGGCACTGGAGCAGGGTTTTATCCCACTTTTCTCAGTTAACTAAAAAAAAGACTAGACCTAGCGGATTGTCTGGTTCCAGCGATCCAGCAGCTTACTATTTCTCTATACTGAAAATCTCCGAAGGTTGGATAGTGGTGTAGTGGTTATGTTCCCGCACTAATAATCCAGAGATCGACGTTCAAAGGCAAGTATCTGAATCCAGTTCAATCGAGAAATTAAAAGTTATCAGTGAAAGTGACTGCAAAGATGCCACATTGTAGTAAAAACCCAACTGGTTCTCGAATTTGCTTCACAAACGGGGATCAGCTTCCCAGGCTGCAATCCCATACCAACGTGGGTCATTCAAATGGTTCAGTCAGACACTCAAATATATCATCAAATTGCCGTGAAAGGTCTTCAAAGGTTCGTGAAAGTGGCCCCCAACCATCATCACAAGCAATGGGGGAATCGATGTCAGCGATGGGGAATCTATGTCAGCAATGGGGAATCGATGTCAGCGATGGGGAATCGATGTCAGCAATGGGGAATCGATGTCAGCGATGGGCACGTCCCAAAACTGAAATTTTTGAAAATGGAAATGAAAGGGTGGCACAGCAGCACAGTGGTTAGCACTGTTGCTTCACAGCGCCAGGGTCCCAGGTTCGATTCCCGGCTTGGGTCACTGTCTGTGCGGAGTCTGCACGTTCTCCCCGTGTCGGCGTGGGTTTCCTCCGGGTGCTCCGGTTTCCCCCCACAGTCCAAAGACGTGCAGGTTAGGTGGATTGGCCATGATAAATTACCCCTTAGTGTCCAAAAAGGTTGGGTGGGGTTGCTGGGTTACGGGGATAGGGTGGAGGCGCGGGCTTAAGTAGGGTGCTCTTTCAAAGGGCCGGTGCAGACTCAATGGGCTGAATGGCCTCCTTCTGCACTGGAAAGCCTATGAATTCTGCAGACGGTGAAGCTATGAGCAGAACCTCGACACGCACACTCTCCCAAATCATCGCTTCTTGCCAGTCTTCACGTAGGGGTTCGTACGGATAACTGCGATGTTCTGCCTCGAGGAATGCGACTGGAGGTCCCGCATTGGACAGTCGATTGCTTGGGTGGTTGAATGCGTGTGTGGATCTGGCCAATCTCCAACTCTGTAGCGTCCTCAGCTCACCCAACCGCGCACAGATTGCGTGGATGCACGAAGCAGGGATATCACGTTACGGTGACCACTTCACATGAAATCTGACTCCTTTCAGGCGAAGCGTGTTTTTTTTCTGTTGGTGTATTTTGGGTTAAGCTCGATCCTGCAATGTCTGGTCCCGGGGTGTAGTCAAAAGCGTCACAACCAATAGGAACCCGTCAGCTATTCTTTGTTGACGTCAGGCGGGGATTCTGGGACAGTGCCAGCTGTTTCTGTAAAAGAGAAGGAATTGACTTCAGAATTGGAGAAGTTCTCGTTGTCTGTCTGTGTGAGTGACAGCATTTTAAACCTGCCAGGTTAACACATATTTAATTCTTTCCAGTACATCCTGCTCCGAGGTTTTTTTCTAGAACATTCTGTTTCTACCAGCTTTTCAGGTTGATCCCAAATTAGAACAATTTTCTTAGGTAAAAAAAGTGTCTCATGTCCCAATTGACTCCTCTGTTTAAATAGGTGTCCTCTGGTTGCCAACCCTGGGAAGTATCTCCTTATTTACCATACATTTCGCATAAATGTCAACCCTATGGTTTTTGGCCCAAGAAAGCCTAATTTTTCATGTACCGCACGTAAAAGTTGACCCTAGTTTTTCAGGGGTGAAGGCCCCCAAAAATCTCAGAACTACAGGCCAGGATTGTGGTGTTGGGAAGAAAGAAGCTATTGTGTTAAATACAATTGGAAAGGCAAGAGTGAAACCAGCCAAATACTTCTCAACATAGGTAAAGGTAGCAAAAAAATGAATCCAACTTTTCATAAAAGTGACAAAGGGATAATTAGTGATGGGTTAGCTGCTCCAGGATTTGGCGGGAATCTTGTGAAGGTGACAGGGGTCTTGGGGACCTGCTGGAGATCCAGTAAGGCCTCCACGCCGCCTCTTTTCATGAAGGCCCACTGTACCTTGTTCACTCAGGCACTTGAGAGGCCAACCGCAGGCCTTCCCTCCCCTGGGTCCAAGGACCCCAGGGGCAGATGCCCCACCCACCAAGAGCTAATAGCCAATCAGAAGCCGGTGGCTCTTCTGTACTCAATAGCACCACCAGGGAGGCAGTGGCTGCTGCTGGCACTACACCAACCTGGGGCCTCAGATCAAAGACAGAGGCAGGCACAGGTTAATGATGGTGGCGTGGGGAGGGGAGGAGAGGGAGAGGGGGAGGGGGGGGGAGGGGAGCAAGGGCATGGTACGTGGTTCTCAGTGGTTCCCCCTGTCCGCTCGATCAGGCACGGAGTGTCTTTGAATGAGGGACCCCTGCTGGGGTGCCCACGAGCTTAATACCAGTGCTGGCAGGATGAGGCATGTATTGGCTACTAAAAGGCCCCAATGGTGCCGGGCTGCGAGGGCCGTCCATGGGTCTTCCTGCCATGGATGTAATGTGAAACAGAGGTGGGCAGGTGCCAGGGTCCCTACCCTTCACACTCCCACCTGAATAAATATCCCCCAACCGCCAAATGTGCCTTGGTGGAGGACGCACAAGATTCCACCCCCAGCAACACTGTTTGATTTTCTATTTAAAAGCCAGAGACTATGGTCTGGAACTTTGCACAGAAGGTGAACTCACTCAACTATCACTCAAACACTGCAGCAATAGAACATAGAACATAGAACAGTACAGCACAGAACAGGCCCTTCGGCTCTCGATGGAAAGGTATTTATTGTTAAACGAAAATGAAAATGAAAATCGCTTATTGTCACAAGTAGGCTTCAATGAAGTTACTGTGAAAAGCCCCTCGTCGCCACATTCCGGCGCCTGTCCGGGGAGGCTGGTACGGGAATCGAACCTTGCTGCTGACCTGCCTTGGTCTGCTTTAAAAGCCAGCGATTTAGCTGAGTGAGCTAAACCAGCCCCTGCAGTAGAAATGCAGTAGAAATATAATTAAATGCTAGGGTCTTTCTTGCAGTCATCAATGGTTAAGAATATTGACCGGAGATCAGGTTTGAACAGTTATGCAAGACATTTAATTTCCCTTTTTGAGTGGGCGAAAGCCGATTTTAATTAACCTCTCAATAAATCAACTTGTCGGGCAGCACGGTGGGGCAGAGGGTTAGCTCTGCTGCCTCACGGCGCCGAGGTCCCAGGTTCAATTCTGGGTCACTGTCCGTGTGGAGTTTGCACATTCTCCCATGTCTCCCCACAACCCAAAGATGTGCAGGTTAGGTGGATTGAACAGACTAAATTGCCCCTTAATTGGAAAAAAATTAATTGGGTACTCTAAATTTAAAAACATTTAAATCAACTTGTTAGCCATGAGGGGTCAGCTTGTCCATTCAACGTGGGCCCAAACCAAACACACGTCAACTCGTTGAAAAACCATTAAATTCAGTGCGGATCTCTCTCTATCCTTTTTGAATGACTCCCACTGCTCTGATGTGGATTTTTCTGCCATTAGCTGCTCCCTGTCCACTTTGGCCAGATCCTGTCTTATCGACCTTCCCCAGTTCACAAACCTAATTTCCTGTCCATCATTGTCCTTTCCCGTAACTACCTTAAATCTTCCCGAGTTATGGTCACTATCACCGAAATACTCCCCCACTGACATCTCTCCCACCTGCCCGGCTTTGTTTGCTAAAATTAGGTTAAGTGCCACCTCCTCTCTTTAAGACCTTCCACGTGCATGCTCTAGAAGGTCTCCTGGATGCACTTTTACAAATTCTGCCCTCTCTAAGCCTGTCACACAATTACAGGTTGAGCACTCCTTACTCAAAATTCCACAATTCGGGCAGCACAGTGGCGCAGTGGTTTTAAAAAAAATATTTTTATTCTCCTCCTTTTTCACAATTTTTCTCCCGGATTTACACCCAACAACAATCAATAACTAACAACGAATATCTCAAACCCCATAACAGTAACAACGATCCCATCCTCCCACCATGCCCCAGACATCAGCCCGCATGTTAACATAAACAAATGACAAAGATGTCATCTTTGTCTGGTTTGGCTCACTGGGCTAAATCGCTGGCTTTTAAAGCAGGCCAGCAGCATGGTTTGATTCCCGTAACAGCCTCCCCGGACAGGCGCTGGAATGTGGCGACTAGGGGCTTTTCACAGTAACTTCATTGAAGCCTACTCGTGACAATAAGCGATTTTCATTTTTCATTTTCAAGAAAGAAAAAAGAAGAAATCAGGGATTACCCATAGCCATCTTCAACATACATAGCCCCCTTCCCCCCGCACCCCACCCCCCCAACTAATGTTCGATGTTATCCAGTTCTTGAAAGTGCATAATAAATAGTGCCCATGACTTGTAGAACCCCTCCGGCTTCCCCTCAGTTCGAACTTAACTTTCTCAAGGGTCAAGTATTCCAACAGGTGCCCTCCGCCACGCCAGGGCACAGGGTGGAGAGGCCGCTCTCCATCCCAGCAGGATCGTGGCGCAGTGGTTAGCACTGCAGCCTCACGGCGCCGAGGTCCCAGGTTCGATCCCGGCTCTGCGTCACCGTCCGTGTGGAGTTTGCACATTCTCCCCATCTTTGCGTGGGTTTTGCCCCACAACCCAAAATATGTGCAGGGTAGGTGGATTGGCCACGCTCTAAATTTTAAGAAAAAAAAATTCCGAAATTCAAAAAGCTCTGAAATCCGGACTTTTTCGCGAACACCGACGTGACAACGACGCGAGTGGAAAATTCCACGAGGCCCTAGGAAGGTTCCATGGGGATGCGCAGGTCCCAACGCGTCACAGACAGTTATAGCCTCCAGATGGGGCTGTTGTAGATGTGGCTGTTCCAGGTGGAGCTGTTCCAGGTGGAGCTGTTCCAGGTGGAGCTGTTCCAGGTGGGGCTGTTCTAGGTGGAACTGTTCCAGGTGTGGCTGTTCCAGGTGGGACTCTTGTAGGTGGGACTCTTGTAGGTGGGGCTGTTCTAGGTGGGACTGTTCCAGGTGGGGCTGTTCTAGGTGGGGCTGTTCTAGGTGGGGCTGTTCTAGGTGGGACTGTTCCAGGTGGGGCTGTTCTAGGTGGGGCTGTTCTAGGTGGGGCTGTTCTGGCGCCAAAACGGGAGTTTCTTTCCAGCAGTCATCATAGTCAGACATTACTGTAGACTCAACGTGATTATCGTGTGTGAAACCCACGCAAACACGGGGAGAATGTGCAAACTCCACACGGACAGTGACCCAGAGCCGGGATCGAACCTGGGACCTCGACGCCGTGAGGCAGTAATGCTGACCACTGCGCCACCGTGCTGCCCCTTCATTATATAATTTTACAGGTACTCCAACATTAAAAACATTCCGGAATCCGGGACACTTTCGGCCACAAGCATTCCGAATAAGGGATGGTCAACCTGTAACAGGTTTTTATGCTCCTGAGATTTATCTACGTATCTGCTGTTCTATCTCTCCCCGACTGTTTGGGAGCCTGTAACACTCTCCCAGCAACATGATTGCCCCCTTTTTTTGTTTTAAAGTTCCACCCCTATGGCCTTAATTGAGGAGCCCATGGAAACTCCTTGATCAATACTGAAACACCACCTCGTCTTATATACCCCCCTCAATCCCGCCTAAGACTCTAGAACCCAGAATATTGAGCTGCCAATCCTGTCCTTCACCCAACCATGTCTCTATGATAGCAATAATATCACACTCCCATGTGTTCATCAAGCCCTCAGTTCATCTGCCTTACCTGTCAGACTCCTTGCATTAAAAAAAGGCATTCAGCTGCACCATATTCCCTTGTGCCTTAACAAGTCTCTCGTCACACGGCCTTCCAGACTGACTTAGGTCTTCTCTACAGTTGACTATGCACCATCCCCTACTCTACCTTCACACTGTGATGAGTACATACAGTATCTTCTCAAAACCCCCAGTTATTTTGAACACCGACCACCAAATCTCTCCTAAAACTTCTCCGCCCTAAATAGACCAATCTCAGCTTCTCGAGTGAAAGAATTGAATCATTATTTAATTGTTGGACATCACTATAATGGACCCATAGTTACCTGCTGTCGTATTCTTCAATAGACATATTTGGATGAGTCCGGCTGGTTTCTAAGCAATGAGAAAAAGATTTGCATTTACAAGTAAGAAAATCCAACCACAACGGTAATTGTTAGCTTGTATTTAAGCGCATTGTCACACGCAGACATTTTTCCCCCTTTGGGAAGGGCGGGGAGAGGATTCACAAGCTGATTATCAACCCGCTGAACCACTTTGTGAATGCTCCTTCCGGGCAGCACGGTGGCGCAGTGGTTAGCACTGCTGCCTCATGGCGCCGAGGTCCCAGGTTCGATCCCGGCTCTGGGTCACTGTCCGTGTGGAGTTTGCACATTCTCCCCATGTTTGCGTGGGTTTCACCCCCACAACCCAAAGGTGTGCAGGGTAGGTGGATTGACCACGCTAAATTATCCCTTCATTGGAAAAAATGAATTGGGTACTCTAAATTTATTTTAAAATGTGAATGCTCCTTCCGTGGCCAACACATTCTGGTGTTGGACTCAAACCTCACTACCCCTATGCCACGAGAACTCGATGACGGATGGCATAATATTCACAGTAAAGTTCTAATTAACCCATAACCATATGGGGCAGCCACCCAGAGGCACATTCAGCTGCCCAATTGGGTCAAAGGCGATGACACAAAACTTCTGTTTCTAAAATGCAGTGGTAATGTCACTGGACTGATAACCCAGAGGCCCAGCCTCAATGGTTCAAATGGTTCAAATCCCACCACAGCAGCTGGTGAATTTAAAAATTCAATTACTAACTCTGGAACATAAAACTAGTCTTGGTCATGGTCACCATTGGCAACCATCATCCCCTCGTCTAGTTCACTAATGTCCTTCAGGGGAGGAAATCTACCACCTTTACCTGTCCTGGCCGCTATGTGACTCCAGACCCACGGCAATGTGGCTGACTCTTAACTGCCTTTGGAAATGGCTTCGCAAATCACTCAATTCAGGGGAATTAGGGACGGGCAACAAATTTGGGCCCTGCCAGCGAGACCCACATCTCATGTAAGAATTTCATGGAAAGATTCTTTATGTGGCCACAACTAAAAAATGGCTCGCAAATTAAACATTAATTTGACATAGATCGCCAGAATGATGACACTTTAAGAAAACATGTCAACACTTTCAACAGAAAAAAACTGAATGGTGGACTCGTACCTCGTCTCTCGCACAAACGTGATTGATCCTGAATGGGAAAGAAAGGAAAAAATGTTTGAAGCGTTTCAGCTACCAAGCTTGCACTGTGGTCAAATATCTCAGTTGAATGTTTATCAATGAATCAGCCAGTTATTATCCTATAAATACTGTGACTAAGATTAGGTCAGAGGCTGGGAATCCTGCGGAGAGCAACTCACCTCCTGACCCCCTCCAGAGCCTGTCCACCATCTACAAGGCACAAGTCAGGAGTGTGATGGAATACTCTCCACTTGCCTGGATGATTGCAGCTCCATCAACACTCAAGAAGCTCAACGCCATCCAGGACAAAACAGCAGCCCCGCTTGACTGGCACCCCATCCCCCACCTTCAACCTCCATCACTGATGCAGAGTGGCAGCACTGGATACCATCTACAAGATACACTGCAGCACGGTAGCACAGGGGTTAGCACAGTGGCTCCACAGCTCCAGGGTCCCAGGTTCGATTCCCGGCTTGGGTCACTGTCTGTGCGGAGTCTGCACGTTCTCCCCGTGTCGGCGTGGGTTTCCTCCGGGTGCTCCGGTTTCCTGCCACAAGTCCAAAGATGGGACTGTTTAACACGGGGCTAAATCGCTGGCTTTGAAAGCAGACCAAGGCAGGCCAGCAGCACGGTTCAATTCCCGTAACAGCCTCCCCAAACAGACGCCGGAACGTGGCGACTAGGGGCTTTTCACAGTAATTTCATTTGAAGCCTACTTGTGGCAATAAGCGATTTTAATTTCAAGATTCGCAGGCTAGGTTGATTGGCCACGATAAAGTGCCCTTAGGTGTCCAAAAAGAGTAGGCGGGGTTGCTGGGTTACGGGGGATAGGGTGGATGCATGGGCTTAAGTGGGGTGCTCTTTCCAAGTGCCGGTGCAGACTCGATGGGCCGAATGGCCTCCTTCTGCACTGTAAATTCTAGGATTCTGTGACCAAGGCACCTTCGACAGCACATTCTGAATGGTTAACCTGTACCATCTAGATTGACGAGAGCAGCAGATGCAGAGGGACACCTCCACGCCACACACCATCCTGACTTGCCCACCCCCCTCCCCCCATCTCATTCCTTTTCCCCTTTCAGTTCCCTCACCTTTTGATTTTTAGATTCTGGTGTAGCTTTGTGGGTGGGGACCGCCTGTCCTTTGTAATGTTAAGTGACACGCAAATCACACACTTCAAAAAAAAAAAATTCAACCCAATGTAAGATGACTCCAATGACATCATCATCTCTGAAGTTATAATAACCTACCGCTCTTTCTCCTCCACATCACGAGACCAACAACAATCGCGATAATCAAAAGGAGACTTCCACACAAAGCCCCGATGATAACTTTGAGCAGAGCCCGGTCCTCTGTGACGCCGGCGAAGTAGATTTTGTGGGTGACGTCGCCTCGGCTGTTGGTGGCCTTGCAGGTGTAGTTCCCGCCGAGCTTCGGCCCATGTAGTTCCCCCACCACCTGATACTTCCCTGGGCCTCGCATCACTGGCGTGTTGCTGCCGTTGACGGGGAGGCTCTGGTTCTGGGGGTCGATCCACGCGATGTTTGGGGCGGGTTCCCCTCCGACGAGGCACACGAGGGTAAACTGGGTGGCGTTAATGGCTTGGATGTACATGTTGAGGATGGTAGGCGGGCCTGAGATCAAAGAGGATAGACAAGCAGTTAAAGCAGTTGAATCATGGAGCAGCCCGTCTTTCGCGCAGACTAGAAAGAGGAAAGTATAAAAATGATACTTCTGTCCCACTTCGAATCCAGGCTGGCGCAGTACTGAGGGCGTGCTGCACTGTTGGCGGTGCCACCTATCCAACCAGACGTTAAACCCTGCCAGCCTTCTTGGACAGACTAAAGAATCTCACTCCACCATTTTGAAGAGCGGGCAAGTTCTTCCTGCTCCACGTGTCCTCAAATCAACACCACCCAAAGAGATTGTCTGACCATGACCTGATTTCCGGGATATTGCTGTGCGTGAATTGGCTGCCGTGCTGTCCGACAGCAGCGGCTACATTTCAGACATCAATGGCTGGAAAAGAGAATCTTAAGCGGGAGGCAGAGGGAATGCCAGAGTACAAGGTCCGAAGTGTGAGACATGGCGCCAAAATGGTTCCCAGGAAGGAGCACAGGAAAAGCCCAAGGCTCTTCAGCCCCTCTAGCCCATTCTATTAACCAACTAGATCATTGCTGGTTTTACGTTTTAACTCCCCCTACCAACCTAGGTCCCATAAACTTTAACAGCATTGTGTTAATGACAGAACAGTACACAAGAGGCTGGCCACTGGAGGGTTTGGTGCAGGTGTGTTGTACAATGTCAGATAGTGAAGGATAGAATTGGAGCCAATCTTTGTACACTTTTATTAGCGGTTATGAACCGTGGTTATATGGTCTCTATACGCCTCATTTAGCTCCAGTGGAAGGTTGCCTTTACAAAGGAACTATGCCACATTTGAAAGAGGCACAACTAAGTTCAAAATATTATTGTTAAAGGTATCCAATTGAATTTAGGTGATATGTCCTGGGTTCAACCCCTGTCCTCCTGGTGAAAGCCTCAGGTGACCAGTGGACACCAATTGCTCCATCTCCAGGGACACCCAGGTTGAGGAAATGGGTGGTGCTCCATCAGCACAATGTCAGAAGGGGCTGTCGACAATACCACCCCGGCATATTTTGGGCAGCACGGTAGCATTGTGGATAGCACAATGGCTTCACAGCTCCAGGGTCCCAGGTTCGATTCCGGCTTGGGTCACTGTCTGTGCGGAGTCTGCACATCCTCCCCGTGTGTGCGTGGGTTTCCTCCGGGTGCTCCGGTTTCCTCCCACAGTCTACAGATGTGCTGGTTAGGTGGATTGGCCATGATAAATTGCCCTCAGTGTCCAAAATTGCCCTTAGTGTTGGGTGGGGTTACTGGGTTATTGGGATAGGGGGAGGTGTTGACCTTGGGTAGGGTGCTCTTTCCAAGAGCCAGTGCAGACTCGATGGGCCGAATGGCCTCCTTCTGCACTGTAAATTCTATGATTTCAGGATAAGGGGGTCAACTGTGTGGGGTTCAGATGAGGAGAAATCGCTTCAAAGAGTTGTGAATCTTTGAAATTCGCCACCTCAGATGGTTCTGGATGCACCACTGCTGAATATATTTCAAGCTGGCATAGGCTGCGGACAACCTCCACACCTTCTAGTGCCCGTCAAGCAATCCATCTGAGACCACAGAGGCAATGGAGTGGAGGAGTGGACGGATGGCAAGGTGGAGCTGTGTGTGTGCAGCCTGCAAGTGACTGTGCCACCTAAAGGTAGTGTGTACATGAGTAGGTGGAGGAGAATTGTTTTTTTTTGTTCATGGGATGTGAGGCTAGCTGGGCCAGCATTTAAAACATCGCTCTGACCGCATGGGCTATGACGGAGTCCCTGGACGAGCACTCAGAGCCTGTAGGCACCTTTGATGCTCGTGTAGCAGTGGTCCAGGATGTTTGCACCTCTGGTGGGGTAGAGAGGCTATCATTAAACTAGAAAGAGTGCAGGGAAGATTTACTAGGATGCTACCAGGACTTGATGGTCTGAGTTATACGGCGATGCTGAATAGACTGAGACTTTTTTCCCTGGGGCGTAGGAGGCTTCAGGGTGAACTTACAGAGATAGAAAAAATAATGAGGGGCACAGATAAGGTAGATAGTCAACATCTTTTCCCAAAGGTAGAGGAGTCTAGACCTAGAGGGCATAGGTTTACGGTGAGCGGGGAGAGATATAAAAGGGTCCGAGGGGCAATTCTTTCACACAGAGGGTGGTGAGTGTCTGGAACGAGCTGCCAGAGGCAGAAGTAGAGGTGAGTACAATTCTGTCCTTTAAAAAGCATTTAGACAGTTATATGGGTAAGATGGGTATAGAGGGATATGGGCCAGATGGGGGCAATTGGGACTAGCTTAGTGGTAAAAACTGGGCGGCATGGACAAGTTGGGCCGAAGGGCCTGTTTTCATGCTGTAAACATCCATGACTCTATGACTGTAACAACTGGCATTTACTGAGCGCCATCAATGTAGTAAAACATCTTCATAGTGTAGCGCGTCACAAGAAGGTCACAAGAGCAAGAGAGAGACAACTTTTTCACCCGTCGGTCAAACTCTGGGCTGTTTTAACTCTCTCCACTATCCCCCCCCCCCCCCCCCCCCATACCCAGCAATTTAGAATCATGTTTAATTTACCTGTTATTTTCAGGATGATTCCAGGGTTGGTTTCCTTCATGTAAGGAGATAATCCCTGACGTTTGACCTCCACCCGGCAGAAGTACTGACTGGTGTCCTCCAACGTGGCACTTCTCAGCTCTAACGAAGCATCACTTTGCCTGGGGTCCCCGGCCAGTCTGTAACGGCCGTTGACGTTTGAGTGGACCACATTCTCAAATCCCTCTTCGTTTATGGCTCTGCTCGTCACGTTGAAGAGAACTGGCCCTCTATAGAACTCCTTCACCTTCCAAATAACGGTAATCTTAAAGGTGGTGTACCCCGTATAGGGGGAGGTGAAATTGCAAGGCAAAACAACAGGGCTTCCGACTGTTCCATTCACCATCCGCGGCACTTCCACGGACACTCCCTCACCTCCTACAGCAATTCCAAGAGGCAAAGTGTCAATAAATTGCATGTCTAATGGCCCCTCACACAAATAACATCACTCTGGTTTCCCCAAGAGACCCAGAAGGAGGCCAAAATTCCCTAACACTGGTTCTCCTTAGAGAAGAGAAGATTGAGAGGTGACTTTCTCGAGGTGTTCAATCATGAGGGGTCTGTACAGAGTAGACAGGGAGTAACTGTTCCCATTGGTGGAAGGGTTAAGGACCAGACGAACCTCGTCGGCGACTGGGGGCTGGCGATGAGGGCCGGCGAAGGAGGTGTGGACCAGGGCTTGAGAGGCCATGACTGGAGGGCAACCTGGAGGGGGTTATACCTTAGTGGGAGGATGTGGGCCCAGGGGGCCAAATAAGGAGGGATTCTCTCCCCTCCCGCCCCCAAACCACCACCAGCCTACGCAGGCCCAACCACCTGGCATGGGGTTCTCCCGGCACCAGTTAAAAGCCAGCGTGGCACTGGGATGAAGCCCTTAAGGGGGTAGAGGTGAGTACTAGTTACCCACTTAAGGGCCTCAATTGGCCCACTGCCAGGTGTGGCTGCCAGCTGCGATCTTATAGAATATTGCGGCAGCCTTACAGGGCTGACTGACCTAACCCAGCTCCTATTTCTGATGTTCCTGTGCAGGCAAACATGTGAACGCAGCTGGGAAAGTCCCCCAGACTCCAGCAGACACGTGATAAAAACCTGGGCAGTTTACTTTACGGATAACTTCAATTCCATTGAATTCTCACAAATGTTCTCAGGGTTTTTAAATGCTCTAATTTTAACCTCTCGGAAACCACACGGAGGGCGGAGTTTTAATGTAATTGGTGGGCGAACCAAAGGCAACAGGAGGAAATGTATTTCTAACACAGAGAGGATCTGGAATGCATTGAGAGGGTGGTGGAGCAGGGGCGGCAGGGCGGCACAGTGGTTAGCCCTGCTACCTCACAGCGCCACGAACCCGGGTTCACTTCCAGCCTCGGGTGACAGTCTGTGCGGAGTCTGCACGTTCTCCCCGTGTCTGCGTGGGTTTCCTCCGGGTGCTCCAGTTTCCTCCCACTGTCCAAAGATGTGTAGGTTAGGTGGGCTTACCATGATAAATTCCGGGTTATGGCGATAGGGTGGAGGTGTGGCCCCAATAAGGTGCTCTTTCCAAGGGCCATTGCAGACGCGATGGGCCGAATGGCCTCCTTCTGGGGGTGTTTTCTAGAGCTGTTGGGGAGGGTTTAAACTAATGTGGCAGGGGGATGGGAACCAATGCAGGAAGTTGGAAGGTAGTAAAACAGGGACAGAAACAAAAGGAAGTAAGGGGAAAAGTGCAAGGCAGAGAAGACATAGTCAGAAATCCATAAGGGCGACAGTACAAGGTACAGTGACTGAGGGGAGCACAGTGAATAGGCCCAGTAATAACAAAAGGAATAAAACTGGAGATGTTAAGATTCAAAACAGAGGTTAAAAAAACCAACATAAGTGTACTTTACCTGAATGCTCGTAGTATTCGGAATAAAGTAAATGAGTTGGTGGCACAAATCATCGTGAATGACTATGATTTAGTGGCCATTACTGAAACATGGTTAAAGGATGGTCACGACTGGGAGTTAAATATCCGAGGGTATCAAACTATTCGGAAGGACAGAGTGGATGGTAAAGGAGGTGGTGTTGCTCTGTTATTTAAGGATGACATCCGGGCAATAGTAAGGGATGACATCGGTGCTATGGAGGATAAGGTTGAATCCATTTGGGTGGAAATCAGGAATAGTAAGGCGAAAAAGTCACTGATAGGAGTAGTCTATCGGCCACCAAGGGGATGGGACGTTTCGGCGTGGCCAGTTCGGCGTGGCCGATTCGGCGGAGGAGTTTTTCGGCGGAGGGACGGAAATTTATTTAAAAATCTATGCTAGCGCTTCCCATTGAGAGTCATAGGCATAGATTTTTAAATAAATTTAAAACCCCCTAAATTTCAGCGGCCGGAGAGGGAAGCTACTCTCTCACTGAAGCAATCAGCGGCCGCTGAAATTGACACTGCTGGCTGCTCTCTCCCTCCAATCCAACTTTTAAGTTTTAATGTTTCTGATTGGAGGGAGAGAGCAGCGGGCAGTGTCAATTTCAGCGGCCGGCTGATTATTTCAGTGAGAGCAGCTTCCCTCTCCGGATCAAAGTGAGCCGGCCGCTGAAATTGACACAACTGACAGTTGGGGTCCAAAAGCTCCCCCGCGGAGCACCAAACCGGGTCTGACTTTATACAGCCGGTGTTACTGAAGATATTGTGACTTTACACAACGTGTTAAGTCAGACAGCAGTGTAGATCACCGGGCAGCTGCTTCAATACTTTCAGTAACACCGGCTTTCTTTAAGAGTTTAATGTTGGTGCCTTTCTTTAAGAGACCCGGTTTGGTGCACAAACACGATATCTGAGGCGGCTGGAAGGAAAAGATACAAGAAATGGGCTGCACAAACATTTTGCGACTATAACTAATTTGACGCCGAAACGTCCCTCCGCCAAAAAATTCCTCCGTCGAATCGGCTACGCCGAACTGGCCACGCCGAATCAGCCACGCCGAACTGGCCATGCCGAAACGTACCAAACCCGGCCACCAAATAGTAACGTTATGGTGGGGCAGGCAATAAACAAAGAAATAACTGATGCATGTCGAAATGGTACAGCAGTTATCATGGGGGATTTTAATCTACATGTCGATTGGTTTAACCAGGTCGGTCAAGGCAACCTTGAGGAGGAGTTTATAGAATGTATCCGCGATAGTTTCCTAGAACAGTATGTAATGGAACCTACGAGGGAACAAGCGGTCCTAGATCTTGTCCTGTGTAATGAGACAGGATTGATTCATGATCTCATAGTTAGGGATCCTCTCGGAAGGAGCGATCACAATATGGTGGAATTTAAAATACAGATGGAGGGTGAGAAAGTAAAATCAAATACTAGTGTTTTGTGTTTAAACAAAGGAGATTACAAGGGGATGAGAGAAGAACTAGCTAAGGTAGACTGGGAGCTAAGACTTTATGGTGGAACAGTTGAGGAACAGTGGAGAACCTTCCAAGCAATTTTTCACAGTGCTCAGCAAAGGTTTATACCAACAAAAAGGAAGGACGGAAGAAAGAGGGAAAATCGACCGTGGATATCTAAGGAAATAAGGGAGAGTATCAAATTGAAGGAAAAAGCATATAAAGTGGCAAAGATTGCTGGGAGATTAGAGGACTGGGAAATCTTTAGGGGGCAACAGAAAGCTACTAAAAAAGCTATAAAGAAGAGTAAGATAGAGTATGAGAGTAAACTTGCTCAGAATATAAAAACAGACAGTAAAAGTTTTTACAAATATATAAGACAAAAAAGAGTGACTAAGGTAAACATTGGTCCTTTAGAGGATGAGAAGGGAGTTTTAATAATGGGAAATGAGGAAATGGCTGAGGAACTGAACAGGTTTTTTGGGTCGGTCTTCACAGTGGAAGACACAAATAACATGCCAGCGACTGATAGAAACGAGGCTATGACAGGTGAGGACCTTGAGAGGATTGTTATCACTAAGGAGGGAGTGATGGGCAAGCTAATGGGGCTAAAGGTAGACAAGTCTCCTGGCCCTGATGGAATGCATCCCAGAGTGCTAAAAGAGATGGCTAGGGAAATTGCAGATGCACTAGTGATAATTTACCGAAATTCACTAGACTCTGGGGTGGTCCTGGTGGATTGGAAATTAGCAAACGTGACGCCACTGTTTAAAAAAGGAGGTAGGCAGAAAGCAGGAAATTATAGGCCAGTGAGCTTAACTTCGGTAATAGGGAAGATGCTGGAATCTATCATCAAGGAAGAAATAGCGAGGCATCTGGATAGAAATTGTCCCATTGGGCAGACGCAGCATGGGTTCGTAAAAGGCAGGTCATGCCTAACTAATTTAGTGGAATTTTTTGAGGACATTACCAGTGCAGTAGATAACGGGGAGCTGATGGATGTGGTATATCTGGATTTCCAGAAAGCCTTTGACAAGGTGCCACACAAAAGGTTGCTGCATAAGATAAAGATGCATGGCATTAAGGGTAAAGTAGTAGCATGGATAGAGGATTGGTTAATTAATAGAAAGCAAAGAGTTGGGATAAATGGGTGTTTCTCTGGTTGGCAATCAGTAGCTAGTGGTGTCCCTCAGGGATCCGTGTTGGGCCCACAATTGTTCACAATTTACATAGATGATTTGGAGTTGGGGACCAAGGGCAATGTGTCCAAGTTTGCAGATGACACTAAGATGAGTGGTAAAGCGAAAAGTGCAGAGGATACTGGAAGTCTGCAGAGGGATTTGGATAGGTTAAGTGAATGGGCTAGGGTCTGGCAGATGGAATACAATGTTGACAAATGTGAGGTTATCCATTTTGGTAGGAATAACAGCAAACGGGATTATTATTTAAACGATAAAATATTAAAGCATGCCGCTGTTCAGAGAGACTTGGGTGTGCTAGTGCATGAGTCACAGAAGGTTGGTTTACAAGTGCAACAGGTGATTAAGAAGGCAAATGGAATTTTGTCCTTCATTGCTAGAGGGATGGAGTTTAAGACTAGGGAGGTTATGTTGCAATTGTATAAGGTGTTAGTGCGGCCACACCTGGAGTATTGTGTTCAGTTTTGGTCTCCTTACTTGAGAAAGGACGTACTGGCGCTGGAGGGTGTGCAGAGGAGATTCACTAGGTTAATCCCAGAGCTGAAGGGATTGGATTATGAGGAGAGGTTGAGTAGACTGGGACTGTACTCGTTGGAATTTAGAAGGATGAGGGGGGATCTTATAGAAACATTTAAAATTATGAAGGGAATAGATAGGATAGATGCGGGCAGGTTGTTTCCACTGGCGGGTGACAGCAGAACTAGGGGACATAGCCTCAAAATAAGGGGAAGTAGATTTAGGACTGAATTTAGGAGGAACTTCTTCACCCAAAGGGTTGTGAATCTATGGAATTCCTTGCCCAGTGAAGCAGTTGAGGCTCCTTCATTACATGTTTTTAAGGTAAAGATAGATAGTTTTTTGAAGAATAAAGGGATTAAGGGTTATGGTGTTCGGGCCGGAAAGTGGAGCTGAGTCCACAAAAGATCAGCCATGATCTAATTGAATGGCGGAGCAGGCTCGAGGGGCCAGATGGCCTACTTCTGCTCCTAGTTCTTATGTTCTTCTGCACTGTAGGGATTCTATCATTCTATGGAGGCGGATTCAGTCAGAACTTTCAAAAGAGAAATGGATAATGAATGAAAAATGAAAATCGCTTATTGTCACGAGTAGGCTTCAATGAAGTTACTGTGAAAAGCCCCTAGTCGCCACATTCCGGCGCCTGTCCGGGGAGGCTGGTATGGGAATCGAACCGTGCTGCTGGCCTGCTTGGTCTGCTTTAAAAGCCAGCAATTTAGCCCAGTGAGCTAAACCAGCCCCTAAATACTTGAAGTAAAAATCAACAGGACTATCGGGAAAGGAGGAGGGGAGGCGGGGAGTGGGAACTAGGCGAATTATACTGGGAGATAGATCTGGCATGGACATGACAGGCTGAATGGACCCCTGCCCTGCTGTGACCATTCTATGATTCCCAGGGCTGGCACTGCCACGGTGGGCAGAATGGCCCCCTGCATAAGCTGCATGATTCACACACTGCTGAGAAACCGAGAAATCACAAGGCGAGAATAAATTTAGCCTTAAATGTTCAGCTGAACAACACTGGAGTGGAACGCGAGAGGCTTCCTTCATTGTGGTTAGGCCATAGCTCATTTCCATATCCCTCACCAGGGCCGGGTTCTGTGAGAAAAACGTTACGACGGGAAGTAGCTGGTTGGGATGCAGTCATGCGCTACATGCAGATCTTATGCAATGCTCAACATGTTTGACGTACTATCAAAGCTTGGCACGTGACTAGACCTCTGTGATTCACAAGAAGGTGGAAGTACAGACTTAAAAACCCTGAAATTCAGAATATTTATGGATTCCCATGGAATTTAATTAATTCCACCACCGTAAAGAAATGCTGCATCTTTTTGACGGAAGGTAGTAGGGGTAACTCCTACTCTGAATCTGTGGAACTATTTGCCGCAGAGGTCTATGGAGGCCAAAGTCACAGAGTGTTTAAGACAGAGATAGATAGGTTCTCAATTAATAAGGGGATCAGGGGCTTTGGAGAGAAGGCAGGAGAATGGGGATGAGAAATATATCAGCCATGATTAAAAGGCAGAGCAGACTTGATGGGCCGAGTGGCCTAATTCTGCTCCTATGTCTTATGCTCCCATTGGCCATAATCTCCTGCTCTTCGAACATAAGCGCAAATCATGACCATGTCTGGGTTCCGATCCCCGCTCTCACCGCCAATTAGGAGGCAGCCTCCATGCCTGCCGTCCAATTAGAGGTGGAGGCAGTTCCCCGAGGTTCCGGGCCCAATCAGAGGAACTGTATCTCATACCTATCTTTATTGTCACAAGTGGGCTTACATTAACACTGCGATGAAGTTACTGTAGCCTTGGTAATATGGTAGATCTCTCGGAACATGTGGGCAGTGCCACTCCGGTGGGGCAAACACCTCGAGGTGACCTCGACCAGGTGAAAATTCACATCCCTTTGGAATTCCAAACAAAAATCGCAACCCTCTGAATAAAGTTCTCCTCATTTCAGTCTTCAATGCGGACCCCTTCTTCATTGTTGTACATTCCACCATGGGATAAACATTCTCAGCAGCTACCTTATCAAGCCCCTCCAGAATCTTATGGGCGGGATTCTCCTATAATGGGGCTGTGTCCCCACGCCTGCGTGAAAAGCGACGCCACCCACTCCGGCGTCAATGGTCCCCGATGATGGGGAATGTTCCCCTTCCTAGGGGGCTAGGTCGGCGCCGGAGTGGTCCCGGCAGCCAGCCGGCGCGGAGCAGACGGCTGGCGTCATTCCGCGCATGCGAGGGGGTTCCCTTCTTGCGCGGCCCTTGGGCAATATGGCGCCTGGCGCGGAGGAACGCAGGCCCCCACAGAACCAGCCCGCCCGCCGATCGGTAGGCCCCGATCGCGGGCCAGGCCACCGTTCCCCCCCCCCCCCCCCCCCCGGGGTCAGATTCCCCTGCACCCCCAGGACGGCCCCTGCAGACGGACCTGAGTAAACCACACCGACGGTACTCGGCCGAACTCGGCGGCCACTCAGCCCATCGGGCCCCGGAGAACCGCCGGCTTTGGGGGGGGCGTATTCAACAGACTCCGACCAGCGCGGCGGGAATCCCGCCAGTGCCCGAGAATCGGCGGGGGAGAATGGGGAAGCCGGCGTCAGGGCAGCGGGCTACGATTCCCGCATCCCCCCACCTCCGGGGATTCTCCGAGCTGGCGCGGGGTCGGAGAATCCCGACCTTTATGTTTCAAGGAGATAACTTGTCTCAACTTTAAAAAATATGGGTGTTGACTATAATCCATCATCCCTTGTGTGTTTATCTAGTTTGACGAAGACTATAGATGCTAAAATTTGAAGTAACTTCAGGAAATGCTGTTAAATACTCAGCAAGTCTGCAGACCGTGGCGTTGTTTCAGGTCAAGGTTTATCTGCCTTCCTTGGCTGATTCTCCCACATTCTACCCTCTGTAAACTTGGGTTCAACTCCGCTCTAACTCGCCACCAAGTCCTGTTCCCCCATCACCCTCCCCCCCCCCCCCCCCCCCCCCGTGCCCGGGTGACCCACATTAGCCCTTGGTCAAGCCATGTCTTGACTTTATCATTTTTATCCTTCTTTCCAAATCCCCTCATGGCCTCATCCACCCCTCCCACCCCATCCCCCCCCCACCCCATCTCCCCCCCCCCCCCCCCCCCCCCCCCCGCCCCGACCCACCCGACAATCCCTGTAATTTCTTCCAGCCCCACAACCCTCCGAAATATTTGCGTTCCTCCTATTCTGGCCTCTAATGCACCCCCCCCCCAGTTTTAATCGCTCCATCCCTCAAACTTTAGTATTCCCTCCCCAAATCTCTCCACCTCTTTACTTCACATTACGACACACCTTACAACCTCCCAATATGATTGGTGATTTCACCCAATATCTGCTATTATGGCTAAGTGTCATATCTTGTTTTATAATGCTATTCTTTTTTATTATTTCCTGGGATTTGGGTGCCATTGGCAAGGCCACCGATTGCTGCCCACCCCTAATTGCCCTTTAATTGGGTGCTTGGCTAGGCAGAGGGCAGTTAAGAATCAATCCCTTTGCTGCAGGTCTGGAGTCACATGTAGGCCAGACTGGGTAAGGACGGCAGATTCCCCTCCCTGAAGGTCATTAGTGAACCAGATAGGGTTTTAACAACAATGAACGATAGTTTAATGGTCACCATTACTGAAACTAGCTTTCCTTGTCACATTATTAATTGTATTGACATTCCACCAGCTGCCATGGTGGGATTTTAATCTATAATCCCAGAGCATTAACCTGGGGCCTCTGCATTACCAGTCCAGCGACATTACCGCTTAGCCACCATCTCCCCTATCGATCCCTGATCGCATTGGGCGATCAGAATCGACTTGCCAACCAATCAGCATGTATTTTTCCTGTAGTATAAATTGTTGCGATAGTCTGAAATTTGCCATTCTTGCATTTGTCCCGATGAATACTCGCCGACACGTGTCTCTCTTTTCAGCAATATACCCAATTACTTAACCTCGCCCACTCCACGGTCAGTGTGCTAATTATCTGTGTTCCTCAGTTAACCATCCATCTGCCGGTGGAAATCATTTCGCCCTATTCAGCCTCTAAAACCCGGCATCATTTTGGACAATTCTATTCAATCACACATTAAACCGCTCTGCTGTAAGGAGAACAATCCTAATTTCTCTGCGTAACTGAACTTCCCTCAAACCTTCTACCGTCCCAGTAAATCAGTTCCCTCTGTAACCCTCTCCAAGGCACTGAAATGCTTTCTATGGTTGCTCTTGGCCAGATTGGTTGTTCAGTGGGGTTGTCACCAGCCTAGCTAGGCCCAATCTGATTCAATGCCCAAACATCAGGGTACTAAGGAAACTGTGCCTGGCTGTATAACTGAAGCAATAGTTAAAGGTTGGAGGACAGGAGAGAGGGATGAGGTCCAGAGGCAGACAAAGCCTTGAAGCAGACCCATGGGAGCCCCACCACCTGGAGGTTCCCCTCCAAGTCACCCACCACCCTGACTTGGAAATATATCGCCGTTCCCTCACTGTCGCTGGGTCAAAATCAAGGAACTCTCTCCCTAACAGCACTGTGGGTGTGCCTACACCACATGGACAGCAGCGGCTCAAGAAGGCAGCTCACCACCACCTTTTGAAGGGTAAATAGGGAAGGACAATAAATGCTGGCCTAACCAGCAAAGCTCGCATCCCGTAAATGAATAAAGGAAAAGATAGACAGAAGGTGGGGCTCAACAAGTAGCTGGAAATGAGGTAAAAACAAGGGTTTTCAATGAGTGCTAGTGTTCAAACCTTTGAGGGATTTTCCCTGCACATTCCATTGGTGGGACAGTGAGCAGCCACTTCTAACTTTGCTATGAGGAAGGAGCTGAAGGCCGAGAATCAATAGTTCTGCCCTGCACCTCTGTATACAGACGACTGAGTTAGCCCCCACCTCTCTCCCTATTCCCCTTACAGAAGGAGTCACATTCGACTCCCAACATTAACTCCCTCTCCCCAGGATGCTGCCAGACTTCTCCAGCAATTTCTATCTGGATCACCCCCTCAGTTCCCTGTCCCAGTCCCTTGTCCTGTGGAGGTTACAATCATCAGCTCGCCAGCGAGTGACAGAGAGGCAGTGATCAGAGTACATACCTGGGAGAGACAACAGCAGCATCAGCCACACAGCCCTCATGTTCACTCTGCACAGGCACCTTCTCAAAAGCCCTCTCTCTCTCTCTCTCTCACTCCAACCAGGAAGTCAGTTCGCTTCCTCAGAGAGAGACAAAGAAACGTATGACTGGCAAAACCGAAAGTAGAAATTCCAAATTGCTGTCCAGTGACTCAGCTAGCAAAAAAAAACCCTCCTCAAACTCGTCTCAGTCTCGGGGCTAAAGTCATCTTTATCATGTTACTCATTCATCATGGATGAAATCATTAAATCCTGTGACTGACCAGCCCCCCTCCTCTCCTCCCCATAAGTCTGGCTGAAGGTAGGAGGGGGAAGGAGGGGGAGGGCAGCTTGTTTTATATTTACAGAAGTGAGAATCCTCAAGTTCCTCAGAATAAAACCCCAAAAACTGACAAATGTTGGCAATATCAGGCAGAATTAGTACTAACACAGGAAGTCCCGGAAATGCATGAGGATATGTTCCCTCAACACCCAACCTGACTTGATCCTGTGGGTTTTTTAATTGAACTACAATTTGTTTTTTTCCTTGTTCTGCGAGGAGAAGTTGCTTCTTGATGAACCACACTCCTCATACCCTCTGCTGCAGGGGAGAATTTGCTTGGGAGGTGAGATAGGCGAAGTGACCATTGATTTTTGTTTTCCCTTTGGTCTTCTCATTCCTGATTATTTTCAGTCTGTGCGTCAGGAAGGGTGGACAAATGAAGGAAGGGATTTTTTTTCTCAAACAGGGATTGACCGCCCCCTCGTGGGAAAATCCCTCAGGAAATGTCACTTGAAGAATCCCAGCAATTCGGGCCTGAGGACAACACTCCTTTCTGACTTGGAGTCAGGGGGTTGTACTGTCAGCTCTGTCACATGCTCTGTGTGAATTTTGGGTGCATTTCTTTTTAAATCTCTAGGGGGAGGATTGGAAAACCCAAATTCAGACACCTGCCCGGTCAAACACGCCAGAGGGAATCCCCAAGCTAGTGGTTCCCGGAGCTGTATGTCGCAGAAATCTTGCATCTTGCTTCTCCTGGCCCACAAGGATAAAAACAGTAACAGGCCGGTCACCAACTGTGCTTTGGGCACTGGTTGTTCTGGTTAACAGCTGGTTAACTATGGGCGGATGGAAGCTGGTTGACCGCGATCAAGGGAGGAGATGATCTCAGCTGGCAATATAGATGGTGGTGATGTCACCACTCCAGTGAACCAGGTTAGTGCTCTGGTGACATGGATCCAAATCCCACCCGTTACAGCCGCTGGAATTTAAGTCGCCCCCTGCGCCGCTGCATGGTGGTTAGCATAAATGCTTCACAGCTCCAGGGTCCCAGGTTCGGTTCCCGGCTGGGTCACTGTCTGTGCGGAGTCTGCACATCCTCCCTGTGTGTGCGTGGGTTTCCTCCGGGTGCTCCGGTTTCCTCCCACAGTCCAAAGATGTGCGGGTTAGGTGGATTGGCCATGATAAATTGCCCGTAGTGTCCTAAAAAGTAAGGTTAGGGGGGGGGGGGGATTGTTGGGTTACGGGTATAGGGTGGGTTTGAGTAGGGTGATCATTGCTCGGCACAACATCGAGGGCCGAAGGGCCTGTTCTGTGCTGTACTGTTCTATGTTCTATGTTCTCCCATCTGGAGTAGCGGCTATGGTCAGGGAGCCGCTGCTCAGGAATCTGAACCTCCGCCAATACCGTTCCGAGTGGCTGGCGGAGGGATGGGCTGTGGCTGCCGGGGTGGGGGACGTGCTGGGTGGCAGGGGAGTGGGCTGAATGACACCCCAGGGGTTGGTGCAATGCTCGACGGTGAGTGTCTGGCTCACAGCCAATGGCAACCCAGACCACAAAATGGTCGTGCGCGAACCCGCGGCACTCGTGGCCTTGAGGATGCGCAGGTGTGCGGTGGACGCCCGTCTGAGCGCACCCCCGCTCCAAGGACCGAACCACTTCCCCCCCCTCGGGATCCAGAGCCCCACAGCCTGAACGGCCTTGCGGAAATGCCCTCCGTGCCCATTCGCATGGCGCGGAGCGGTTTCCTGTATGTTCTGATGATTCACACCTTTCACTTCCTCGCCCATCGCCCGGACACGCCTTGGAGTGCCCTGTTGCCTGCTGGCAGCGGAGGTCCCTCTGCAGAGGAATCCTCCCCCTTAAAAACCTTTTTAAAATTTAAATTAATATTCTTTATTGTCACAAGTAGGCTCACATTAACACTGCTATGAAGTTACTGTG
The DNA here is from genome assembly GCF_902713615.1 of Scyliorhinus canicula. Lineage (NCBI taxonomy): Eukaryota > Metazoa > Chordata > Chondrichthyes > Carcharhiniformes > Scyliorhinidae > Scyliorhinus > Scyliorhinus canicula. The sequence continues at coordinate 191,094,656 of NC_052153.1, forward strand.
AAAAGCCCCTAGTCGCCACACTCCAGCCCATGTTCGGGCACACACAGAGCAAATTCAGAATGTCCAATTCACCTAACAACACATCTTTCGGGACCTGTGGGAGGAAACCGGAGCACCCGGAGGAAACTCACGCAGACACTGGGAGAACGTGCAGACACTGGGAGAACGTGCAGACTCCGCACAGACAGTGACGCAAGCCGGGAATCGAACCCGGGACTCTGGCGCTGTTCCTCAGCACGGTAGCATGTGCTACCACGCTGCCCTGGGGTGGAGGGTGTTGCATCAGGTCACGGACTCCCAAGATACCTGCCCCTTTTTGCAGCCATGTGGAGTCCGTTGTCCATGTTAACCGTGGACCACGTTTATATAGGTTGCTACATACTGCACTCCTCGGCTACAATCGCGGCCAGGTGTCCCTGGAGATGGAGCGCAGAGTGTCCACTGGCACAATTGATCCCATCTGTGTCCGCTGGGTGCTGGAGGGGCTGGGTGTATTATTGACCCCGTTAATCACATTTTGGTTTGATGGTTTTAGTCTCATTTGTGATTAGTTTTGTGTTTGAGGCAGTTTCCCCCAAGGGACTGTCCCTTTAATTTGTCCCTCACTTTATTTGATTTCTTTTACTTGGGGCGCGATTCTCCGCAAATGCGGAGAGTCGTAAAGGCTGCCGTGAAACTGGCCGTGTTTCACGGCAGCCTCCGCGCCCCCTCCCGGGACCCGATTCTCCCCCCCGGGCGGGGCTAGCAGCGGGGCCCCGTGAACCACGGCATCGCGGCCTTAGCGACCGTCGCTAAGTCCGCGTGCCAAGCGTCATGCCGGCTGACACGCACAATGACGTCAGCCGCGCATGCGCAGATTGGACGGCTCCAACCCGCGCATGCGCGGGGCTGTCATCTCCCTCGGCCGCCCCGCGGACTGATCCTGCGGGGCGGCGGAGGGAGAAAGAGTGCATCCGTTACGGGCGCACTGCCCGCGATCGGTTCCCACCGATCGCGGGCCCATGCCCCCCTTGGCACGGCCGTGGTACTGCCGTGCCAATCGGGGCCCTGGGTGCCCAGAACGGGCATGTTGCGGCTGTTTTTACGACGGCAGCAAGCAGGTGTGTTTGCTGCCATAAAAACGGCCGTAAAGGCCTGGGAACTCGGCCCATCGGCCTGGGGAGAATCGCTGTTCGCCGTAAAAATGGCGAGCAGCAATTCGTGTCGTGGGGCGGCAGTGGGGGGGGGGGGGGGGGGAATAGCGGGAGGGCGTGAAAAATGTCAGGGACGCCCTCCCGCTATTCTCCGACCCGTCATGGGCAGCAGAGAATCGCACCCTTGGTTCTTGGTGTTAATTAAAATAATTGAAATCTGGCTGATCCCACTTAAAGAGCAGTTCACTTGAAATTAATAAGGGCACCACTACCCGACCCATGATGACATTTTGTGCTTCACCATGACACTGATGTGCGTTATTCTGAAAATCCAGTTTGGATGAGTTTGGTTTCACACTGGGAAAAATTGAATCAATACAAGACTTCCCAATCTCCCAGAAGACTCACCCCGCATACAGTAAGGCTTATAAGTGCGTAGATGTGTGGAATATTGACTAAACTGTTGATCAAGAATGTCAAGGAGACAGTAGTTGATTTTAAACTTTAATAATAATCTTTATTAGTGTCACAAAAGTAGGCTTACATTTACACTGCAATGCACTGCAATGCCCGGAGACTCTGTCGCCGCACCTCTCTCACACTCCTCAACCACCTCGTACGCCAGCTCTACAACAGCCGACGCGACCTGGAAACCAAGATAGAGGCCATATTCTCAACTTGCGCTCAGAACACAGCAGACCAGCTGCGGAACACCGCCAAACAGGTGAGACAACGATACTGTGCCACCTATCTGCACACCAAGAACAGGAAGCTTGAGAAACTTGGCATAACCACCAGCAGCAACCAAGCCTCCCCCGGTACCACAGTGGAAAACAATACAGGGAATTCTATTGTCAACTTGTCGGACGACACCCTTCAACCAGATGAAATCGAAGTCCTCAGCAGAGGGCTCAATTTCTGCACCACCACCAAAATGGACCCCATCAGTCTCGCGGCAGACACGGAGGAATTCATCAGGCGAATGAGGCTCCGGGAATTCTTCCACAGACCCCAAGAGGCTGACAGCGAACCCAAGGAGACGACACCCAGTCCAACGCTGGCATCTCCACATCACTGCAATGAGGTTACTGTGAAAATCCCTAGTTGCCACAGTCGGGCGCCTGTTCAGGTACACAGAGGGAGAATTCAGAATGTCCAGTTCACCTAACAGGACTTGTGGGAGGAAACCGGAGCACCCGGAGGAAACCCACGCCGACACAGGGAGAACGTGTAGACTCCACACAGACAGTGACCCAAGCCGGGAATCGAACCCGGGTCGCTGGTGCTGTGAAGCAACAGTGCTAACCACTGTGCTACCGTGCTGCCCATTTAATGGCAATAGCAGGAGTTAAACAATGCAAAACTCAGCTGAACAACACAATATAATACAACGCAACTACATATTCCAAAAATTCAGGCACAAATAGCTATCTGTTACACGTGGCTTCTTACTGAGCTGGTGGATCTTGTCAGAGATGTAATTGTTAATTTTCCGCCTTTCCTTTGACGCGTCTTCGTCTCTGTGATCCTGGGTACAGAGTATAAAGGAGGCTGGCGGCCAAAGAAGTCAGGGATTATCATCAAGGGAGGACACCACAGACCGTGAGTTAACATGTCCCCTGTCCACAGGCCTGTCCCACAAGGCATCCTTGATTGCGACCCCGCCAGGCAATTGGACATGTAGGTGATTGGACACACCGTTAGTATGTACCTGTTAGGCAGGGAGGAAGTGGTCGAGCGAGGGAACCATGGGTTACTAAAGCAGTTGAAACACTTGTAAAGAGGAAGAAGGAGGCTTATGTAAAGATGAGACGTGATGGTTCAGTTAGGGCGCTTGAGAGTTACAAGTTAGCTAGGAAGGCTCTAAAGAGAGAACTAAGAAGAGCCAGGCGAGGACATGAGAAGTCTTTGGCAAGTAGGATCAAGGATAACCCTAAAGCTTTCTAAAGATATGTCAGGAATAAAAGAATGACTTGGATAAGAGTAGGGCCAGTCAAGGACAATAGTGAGAAGTTGTGCGTGGAGTCGAGGAGATAGGAGAGGTGCTAAATGATTATTTTTCGTCTGTATTCACACAGGAAAAAGACAAAGTTGTCGAGGAGAATACTGAGATACAGGCTACTAGACTAGAAGGGCTTGAGGTTCATAAGGAGGAGGTGTTAGCGATTCTGGAAAGTGTGAAAATAGATAAGTCCCCTGGGCCGGATGGGATTTATCCTAGGATTCTCTGGGAAGCTAGGGAGGAGATTGCTGAGCCTTTGACTTTGATCTTTAAGTCATCTTAGTCTACAGGAATAGTGCCAGAAGACTGGAAGATAGCAAATGTTGTCCCATTGTTCAAGAAGGGGAGTAGAGATAACCCCGGTAACTATAGGCCAGTGAGCCTTACTTCTGTTGTGGGAAAAGTCTTGGAAAGGTTTATAAGAGATAGGATGTATAATCATCTGGAAAGGAATAATTTGATTAGAGATAGTCAACATGATTTTGTGAAGGTAGGTCGTGCCTCACAAACCTCACTGAGTTCTTCGAGAAGGTGACCAAACAGGTGGATGAGGGGAAAGCAGTTGATGTGGTGTATATGGATTTCAGTAAAGCGTTTGATCGGGTTCCCCACGGTAGGCTATTTCAGAAAATACAGAGGCATGGGATTCAGGATGATTTAGCAGTTTGGATAAGAAATTGGCTAGCTGATAGAAGACAAAGGGTGGTGGTTGATGGGGAATGTTCTGACTGGTGTCCAGTTACTAGTGGTGTACCACAAGGATCTGTTTTGGGGCCGCTGTTGTTTGTCATTTTTATAAATGACCTGGAGGAGGGCGCAGAAGGATGGGTGAGTAACTTTGCAGATGACACTAAAGTCGGTGGAGTTGTGGACAGTGCAGAAGGATGTTACAAGTTACAGAGGGACATAGATAAGCTGCAGAGCTGGGCTGACAGGTGGCAAATGGAGTTTAATGCAGAAAATTGTGATGTGATTAATTTTGGAAGGAATAACAGGAAGACAGAGTACTGGGCTAATGGTAAGATGCTTGGTAGTGTGGACGAGCAGAGAGATCTCGGTGTCCCTGTCCATAGATCCCTGAAAGTTGCCACCCAGGTTGAGAGGGTTGTTAAGAAAGCGTATGGTGTGTTAGCTTTTATTGATAGAGGAATTGAGTTTCGGAGCCATGAGGTCATGTTGCAGTTGTACAAAACTCTGGTGCGGCCGCATTTGGAGTATTGTGTGCAGTTCTGGTCGCCACATTATAGGAAGGATGTGGAAGCATTGGAAAGGGTACAGAGGAGATTTACAAGGATGTTGCCTGGTATGGAGGGAAGATCGTATGAGGAAAAGCTGAGGGACTTGAGGCTGTTTTCGTTAGAGAGAAGAAGGTTAAGAGATGACTTAATTGAGGCATACAAGATGATCAGAGGATTAGATAGAGTGGACATTGAGAGCCTTTTTCCTCGGATGGTGATGTCCAGCACGAGGGGACATAGCTTTAAATTGAGGGGAGATAGATATAGGACAGATGTCAGAGGTAGGTTCTTTACTCAGAGAGTAGTAAGGGCGTGCAATGCCCTGCCTGCAACAGTAGTGGACTCGCCAACACTAAACGCATTCAAATGGTCATTGGATAGGCATATGGACGATAAGGGAATAGTGTAGAGGGACTTTAGAAGGGTTTCACAGGACGGTGCGATATCGAGGGCCGAAGGGCATGTATTGTGCTGTAATGTTCTATATTCTAGTACAGTTCAAAAGAGAAAATCATGTATTCCATCGCAGCTCACATATTGGTGTCTTATGCATCCCCACCCCCTACAAATAGGAGGACAACGTAAATCACTTTAAGACCCACTCAGAAACAGTATTCACTTTGCACCCAAACGAAGCTCACATGGCCAGGCAAAGGGAACATTAATTCAGAGCAAATAATTAAAAATTCTGTCTGGCCCCCTAATAGACAAGATGTTTCCCCAGTAGCTCAGGTACAGAAAGGAAGCTGTGGGGAGCACACGGGCTCTTATACCCCGCCTTACAGGGCGGAGCTACCTTACAGCTCTAACCAATGGGTGACTAGTGTCACATATCATTGGGCCAATGTGCAGCGAGGCTTCTCCACCAATGGTGTCTCGGCATTGCTAGTTACCGTAATGCCTCTAGTCATACTACCACATCCACCCCCTGTTGAAAACAGAATCCGGCGGGGGGGGGGGGGGGGGCGGGGGCGGCTTGGTCGCCCGACCATAACTGGTGGTCCGCACGGGTTGAATAGCATAACTGGTAGTATGACTAGTGTTGAGGTACTGCGCTACTCTCGTACTGCGTCTGCCCACTGGCCCATAACTATTAACTATTTATAATACAGTTTCGCAATTTCACAATTGGCCATGTACATAGAACATAGAACATAGAACAGTACAGCACAGAACAGGCCCTTCAGCCCTCAATGTTGTGCCGAGCCATGATCACCCTACTCAAACCCACGTATCCACCCTATACCCGTAACCCAACAACCCCCCCCTTAACCTTACTTTTTATTAGGACACTATGGGCAATTTAGCATGGCCAATCCACCTAACCCGCACATCTTTGGCCTGTGGGAGGAAACCGGAGCACCCGGAGAAAACCCACGCACACAGGGGGAGGACGTGCAGACTCCACACAGACAGTGACCCAGCCGGGAACCGAACCTGGGACCCTGGAGCTGTGAAGCATTTATGCTAACCACCATGCTACCCTGCTGCCCCCTGCTACCCTGCTGCCCCCAATGTCACATTAAAAGGTCTATATACAGTTCACAGCGACACAATCAGGCGGTCGGGGGCCTTGGTCGTCCTTTGCGATCGATGGAGCTTCGGCGGAGACGTCGGTGGAGGTGCCGGCGTCTGTGACTCCGGGAGCGTGGATCCAGTCCCCGTAGCGGCTTCAACACCCCTAGATGGCGCTGGTGAGGGTGGCCAACCAGGGGACGGGGCGTCCAGACCTCTAGATGGCGCTGGTGAGGGTGGCCAACCAGGGGACGGGGCGTCCAGACCACTAGATGGCGCTGGTGGGGAGGTTGACTGACCTGTGAAGGAAGCGTCTGTAGAGTGCCGCGGGGGGGGGGGGGGGGGGGGGGGGGGGGGGGGAGAGGGGGGGGGGGGGGGGTGGTCCAGGCAGGGCCGGTGGGAAAAACGGTTGTCCAGGACAGGGGGCGACAGTGAGGTGCGCCAGTGAGGGGGAGGGTGGGGCTGGTGGCGAGGGTGAGGGAGGGGATCCGGCGGGCGCCAGGTCCCGTAGGGAGGCCGTGTCCTGTCGGCCGTCGGGGTATCCACGTACACGTACTGCGGGTTAGCATGGAGTAGATGGACCCTCTGGACCAACGGGTCCGACTTGTGCGCCCGCACGTGTTTCCGGAGCAGGATGGGCCCTGGGACTGCCAGCCAGGTCAGGAGCGAGGTCCCTGAGGAGGACTTCCTAGGGAAGACAAGGAGATGTTCATGAGGTGTTTGGTTAGTTGCAGTGCAGAGCAGGGACCAGATGGAGTGGAGGGCGTCTGGGATAACCTCCTGCCAGGGGGGACCGGGAGATTCCTGGACCGTAGGGCCAGTAGGACGGTCTCCCAGTCCGTTCTGTTCTCCCTCTCGAACTGTCCGTTACCCCCGGGGTTGTAACTGGTCGTCCTGCTGGAGGCGATGCCCCTGCTGAGCAGGAATTGACGTAGTTCGTCACTCATAAAGGAGGACCCCCTATCGCTGTGAATGTAGGCGGGGGATCCGAACAGGGAAAAAATGCTGTGGAGGGCTTTGATGATGGTGGTTGTGGTCATGTCGGGGCAGGGGATAGCGAACGGGAAGCGGGAGTACTCGTCAATCATGTTGAGGAAGTACGTGTTGCGGTTGGTAGAGGGGAGGGGACCTTTGAAGTCCATGCTGAGGCGTTCAAAGGGACGGTAGAAGTACGGCTTGCACTCTGCGCAGATGTGGCATTCCCTAGTTACTGTCCTGACCTCCTCGATGGAGTAGGGCAGGTTGCGGGTCTTTACGAAATGGAAAAAACGAGTGACCCCCCGGGTGGCAGAGGTCCTCGTGAAGGGCTCGGAGGCGGTCCACTTGTGCTTTGGCACAGGTGCCACGGGACAGGGCATCAGGAGGCTCGTTTAGCTTCCCAGGACGATACAAGATATCGTAGTTATAGGTGGATAATTTGATCCTCCACCGCAAGATCTTATCGTTCTTTATCTCGCCCCGCTGTGCATTGTCGAACATGAAAGCCATTGACCGTTGGTCTGTGAGGAGGGTAAACCTCCTGCCGGCCAGGTAGTGCCTCCAGTGTCACACAGCTTCTACTATGGCCTGGGCTGCCTTCTCGACCGAGGAGTAGCGGATTTCGGAAGCATGGAGGGTGCGTGAGCAGAAGGTCACGGGTCTGCCCGCTTGGTTGAGGGTGGCCACCAGAGCTCTCGACTTGGAAGGGGAGGGACTCATCGATGGCGCGTATCGTGGCCTTTGCAATGTCTGCTTTGATGCGGCTGAAGGCCTGATGTGCCTCCGTCGACAGGGGGAAAGTAGTTGCTTGGATGAGGGGACGGGCTTTGTCGGCGTAGTTGGGGACCCACTGAGCTTAGTAAGAGAAGAACCCGAGGCAGCGCTTCAGGGCCTTGGAGCAGTGAGGGAGGGGGAACTCCATAAGGGGGCGCATGCGTTCCGGGTCGGGGCCTATCACTCCATTTTGCACTACGTAGCCGAGGATGGCTAGGTGGTCGGTGCTAAACACGCATTTATCCTTGTTATACGTTAGGTTCAGGAGTTTTGCAGTCTGGAGGAATTTGCGGAGGTTGGCGTCGTGATCCTGCTGATCGTGGCCGCAGATGGTGACATTATCGAGATACGGGAATGTTGCCCGTAAACCGTATCGGTCGACCATTCGGTCTATCTCTTGCTGGAAGACCAAGACCCCGTTTGTGACACCGAAGGGAACCCTTAAGAAGTGGTAGAGTCGCCCATCTGCCTCGAACGCAGTGTACTTGCGATCACTCACACGGATAGAGAGCTGGTGGTAGGCGGACTTTAAGTCTACCGTGGAGAAGACCTTGTACTGCGCGGTCCTGTTGACCAGGTCGGATATACCGGGGTGGGTGGGGTACGCATCCAGTTGCGTAAACCTGTTGATGGTCTGGCTGTAGTCGATGACCATCCTGTTCTTGTCCCCGGTCTTTACCACCACAACTTGAGCTCTCCAGGGGCTGTTGCTGGCCTCTATGACCCCTTCCCTCAGAGGCCACTGGACCTCGGACCTGATGAACGTCCGGTCCTGGGCGCTGTACCGTCTGCTCCTAGTGGCGACGGGTTTGCAATCCGGAGTGAGGTTTGCAATCAGGGAGGGGGGGTCGACCTTTAGGGTCGCGAGGCTGCAGACAGTGAGGGGGGTATAGGGCCACTGAATTTAAACGTTAGACTCTGAAGATTGCATTGAAAATCCAACACTAGGAGTGTGGCCGTGCAGAGGTGGCGGAGGAGATAGAGCCTGTAATTCTTGAACTCCCTTACCTGGACCATGAGGTTTGCTACTCAATACCCTTTCATTTCAACTGAATGGGAGCCAGAGGCCAGGAAGATTTTTTGATCGACGGGGTGGACAGGAAGAGAACAGCGCCTTACCGTCTCAGGGAGTATGAAGCTCTCCGTGCTCTCAGAGTCGAGCAGACAGGACCAATACCATCGTCGTCGCTGTGGAAAGAGTGCGGGGTCGAAACTGGTTCAGGGTCACCGATGCCAACCGTGGCAGGAGTTCAGAATCATCATCGGGCGGTGTGTGGTCACCCGTGCTGGGGACCTTGGAGCCGTTCCAAGATGGTGGCGCCCACTGATCGCACATGGCTGAGGGTGGAGAAAATGGCGGCGCCCATCCCCCGCATGTGACGTCGGTAGAGTATGATGGCGGCGTCCAGAGGCCCCACGTGGCGCTGGGGAAGGAAGCTGGCGATGTTCGTGGGCCGCACGGGGCCCGTGGAGAGAGTTGGAGCAGCGATCCGAACTCGCCGCCCGGGACCGCAGCGACTGCCCAGCCATGGCAGACCGCCATGAAATGGCCCTTTTTGCCGCACCCCTTACACATTGCCGAACGGGCTGGGCAGCGCTGTCGGGGGTGTTTCGCCTGTCCGCAGAAATAACAACGGGGCCCAGCGGGGTTGCCGGGGCGTCTCGCAGCGCAGGCCTGAGGCGATTCAGAGTCCGCTGAGGGGCAGGGCCGGCTCAAGGTACCGGCAACTCGGGCAGTCGCCCGGGGCGCCATGTGCTAGGGGGCGCTAGGAACCCTTTACAAATGTTCAGTCATTGCTGGTACAGTGAGATTTCTTTAGTGACTTTTGATCAAGTCCTCAACGGGAAGGGAAGACGCATATTTGCTTTGATGTCTGCCGAGAGAGTGAAGCAAGCCCGGTTCTACATTTGGGTTCACATATGGAGGGGGGGGGGGGGGGATTGGTAAACACAACCAGCGGGCCTGCTGCTGGGGCCACAGGGCTGCCCCGCCGCCTATAAATGTCAATAACGTCTTGTTAGAATCAAATACCTGCAGCACTCCACCACCTCTTAGATCAAAGCAAATCACTGAGGATGCCGGAGACAGAGACAATCCCCCCCTCCCATCCCCCCACCCCACCCCACCCAGAACAGACAGAACAATCTCAGCAGGTCTGACAGCCTCTGTGGAGACAGAGATCTGCAGATGGCGATGGGATTAGCTTTGTATTTGAAATGAAAATCGCTTATTGTCACGAGTAGGCTTCAATGAAGTTACTGTGAAAAGCCCCTAGTCGCCACATTCCGGCGCCTGTCCGGGAAGGCTGGTACGGGAATCGAACCGTGCTGCTGGCCTGCCTTGGTCTGCTTTAAAAGCCAGCGATTTAGCCGAGTGAGCTAAACCAGCCCCTCCACCACCACCCTCCACCAGAATTTGCAATTCTGCTTCCCGTTCACTGGATGAAGAATGATCCAGACTCCAAACCTTAGCTCCGAGGTTCTCTCTCCACTTCGTGTGACCACCCATGAAAAAAAAGTTGAGTTCCAGTCGCCTGAATCAACAGAAAATTCCGTTTTGTCATTGGGAGGAGAAGGTAACAATGTTGTCAACTTTCAGCCTCTCTCTCTCTCTCTCCTCTCTCTCTCCTCTTTCTCAGTGCCCAGTAGTGACATCATCAGGCAGTGTTAATAAGGTGGGGTGTGCGGGCAGAGTCTGTCCTCAGGTACTCCCAACCCTCCACTGGACAACAATGCAGAGATCACCCATTGAAAAAGCCAATGCCTTCTCCAAACTCTTCTTCAGGTAAGCTCCTTCCGCATTCCGAGCCACCCCTCTCTTCCTCTCTCTCTCTCTATCTCACTCCTCTTGTTCTCACCGCAGGGAGGGGGTGAAATGAATCGTTCCCACACTTTTCCCGGAATCACTGCAGGGTTGGTATTGATTAACCTGCCCCTTGCTCACAGTCCCGCACGCCCAGCCTGAAATGCCACGGCCATGTCCATTTCACACGAGCGGCGTTGCTGCACTTCGGGCATTTCAAGGTCCAGGGCAACGACTCCCACCAAGTGGCAACTGACCTCACCCCGGTCTTGCTGTTTGCCAATCAGCTCCCTAACTCGCCGGAGAAACCAGAGCTTCACCGGAGCGCCGGCAGCGCTTCAGCTGTCTGTCCTTTGAAGTCTCAAAACTCTTGCGAAACTTTGCTCCAACTTTTTTTTCCCCCCTTGACCACACGCCTGAGACCGTTTGACGGTGCAGAGGCCAACAATCACGAGTTCGCTTCAGACGTCCTTTTGCAGCCGCGAAAAGGGAAAAGTCTGACATCTGGTTAAAGTTACTGAATGTGCAGCACATGCATCTGAGGGAGAAAGTTTCGCGGATTGTCGCTCGGGTGATTCAGAAACATTTCATTTGTTATCAATTGGACAGCGTTCGGGTCCTGTCCTGACCTTCATGGTATGTTTTGAGGGGCAGACAGATTTTGTTTTTTAAATGAGAGACAGGTTAGTTGTGTACACAGTGAATTGAAGATTGGTCCTGGACAGAATATAGAAACGAAACAATTTCTACCCATTAAAAGCTGTGAGGCGAAATGAGAACTATTTGCCAAATGGCTATGGGGTGACTCGTGTGTCCAGCAGTGGGTCCGGGAAGCGGTTTGTGTTACTGTACAGAGTGGCTGAGCTGTGAACGCCGCCAAGTTGTATTGTAACTGCTGAATTTTGAAACTCTTTATTCTACATTTTCAGTTTTTCTCCTTGTGAAAATTTTTTAAAATTATACTTGTAAGGGCGCCGAAGTTCAGCTTGCCCGGGGCGCCAGCAACCCTAGGGCCGGCGCTGCTGAGAGGGAATTCCACGCTGCCCAGAGGGGCCGCGCGCGGTCGGGGGGGGGGGCGTAAGCGTGGGCATTTCGGGAGGCCACGTCCAGTGAGTCGGTGAGGGCCCGTGCCTCCTTGAGGCCCAGAGTGTCTTTCTCAAGCAGTCTCTGGCGGATTTGTGGGGACTGCATACCCGCAACAAAAGCGTCCCGAAACAATAGTTCAGTATGTCCGTTAGCCGAAACTTGTGGGCAGCTGCAGTTCCTCCCTAGCACGAGGAGCGCACGATAGAATCGTCTAGTGACTCACCAGGGCTCTGCCACCTCGTTGCCAGTAGGTGCCGGACGTAGACTTGGTTTACTGGGCGGATATAATGTCCTTTGAGTAGATCCATTGCGGAATCGTAGTCCGTAGCGTCCTCGATGAGTGTGTAGATGTCCAGGCCCACTCTCGAGTGCAAGATCTGTAGTTTCTGCTCCCTCGTAGGTGTGCTTTCTGCCGTGCCAAGGTAGCCGTTGAAACATGCGAACCAGTGCATAAAGGTTGCTGCTGTGTTAGCCACGTGGATGCTGAGTTGTAGACACTCTGGCTTGATGCGGAGCTCCATCCTTTAAAATCTTGTCCATTAAATTGATGCATTATCAATTGACCACAGAAGCGAGGTTGTTGTCCGAAACTGAAGGCTTTAAGAGACAAGATGTTTCCCCAGCAGCTCAGGTACAGAAAGGAAGCTGTGGGGAACACACGGGCTCTTATACCCCGCCTTACAGGGCGGAGCTACCTTACAGCTCTAACCAATGGGTGACTAGTGTTACATACCATTGGGCCAATGAGCAGCGAGCTTCTCCACCAATGGTATCTCGGCATTGCTAGTTACCGTAATACCTCTAGTCATACTACCACACCCCTCATCTTTGAGATTTACCTGCCATCATGAGAATCTGCACTTTGTCGTATTCATCAGACACGCCTCGCTGTAGCCCACTCTCTCCCCGATCGTCACACTGGCTCAGGTGCCAATGGCCAAGATCTTTGCAATTTGTCCACTTGGCGTGGACTGACTTAGATAACTGCTCCCGGATCCTGACCCCCCACGCTGCATTTAAACCTCTAAGTGATAGTTATAGGGGACTGCACAGTAAGGGGCACAGATAGGCGCCTCTGTGGATGTGAAAGAGACTCCAGTATGGTGTGTTGCCTTCCTGGTGCCAGGGTCAAGGATGTCTCTGAACGAACACAGGGCATCCTGAAGGGGGAGGGTGAACAGCCAGAGGTCACAACATATGCAGGAAGAGTGATGAGGTCCTGCAGAAGGAGTTTAGGGAGTTAGGCAGTAAGTTCAAAAGTAGGACCTCTAGGGTTGTAATCTCAGGATTACTCCCTGTGCCACGTGCCAGTGAGGTTAGAAATAGGAGGATAGAGCAGCTAAACACGTGGCTAAACTGGTGGTGTAGGAGGGAGGGTTTCAGATCTCTGGAACACTGGGATCTCTTCTGGGGCAGGTGCGACCCCAAGAAGGACGGGTTGCATCTAAACTGGAGGGACACTGATATCCTGGCTGGGAGGTTTGCTTGAGTCACTCGGGAGGATTTAAACTAGTCTGGCAGGGGGGTGGGTACCAGAGCGTTAGCTTAGAAGGTGGAATAACTGAAGGGGAAATAGAGAACAAAAATAAGAGAACAACAGGGGCAGGGGCATGGGAACCTGGATTTTAGTTTTGGGGTACGGGAGATTGAGAGTATAGAGGTCAGGAGCACAGATTTGACTTCGCAGGAGGGTGCCAGTGTTCAGGTAGGTGGTTTGAAGTGTGTCTACTTTAATGCCGGGAGTATACGAAATAAGGTAGGGGAACTGGCAGCATGGGTTGGTACCTGGGACTTCGATGTTGTCGCCATTTCAGAGACATGGATAGAGCAGGGACAGGAATGGTTGTTGCAGGTTCCGGGGTTTAGGTGTTTTAGTAAGCTCAGAGAAGGGGGCAAAAGAGGGGGAGGTGTGGCGCTGCTAGTCAAGGACAGTATTACGGTGGCGGAAAGGATGCTAGATGGGCACTCTTCTTCCGAGGTAGTATGGGCTGAGGTTAGAAACAGGAAAGGAGAGGTCACCCTGTTGGGAGTTTTCTATAGGCCACCTAATAGTTCTAGGGATGTAGAGGAAAGGATGGCGAAGATGATTCTGGAAAAGAGCGAAAGTAACAGGGTAGTTGTTATGGGAGACTTTAACTTTCCAAATATTGACTGGAAAAGATATAGTTTGAGTACATTAGATGGGTCGTTCTTTGTACAATGTGTGCAGGAGGGTTTCCTGACACAATATGTTGACAGGCCAACAAGAGGCGAGGCCACATTGGATTTGGTTTTGGGTAATGAACCAGGCCAGGTGTTAGATCTGGAGGTAGGTGAGCACTTTGGAAACAGTGACCACAATTCGGTGACCTTTACGTTAGTGATGGAAAGGGATAAGTATACCCCGCAGGGCAAGAGTTATAGCTGGGGGAAGGGCAATTATGATGCCATTAGACATGACTTAGGATGTGTATGCTGGAGAAGTAGGCTGCAAGGGTTGGGCACACTGGATATGTGGAGCTTGTTCAGGGAACAGCTATTGCATGTTCTTGATAAGTACGTACCAGTCAGGCAGGGAGGAAGGGGTCGAGCGAGGGAACCATGGTTTACCAAAGAAGTGGAATCTCTTGTTAAGAGGAAGAAGGAGGCCTATGTGAAGATGAGGCGTGAAGTTTCAGTTGGGGTGCTTGATAGTTACAAGGAAGCGAGGAAGGATCTAAAGAGAGAGCTAAGACAAGCAAGGAGGGGACATGAGAAGTCTTTGGCAGGTAGGATCAAGGAAAACCCAAAAGCTTTCTATAGGTATGTCAGGAATAAAAGAATGACTAGGGTAAGAGTAGGGCCAGTCAAGGACAGTGGTGGGAAGTTGTGTGTGGAGGCTGAGGAGATAAGCGAGATACTAAATGAATACTTTTCGTCAGTATTCACTCAGGAAAAAGATAATATTGTGGAGGAGAATGCTGAGACCCAGGCTATTAGAATAGATGGCATTGAGGTGCGTAGGGAAGAAGTGTTGGCAATTCTGGAAAAGGTGAAAATAGATAAGTCTCCGGGGCCTGATGGGATTTATCCTAGGATTCTCTGGGAAGCCAGGGAAGAGATTGCTGAGCCTTTGGCTTTGATTTTTAGGTCATCATTGTCTACAGGAATAGTGCCAGAGGACTGGAGGATAGCAAATGTGGTCCCTTTGTTCAAGAAGGGGAGTAGAGATAACCCCGGTAACTATAGGCCGGTGAGCCTAACATCTGTGGTGGGTAAAGTCTTGGAGAGGATTATAAAAGATACGATTTATAATCATCTAGATAGGAATAATATGATTAGGGATTGTCAGCATGGTTTTGTGAAGGGTAGGTCATGCCTCACAAACCTTATCGAGTTCTTTGAGAAGGTGACTGAACAGGTAGACGAGGGTAGAGCAGTTGATGTGGTGTATATGGATTTTAGTAAAGCGTTTGATAAGGTTCCCCATGGTCGGCTATTGCAGAAAATACGGAGGCTGGGGATTGAGGGTGATTTAGAGATGTGGATCAGAAATTGGCTAGTTGAAAGAAGACAGAGAGTGGTAGTTGATGGGAAATGTTCAGAATGGAGTTCAGTTACGAGTGGCGTACCACAAGGATCTGTTCTGGGGCCGTTGCTGTTTGTCATTTTTATAAATGACCTAGAGGAGGGCGCAGAAGGATGGGTGAGTAAATTTGCAGACGACACTAAAGTCGGTGGAGTTGTAGACAGTGCGGAAGGATGTTGCAGGTTACAGAGGGACATAGATAAGCTGCAGAGCTGGGCTGAGAGGTGGCAAATGGAGTTTAATGTGGAGAAGTGTGAGGTGATTCACTTTGGAAAGAATAACAGGAATGCGGAATATTTGGCTAATGGTAAAATTCTTGGTAGTGTGGATGAGCAGAGGGATCTCGGTGTCCATGTACATAGATCCCTGAAAGTTGCCACCCAGGTTGATAGGGTTGTGAAGAAGGCCTATGGTGTGTTGGCCTTTATTGGTAGAGGGATTGAGTTCCGGAGCCATGAGGTCATGTTGCAGTTGTACAAAACTCTAGTACGGCCGCATTTGGAGTATTGCGTACAGTTCTGGTCGCCTCATTATAGGAAGGACGTGGAAGCTTTGGAACGGGTGCAGAGGAGATTTACCAGGATGTTGCCTGGTATGGAGGGAAAATCTTATGAGGAAAGGCTGATGGACTTGAGGTTGTTTTCGTTAGAGAGAAGAAGGTTAAGAGGTGACTTAATAGAGGCATACAAAATGATCAGAGGGTTAGATAGGGTGGACAGCGAGAGCCTTCTCCCGCGGATGGAGGTGGCTAGCACGAGGGGACATAGCCTTAAATTGAGGGGTAATAGATGTAGGACAGAGGTCAGAGGTGGGTTTTTTACGCAAAGAGTGGTGAGGCCGTGGAATGCCCTACCTGCAACAGTAGTGAACTCGCCAACATTGAGGGCATTTAAAAGTTTATTGGATAAGCATATGGATGATAAGGGCATAGTGTAGGTTAGATGGCCTTTAGTTTTTTTCCATGTCGGTGCAACATCGAGGGCCGAAGGGCCTGTACTGCGCTGTATCGTTCTATGTTCTATGTTCTATGTAACACCACCCTGTCTGCTGAAACACAGTGGTTTGAAGTATTTGTTTCAATACCAGAAGTATAGCGGGTAAGGCAGATGAACTTAGAACACTTATCAGTACTTGGAATTACGATGCTGTGGCTATCACATAAACGTGGTGAAAGGAAGGGCAGGATTGGCAGCTGTACATTGGAGGAGACAGATGCTTCAGGAGAGATAGAGGGGGATGTAAAAAGGGTGGGGGAGTAGCATTGCTGGTTAAGGAGAATATTATAGCCGTACTGTGGGAGGAGACCTCGGAGGGTTCATACAATGAGGCAATCTGGGTAGAGTTTAGGAACAGGAAGGGGGCAATCACAATGTTGGGGGTTTGTTACAGACCCCCCAACTGCCAGCGAGAGATAGAGGAGCAGATAGGAAGAGAGATTTTGGATAGGTGCAAAAGTAACAGGGTTGTTGTGGTAGGAGATTTTAATTTCCCCGATATTGACTGGGACTCACTTGGTGCCAGGGGATTGGATGGGGCAGGGTTTGGAATGTGTATGCACGAAGCCTTCTTGATGGAATATGTCGATAGTCCAACGAGGGAATGGGGCAGTACTGGACCTGGTATTGGGGAATGAGCCTGGATAGGTGGTTGAGGTTTCAGTAGGGGAACATTTTGGGAGTAGTGACCACAATTCTGTAGGTTTTAGGGTACTTTTGGATAGGGATGAGGGTAACCCTCACATTAACGTGCTAAACTAGGGAAAGGCAAATTCCGATAACATTAGACAGGAATTGAAGAATTTGGATTGGGTACGCCTGCTGGAGGGTAAATCAACATCGGACATGTGGGAGTCTTTCAAGCGACAGTTGATTAGGATTCAGGAAAGTCACGTTCCTGAGAGAACAAAGGATAGCTATGGGAAGTTTAGGGTGCCTTGGAGAACGAGGGATATTGTGAACCTCGTCAAAAAGAAACAGGAGACTGTTGTACGGGTCTAGCAGGGTGGGGACAGTCGAAACCCTTGAGGAATAGAAAAAAAGTAGGAAGGTACCGAAGCGGAATATTAGGGGGGCTCGGAGGGGTCATGAAAAGTCCTTGGCTAGGAGGATTAAGGTGAATCCCAAAGCTTTTTATTCATATGTAAAAAAGGACAAGGAATCTATGTGTTGAGCCAGAGGAAATTGGCAAGGTACTAAATGAATACTTTGCATCAGTGTTCATCAAAGAAAGGGACTTTGTGGAAGATTCTTGGGTAGGGTGTATGGACAGTCTGGATCATGTTAACATCAAAAAGGAGGAGGTATTGGGCCTTTTAAAAGATATTAAGGTTGATGCACAATCAATGGACACGAAACGTAGATGAAGTCCGAACGATAGGCTTTAATGCACAAGAAGTGTACCCGGCAGCAGACGTACAGAAGAAAGGCCGACTGCCGGGAAGCACGGGTTCTTATATCCCGCCTCGTAGGCGGAGCTACCTACCTCTCAGCCAATCGGCTGAGAGGCACATGACTTACCCGGGCCAATGGGCAGCAGGTCCTCTGCACCAATAGCAGCTCACTTCCAGGTACCGTAATACCCCTAGTCATACTACCACAAAGGTAGATAAGTCTCCTGGGCCGGGTGGGATTTACCCCAGAATACTGAGAGAAGCAAGGGGGGAAATTGCTGGGGCCTTGACTGACATCTTTGTATCCTCATTGGCTACAGGTGAGATCCCAGAGGACTGGAGAATAGCTAATGTGGTGCCGCTGTTTAGCAGGGATAATCTTCGAAACTATAGGCAGGTGAGCCTCACGTCGGTAGTTGGTAAATCTCCTCGGGGACAGGATTATACACATTTGGAAACAAATGGACTCATTAGCGATAGACAGCATTGTTTTGTGAAGGGGAGGTCGTGCCTCACTAACATGATTGAGTTTTTTGAGGAGGTGACAAAGATGATTGATGAGGGGAGGGTGGTGGATGTTGTTTACATGGACTTCAGTAAAGCCTTTGTCAAGGTGCCTCATGGTAGACTGGTACAAAAGGTGAAGTCACACGGGATCAGAGGTGAGGTGGCAAGGTGGATACAGAACTGGCTCGGTCACAGAAGGCAAAGGGTAGCAGTAGAAGGGTGTTTTTCTGAATGGGAGGTTGAGACTAGTGGTGTTCCACACGGCTCTGGGCTGGGGCCTCTGTTGTTGTTTTTTTAAAGTATTTCAATAAAACAGTAGTAACCATGATAACAAAACAAACTAGAGTGAACATTAACATAGTGCAAAAAGAGAATATACAATAACAATTGAATAGACATTACCCCACGTGACCCGGTCTTCCCACACCATCCCAATGAAGCGCTCACACGCCCCCCCCCCCCCAACTCCAACTCCCCCCACGGATTGCTGCTGCTGCTGACATTTTAATGTTCCCTGAGAAAGTTGACGAACGGCTGCCACCTCCGAGAGAACCCTAGCGTAGACCCTCTTAAGGCAAACTGTATTTTCTCGAGGCTGAGAAACCCAGCCATGTCGGTAACTCAAGTCTCTATAATCAGGGGCTTCGAGTCCCTCCACATTAATAAAATCCGTCTCCAGGCTACTAGGGAGGCAAAGGCCAAGTCGGCCTCTTTCGCCCCCTGAACTCCCGGGTCTTCTGACACTCCAAAGATCGCTATCTCTGGACTCGGCACCACCCGTGTGTTAAGCACCTTGGACATTGCCCTCGTGAACCCTTGCCAGAACTCTCTAAGCTCCGGGCAAGCAGACATAGTTTGCAGGGCTGCCCTTGCACCTCATACAACTGTCTTCTACCCCCAAAAACTTGCTCATTCTCTCTGCCGTCATGTGTGCCCGGTGGACCACCTAAAATTGAATTAGACTGAGCCTGGCACATGATGAGGAGGACCTGCCCAGGACCTCTGCCCACAGACCCGCTTCCAACTCCTCACCTAGCTCCTCCTCCCACTTGCCCTTGAGCTCCTCCACCGGGGTTTCCTCCGCCTCCTGTAGTTCCTGGTAGATATCCCACACCTTCCCCTCCCCCACCCAGGTGCCGGAGACCACCCTGCCCTGTATCCTCAGTGGCGGCAGCGTCAGAAAGGCCACTACCTGTTTTCTTTCAGGAAGTCTCGTACTTGCAGATAATTAAAGGCGTTTCCTGGCAGCAGATTAAATTTGTCCTCTAGTGCCTTCAAACTGGGAAAGCTTCCGTCTATGAAGAGATCTCCCATCTTTCTGATGCCTGCCCTCTGCCAGCTCTGGAACCCACCATCCATCCTACCCGGGACAAACCTGTGGTTGTTACATATCGGGGTCCAGACCGACGCTCCCTCCACCTTCTTGTACCTCCTCCACTGTCCCCAGATCCGCAGCGTCACCACCACCACCGGACTTGTGGAGTAACGGGTCGGCGAGAATGGCAAAAGAGCCGTTATCAACGCTCCCAGACTAGTACCTTTACATGAGGCCACCTCCAGCTGCTCCCATGCCACCCCATCACCCATGGGCCACTTCCTAATCATAGATATATTGGCTGCCCAGTAGTAGTTGAACCCCCCCCCCCCCCCGATTGCGCTCCAACAGCGATCTCCTTACTCGCGGGGTATATTCGCCCACACAAAGCCCGTAATGATCCTACTCACCCGCTTAAAAAAGGCCTTGGAGATGAAGATGGGGAGGCACTGAAAGACAAACAAAAATCTGGCGAGGACAGTCATTTTCACAGTCTGCACCCTCCCCGCCAGTGACAGCGGGAGCATGTCCCACCTTTTAAAGTCCCCTTCCATTTGTTCTCCCAACCGGGTCAGGTTGAGCCTATGCAAGGCATCCCATTTCCTGGCCACCTGTATACCCAGGTAACAAAAACATTTCTGTACCATCCTGAGCAGCAGCTCTTTCAGTCTCTCTTCCTGCCCCTTGGCCTGGATGGGGCCTTTGTTGTTTGTAGTGTACATAAACGATTTGGAGAAAAATGTAGCCGGTCTGATTAGTAAGTTCACAGATGACACCAAGGTTGGTGGAGGGGCTGATAGTGTTGAGGATTGTCGGAGGATACAGCAGGACATAGATAGGTTGAAGACTTGGGCAGAGAAATGACAAATGTGAGGTAATGCGTTTTGGTAGGGCTAACATCGAGAGGAAATATACCGTAAATGGCAAAACTCTTAGCAATATAGAAAGTCAGAGAGATCTGGGCGTGCAGGTCCACAGATCGTTGAAGGTGGCAACACAAGTGGACAAGGTGGTCAAGAAAGCAAACGGAATGCTTGCCTTCATTGGACGGGGCAATTGAGTATAAAATGTGGCAAGTCATGTTACAGTTGTATAGAACCTTGGTAAGGCCGCACTTGAAATGTTGCGCAAAATTCTGGTCACCACACTACCAGAAGGATGTGGAAGCTTTGGAGAGGGTGCAGAGGAGGTTTCCCAGGATGTTGCCTGGTCTGGAGGGTGTTAGCTATGTGGAGAAGCTGAATAGACTCAGACTGTTTTCATTAGAAAGATAGAGGCTGAGGGGTGACCTGATAGAGGTCTACAAGATTATTAGGGACATGGATAGAGTGGATGGGCAGGCACTCTTTCCCAGGGTGGAGGGGTCAGTCACCAGGAGGCATAGGTTTAAGATCTCTGGGCCAAAGTTTAGAGGAGATGTGCGAGGCAGGTTTTTTAACACAGAGGGTGGTGAGTGGCTGGAACGCGTTGCCAGGGTAGGGTGTGGAAGCAGATACATTAATGACATTCAAAAGTCATCTTGACAAACACATGGATGGGTTGGGTATAGAGGGATACGGCACAAGGAAGTGCTGAGGGTTCTGGCCAAGGTTGGTATCATGACTGGTACAGGCTTGGAGGGCCGAAGGGCCTGTTCCTCTGCTGTATTGTTCTTTGTTCTTTGCATCACCTGTTCCTTGTTTCACAAAAGGTTTAAGTTATTAAGTTACAAACTATAGCAGAACAGGTTTCACAAATCGGGTTGAAATTGGAGGAAATCTCCCTGTACTTTATCAGGAAACGTGACCTCTGGCCGCTTGAGAAACATGAATAATAAACAACGACACAGAGGAAAGGAATGTTCATAAAGGGATTGCTGCTACCTCCATATATGAGAGACACTGAGCTGAGCTTCCTATTGCAAAGCCATGCTGGCACTATGACTCTGTATTTCCACTTCTGTCGTGGCTAATCTGCTGCTGAAACCCCCCCAGTCACGCCTTTCTTATCTCTACACTCGACTATTCCAGTGCACTCCTGTCTGGCTTACCACCTTCTCTAAATTTAAGATACCATGTGCTGACTCATGCCACGTTCTGTTCACCCCCCCCCCCCCCCCCCCCCCCCCCCCCTCCACGCGCAGTAACCTACTTGGGTTACCGGTTAAGCAATGCCTCGATTTTGAAAGTCTCATCCATGCTTTCAAATCCCTCTGTGGCCTTGTCCATCCCGATTGCTGTAACCTGTTCTTGTAGCAGAGTGGCGCAGTGGTAACGTCTTTGGACCAGTAAACCAGAGGCCCAGGCTGAAGTCCACGGGACGTGGGTTCAAATCCCACCACGACAGCCGGGGGAATTGAAATTCAATTGATAAAATCTGGAATTAAAAATAACAGGGTGGCACTGTGGCGCAGCGGTTAGCACTGCTGACTGCCGACTCTGGGTCACTGACCGTCTGGAGTTTTCACATTCTCCCCGTGTTTACGTGGGTTTTTCCCCCACAATCCAAAGATGTGCAGGGTAGGTGGATTGGCCATGCTAAATTGCCCCTTATTTGGAAAAAAAAAAGAATTGGGCACTCTAAATTAGAAAAGAAATAGCTAGACGAAGTAATTGCAACCACAATTGTCCCCCGCCCCTCCATTCATCCTCTGGGATCAGTAAACCATCCGCGCCTGAAACGTGTCACACTCTTTATTTAACTTATACATCATATTTAAACTATTGTTTCTGGTGAATCTGGTGGATGAGGTGTTGCTCCAGCATATTAATTTATCCTCGATGGTGTTGAGTGATGTGTTGGGTCTGCGAGGACTGCGTTTCCTGCAGTAGTGAGAGAGACAGGCTTCCAACACTTGAAGAAATGCAACTCCATTTTATTGAACTCTTAACTATCATACATACTTTAACTGTGGGTTGACACTATGCTGAGTTGCCTGGAGACCTGAGGCTAACCTGACCAGACTATCTTACTACCACATGGTGTATGTTCTAGTTGCTGCTCACGGGCTCTGACTGTCTCAGTAGCTGGATCCCGAGAGAGCGGGAACACTAGTGCCCTCTGGCTTTATAGTGGCCATGTCCTGTCTGATGATTGGCTGCTGTGTTCTGTGTGTTCATTGGTCATCCTGTGTGTCAATCAATGTCTGTCTGTGCACCATCATACACCTGTGTGTATATTGTAGCTTCTTTATTATTGTTGGAGCTGCACTCATCCAGTCATGTGGGAGTATTTCATCACACTTCTCACTTGTGCCTTGTAGATGGTGAACAGACTTTGGGGACACAGGAGATGAATTATTTGCTGTAGAATTCCCAGTCGTTGACCTGCTCTGGTAGCCACAGTATTTATATGGCCAGTCCAGTTCTGTTTCTGGTCAATGGTAGCCCCCAGGATGTTGATAATTGAATCATAGAACGGCCATTTGGCCCATCAAGTCTGCACCAACCCTCTAAAGAGAACCCTACCTTGGCCCACTCCCCTGCCCTATCCCTGTAACCCCACGCAGTGGCCAATCCACTTATCCTACACATCTTGGGACATGAAGGGGCAATTTAGCATGGCTGTTCCACCTAATCTGCGAATCCTTGGTGGGAATTCAACGATGGTAATGGCATTGAATGTCAAGGGATGGTGGTTAGATCCTCTCTTATAAGGGCTGGTCATTGCCTGGTCCTTGTGTGGCTCAAATGTAACCTGCTACTTAGCAGCAAGAGTCTGGATATTGTCCAGGTCTTGCTGCATTTGGACATGGACTGCTTCATTATCTGAGGAGTCGCGAATGGTGCTGAACATTGTGCAGTCATCCGCAAACATCCCCACTTCTGAGCTTGTGATGGAAGGAAGGTCATTGATGAAGCAGCTGAAGATGGTTGGGCCGAGGACACTACCCTGAGGAACTCCTGCAGTGATGTCATGGGACTGAGATGATTGAACTCCAACCACCACAACCATCTTCCTTTGTGTTCAGCATGACTCGAATCAGACTCTCTGGGATATCACCTGGTCTCTCACCTCCCCACCCACCCCAACCCACTCACAATGCGCCGTTCCACCCTCCCCTGTTTCCGTGTAAAATTCCTGGGACTTTGCTTTCTGATGTTTAAAGGGGGCTATCCAAATATCGAATGTGGCTCATTCAGCAGCAGCCTGCTGGGGGTTTGTGAGGGGTGCGGGCTGGTGGCACTGGAGAAATTAGTTCCCTCAATGCAGGGAAATACACCACTTAGTGAGGACGTAAGATTAGTGAGGCCCAGATTTCCCCAGGTTCAGATCCTGACTTGCGCTGAATAAACAGATCCTAGTCCATATAACATTGGTGGACCACACGTAGACTCTGTACTCCCCCACTTAGCAATAAGGGAAGAGAAGATGAAAAAATGAAATGAAATGTAATGAAAATCGCTTATTGTCACAAGTAGGCTTCAAATGAAGTTACTGTGAAAAGCCCCTAGTCGCCACATTCCAGCGCCTGTTCGGGGAGGCTGTTACGGGAATTGAACCGTGCTGCTGGCCTGCCTTGGTCTGCTTTAAAAGCCAGCGATTTAGCCCTGTGCTAAACAGCCCCTTAATGAGTGCGAGAACATGAGTGCAAGCTAGTTGGTAACATAAATGAAGATAAGAAGAGTTTTTTTCAATATATAAAAGGTAAGAGAGAGGCAAAAATAGACATTGGACCACTAGAAAATGTGGCTGGAAAAGTAATAATAGGAAACAAAGAAATGGCAGAGGAACTGAATAGTCTTCATGGTGGAAGACACCAGTGGGATGCCAGAGCTCCAGGAGAACCAGGGGGAAGAGGTGAGTGACCATTACTAAAGAGAAGGTTCTATGGAAACTGAAAGGTCTGAATAAATCACCTGGACCGGATGGACTACTACCCAGGGTTCTAAAAGAGATAGCTGAGGAAATTGTGGGGGCATTGGTGATGATCTTTCAGGAATCACTGGAGGCAGGAAGGGTGCCGGGGCACTGGAAAGTGGCTAATGTAACACCGCTGTTTAAGAAGGGAAGGAGGCAGAAGGTGGGAAATGATAGGCCGGTTAGCCTGACTGTTATTAAAGATGAGATCGCGGAGTACTTGGAAGTGCATGGTAAAATAGGACTGAGTTAGCACGGCTTTGTCAAAGGGAGGTTGTATCTGACAAATTTGTTAGAGTTCTTTGAGGAGGTAACAAAGAAGTTAGACAAAGGAGAACCAGTGGACGTGATTTATTTAGATTTCCAGAAGGCCTTTGACAAGATGCCGCCTAGCAGACTTAAATAAGTTAAGAGCCCATGGTGTTAAGGGTAAGATCCTAGCATGGATAGAGGATTGGCTGACTGGCAGAAGGCAGAGAGTGGGGATAAAAGGATCTTTTTCAGGATGGCAGCCGGTGACTAGTGGTGTGCCTCAGGGGTCTGTGCTGGGACCACAACTTTTCACAAATCTAATTAATGATCTGGAAGAAGGAACTGAAGGCACTGTTGCTAAGTCTGCAGATGATACCAAGATCAGTAGCGGGGCAGATAGTATTGAGGAAGCAAGGGGGCTGCAGAAGGATTTGGACAGGCTAGGAGAGTGAAAAAATGAAAATTGCTTATTGTCACGAGTAGGCTTCAATGAAGTTACTGTGAAAAGCCCCTAGTCGCCACATTCCGGCGCCTGTCCGGGGAGGCTGGGCAATGAAGTGGGAAATGAAATACAATGTGGAAAAGTGTGAGGTTATGCACTTTGGAAGGAGAAATGGAGGCATAGACTAGTTTCTAAATGGGGAAATGCTTAGGAAATCAGAAGCACAAAGGGCCTTGGGAGTCCTTATTCACGATTCTCTTAAGGTTAATGTGCAGGTTCAGTCGGCAGTTAGGAAGGCAAATGCAAAGTTCGCATTCATGTCGAGAGGGCTAGAATACAAGACCAGGGATGTACTTCTGAGGCTGTATCAGGCTCTGGTCAGACCCCATTTGGAGCATTGTGAGCAGTTTTGGGCCCTGTATCTAAGGAAGGACGTGCTGGCCTTGGAAAGGGTCCAGAGGAGGTTCACAAGAATGATCCCTGGAATGAAGAACTTGTCGTATGAGCAACGGTCGACAACTCTGGGTCTGTACTCGTTGGAGTTTAGAAGGATGAGGGGGAGAATCTTATTGAAACTTACAGGATATTGAGAGGCCTGGATAGAGTGGACATGGAGAGGATGTTTCCACTTATAGGAAAAACTAGAAGCAGAGGACACTATCTCAGACTTTAAAACAGAGATGAGGAGGAATTTCTTCAGCCAGAGGGTGGTGAATCTGTGGAACTCTTTCCCACAGAAGGCTGTGGAGGCCAAATTACTGAGTGTCTTTAAGACAGAGATAGATGGACTTCCGGTTGCGGCTATGACCAGCTAAGTCGCACATTTGGCAGCTCCTGCGACAAAGGTGTTTAAGGGCCGATTGGAGGGCCCCGACGGTACTGTAAAGACGAATCCCGGTGGGGGAAGGCTCCCTGAGGAGAACCAGACCAACTTTATGGTCGGTACTCGGAGAGGGGCGACAAAAAAAGCGGCAGCAGCTCCCCAAAAAAAGCGGGGGAAGAGGACCAAAATGGCGGCCGGTGGCGCACTAGAAGATTGGAGAAAATGGGCGGAGGAGCAGCAGGCCGCTCTCCTCCGGTGTTTTACGGAGCTGAAAGTGGAACTCTTAGAGTCCATGAATGCGACGACCACAAGGCTGATGGGGGCCCAGACGACCCAAGAGGCGTCGATAAGAGAGCTGCAGCAGGAGATGGCGGTGAGGGAGGAGGAAGCCACGGTCCTCGTGGGAAAGGTGGAGGTGCACGAGGCACTCCACCTGAAATGGCAGAGCCGCTTTGAGGAGCTGGACACGCGAATGAGGCGGAAGAACTTGAGGATCCTGGGCCTAGCAGAAGGCCTGGAGGGGCCTGATCTCCCGAAATATGTAGCGAAGATGTTGAGCTCCCTGATGGGAGAGGGGGCCGGTCCATCGCCCCTGGAGCTGGAAGAAGCATATCGGGTCATGGCTAGGCGGCCTAGGGCAAACGAGCCCCCGAGGGCGGTGCTGGTGCGGTTCCAGCGTCTCTGCGATCGGGAGAAAGTGCTGAGGTGGGCCAAGAGGGAGAAAAGCAGCAAATGGGAGAATTCGACGGTGCGGATATATCAGGACTGGAGTGCGGAGGTGGCAAAGCGGCGGGCCCGGTTTAACCGAACGAAGGCGGTGCTGCACGCAAAAAGGATCAAGTTTGGAATGCTGCAGCCAGCGCGCTTGTGGGTCACCTACAAGGACCAGCACCATTACTTTGAGACCCCAGAGGAGGCATGGACTTTTGTTCGGGAGGAAAAGCTGGACCTGAACTAGAACTTGGGAACGCCGGCGGTCGAGGCCGCCCGAGTACCCTTGACTGATCAAGTGGCCCATGTCTTTCTTAGGCCAGGTCGGAACTTGGTTAAAGTTGATGGATCGTTTGGTTTCTTTGAAAGTTGTGTTATGGGGGGTTTCTTTGTTCCTTTTTGTGTGTCTCTTCCCGTTGCCAACTTCCCTTAATTGTTGTTGTTGTAGGGGGGGCTTTTTTACTGTTTTTTGATCTGTTCTTTAAGGGTTATGGTTACTGTTGGTTAAGTACGTTATTATTGGGTAGTTATTTAGTTATTTAGTTATGCAGGCATAGTTATGTATTTATGTATTTATTTGCGATTTGTTATTTATATTGTTATATTGTTAAGTTGGGGAGGCGGGACGGGGGGGGAGCAAGTGGGTTATGCGTGTTTTCTTTTTCTCTTTTTTCTTCCTCTCGTTTTAAGGGGGCTTTGTTATCGGTGTGGATGGGGACGGGGATGGAATTGAAGATGGCGGGGTAGGGTGTGGCCGGGCGAAAGCGCGGGCTCTCCCCTGTTTCCCGCGCGCGGGACGGAGGAAGGGGGAGGAGAGAAGAGTGGGGTGTGGCCAGCAATGGCGGCTTTTCCCGCGCTGAAGCGGGGTCAGAGAGGGATGGCAAGGGGGGGGAGGCCCCTCCCCCCCCCCACATCGGGAGGAGTCGGAGTGTGGCAGGGGCAGCCGGGTCAGCGAAAACCAGCTGACTCTCGGGAGTACGATGGTGGATACACTGCGGCTAGGAGGGGTCCTAGCCAGGGGGGGGGGGGGGGAAGGGGGGTTAGGAGGGGATACCGGGTTGCTGCTGGAAAGGCTGAGGACGGGAAGGGAAGAACGGGAGGAGAGAGGGGGGGGGGGCCATCGCCATGGGGAACGGGTCAGAAGGGGAGGGTCGACCCGGGGCGGACAGGGGACAGGACATGGCTAATAGACAGGGGAAAGGGACGGGTCGCTCCGCGACCCGGTTGATTACTTGGAATGTGAGGGGGCTGAACGGACCGGTCAAGAGATCAAGGGTTTTTTCACACCTAAAGGGACTGCTGGCGGATGTGGCAATGTTGCAGGAGACTCACTTGAGAGTAGTAGACCAGGTGCGCCTGAGAAGGGGGTGGGTGGGACAGGTGTTCCACTCAGGCTTGGACGCAAAGAACCGGGGGGTGGCGATTTTGGTGGGAAAGAGGGTGTTGTTCGTGGCGGCGCAGGTGGTAGCAGATAAGGAGGGTAGGTACGTGATGGTGAAGGGTAGGCTGCAGGGAGAGAATGTGGTGCTGGTAAATGTATATGCCCCGAATTGGGATGACGCGGGTTTTATGAGGCGCCTGTTGGGCCTCATTCCGGGTCTGGAGGCAGGAGGCCTGATCATGGGGGGGGACTTCAACACAGTGCTCGACCCTGGGCTGGACAGATCGAGTTCCAGGACGAATAGGAGGCCGGCAGCGGCGGAGGTGCTAAGGGGGTTCATGGAGCAGATGGGGGGGGGTAGACCCTTGGAGATTTGGCAGGCCAAGGGCGAGGGAGTATTCTTTTTTCTCCCACGTCCACAGGGTGTACTCCAGAATAGACTTTTTTGTACTGAGCAGGGGGCTGATTTCGAGAGTGCAGGACACGGAGTACTCGGCCATTGCGATTTCGAACCATGCACCACACTGGGTAGAGGTAGAACTGGGGGAAGCACGGGACCAGCGCCCGCTGTGGCGCCTGGATGTGGGGCTGCTGGCGGACGATGAGGTGTGCGGAAGGGTCCGGAAGGGCATTGAGAGATATCTGGGCACGAACGACACGGGCGAGGTGAAGGTGGGGGTAGTCTGGGAGGCCCTGAAAGCAGTGATCAGAGGAGAGCTGATCTCCATAAGGGCACACAGAGAAAGGAAGGAGAGGCAGGAGAGGGAGAGACTGGTGGGGGAACTTATAGAAGTGGACAGGAGATATGCGGAGACACCAGAGGAGGGGCTGTTGAGGGAGCGGCGCAGTTTACAGGCCCAGTTTGACCTACTGACCACTAGGAAGGCGGAGACGCAATGGAGAAGGGCACAGGGTGCGGTCTATGAGTACGGGGAAAAGGCGAGCAGGATGCTAGCACACCAGCTGCGCAAGCGAGATGCAGCCAGAGAGATTGGGGGAGTGAGAGAGAAGGGAGGGAACGTAGTGCAGAAGGGGCAAGAGGTGAACGGGGTCTTCAGGGATTTCTACAGGGAATTGTACCGGTCTGAGCCGCCCAGGAGGAGGGGGGGAATGGAGAACTTCCTTGATAGATTGAGGTTCCCAAAGGTCCAGGAGGAACGGGTGGAGGGGCTGGGGGCGCCGATAGAGCTGCAGGAACTAGTTAAAGGGATAGGCCAGATGCAGGCGGGGAAGGCGCCGGGGCCGGATGGGTTCCCGGTGGAATTTTATAAGAAGTATGTGGACTTGGTGGGTCCAGTGCTGGTGCGAGCCTTCAATGAGGCGCGAGAGGGGGGGGCTCTGCCCCCGACAATGTCACAGGCCCTGATCTCCTTGATCCTGAAGCGGGACAAAGACCCTGTACAGTGCGGGTCCTACAGGCCTATCTCCCTCTTGAATGTAGATGCCAAACTGTTGGCAAAGGTCCTGGCAACCAGAATAGAGGATTGTGTGCCAGGGGTAATCCATGAGGACCAGACGGGTTTCGTAAAGGGACGACAACTTAATACAAATGTCCGGAGGCTGTTGAATGTAATTATGATGCCAGCAGTGGAGGGGGAGGCTGAGATAGTGGTAGCACTGGATGCGGAGAAGGCATTCGATAGGGTGGAGTGGGAATACCTGTGGGAGACGCTGGAACGGTTTGGGTTTGGGGAGGGATTTATCAAGTGGGTGAAGCTGCTGTATTCGGCCCCGATGGCGAGTGTGGTTACAAACGGGAGGAGGTCGGAGTATTTTGGGCTCCATCGAGGTACCAGGCAGGGATGCCCCCTATCCCCCTTACTATTTGCATTAGCGATCGAACCGTTGGCGATGGCACTGAGGGGTTCAGGGGGTTGGAGAGGACTGACAAGGGGAGGGGAGGAGCATCGGGTATCACTCTATGCGGATGATTTGTTGTTGTATGTGGCGGATCCGGAAGGGGGAATGCCGGAGGTAATGGAAATACTAGCGGAGTTTGGGGACTTTTCGGGATATAAATTAAATGTGGGTAAAAGTGAGGTCTTTGTGATACACCCGGGAGATCAGGGGGAGGGAATTGGGCGGCTCCCCTTTAGGAGAGCAGTAAAGAGCTTCAGGTACTTGGGGGTGCAGGTGGCAAGGAACTGGGGGACCCTCCACAAGCTGAACTTTTCAAGGCTGGTGGAGCAGATGGAGGAGGAGTTCAAGAGGTGGGACATGGTACCGCTGTCGCTAGCAGGGAGGGTGCAGTCAGTCAAAATGACGGTCCTCCCGAGGTTCTTGTTTCTGTTCCAGTGCTTGCCCATCTTCCTCCCCAGGGCCTTCTTCAAGAAGGTAACTAGCAGCATTATGGGCTATGTGTGGGCGCATGGCACCCCTAGAGTGAGAAGGATTTTCTTGGAACGGAGTAGGGACAGTGGAGGATTAGCGCTACCCAATCTTTCCGGATACTGCTGGGCGGCGAACGCATCGATGGTGCGCAAGTGGGTGATGGAGGGGGAGGGGGCAGCTTGGAAACGTATGGAGAGGGCGTCCTGCGGCAATACAAGCCTGGGGGCGCTAGTAACGGCACCATGGCCGCTCCCCCCCACAAGGTATACTACGAGTCCGGTAGTGGCGGCCACCCTTAAAATCTGGGGGCAGTGGAGGCGACACAGGGGGGAAGTGGGGGGTCTGATGGCGGCGCCACTGAGAGGGAACCACAGATTTGTCCCGGGGAACACTGGCGGGGGATTCCAGAGCTGGCACAGGGCGGGCATCAGGCAACTGAGGGACATGTTTATAGAGGGGAGGTTTGCGAGCCTGGGAGAGCTGGAGGAGAAATTTGAGCTCCCCCCGGGGAACACGTTTAGATACCTGCAGGTGAAGGCATTTGCCAGACGACAGGTGGAAGGATTCCCCTTGCTTCCCGATGGAGGGGCGAGT
The DNA here is from genome assembly GCF_902713615.1 of Scyliorhinus canicula. Classification (NCBI taxonomy): domain Eukaryota; kingdom Metazoa; phylum Chordata; class Chondrichthyes; order Carcharhiniformes; family Scyliorhinidae; genus Scyliorhinus; species Scyliorhinus canicula. The sequence goes on from NC_052153.1 coordinate 191,125,316, forward strand.
GATAGGGTGCTGTCAGGGGCCTGGGTCGGAGAAGGGAAGGTCTCGGACATCTACAAAATAATGCAGGAGGTGGAGGAGGTACCGATAGAGGAGCTGAAAGACAAGTGGGAAGCGGAGCTGGGAGAGCAGATAGAAGATGGGACATGGGCGGATGCCCTAGAGAGGGTCAATTCGTCGTCGTCGTGCGCAAGGTTGGGCCTCATCCAATTTAAGGTGCTGCACAGAGCCCATATGACGGGGACTAGGATGAGTCGGTTCTTCGGGGGGGAGGACAGGTGTGTTAGGTGTTCGGGAAGCCCTGCGAACCATGTACATATGTTCTGGACGTGTCCGGCACTGGAAGAGTTCTGGGAGGGGGTGGCGGGGACGGTATCGAGAGTGGTGGGAACCAGGGTCAAACCAGGGTGGGGGCTAGCGATTTTTGGGGTTGGGGTGGAGCCAGGAGTACAGGAGGCAAGGGAGGCCGGAATATTGGCCTTTGCGTCCTTGGTAGCTCGGAGAAGGATCTTGATTCAGTGGAGGGACACAAGGCCACCAAGTGTTAACACCTGGTTAAACGACATGGCAAGCTTCATCCAATTGGAAAGAATCAAATTCGCCCTGAGAGGGTCGGTACAGGGGTTCTTCCGGCGGTGGCAGCCCTTCCTTGACTTTCTGGATCAGAGATAGGAACTGGAGGCCGAAACAGCAGCAACCCGGGGAGAAAAGGGGGGGGGGGGGGAAGGGAGGGGGGGGGGGAAGGGAGGGGGTGGGGGATAGCAACGAAGGGAGCACGTCAGCGGGGGGTCGCGGGCAATGACTGCCCGAGGCCTTCGGCAGAAAGGGAAAAACGGTTTGGTTGCTAGACTGATAGCGCGGGGGGGGGGGGGGGGGGGGGGGAAGGGAGGGTGGGGGGTGCGCGCGGGGGAGGGCGTGGGGAGGTTTTTCCAGGGGGGACTTGTGGTGTTATAATTTAAAATGTAATAGGGAATAATGTTTGTATCGAAAAATTTCAATAAAAATTATTTAAAAAAAAAAAGACAGAGATAGATAGGTTCTTAATTAATAAGGGGATCCGGGGTTATGGGGAGAAGGCAGGAGAATGGGGATGAGAAAATATCGGCCATGATTGAATGGCGGAGCAGACTCGATGGGTCGAGTGGCCTAATTCTGCTCCTATGTCTTATGGTGTTATGGTACTGGTGAAGGGGTATTTCTAGTGGGTTTGTTGCTCCTTTTTTACCATCATTACTAAAGAAAAGCTGATTATCTGGTCATGATAATAATCTTTATTAATGTCACAAGTAGGCTTACATTAACACTGCAATGAAGTTACTGTGAAAAGCCCCTAGTTGCCACATTCTGGCGCCTGTTCGGGTACACGGAGGGAGAATTCAGAATGTCCAATTCACCGAACAAACACGTCTTTCGGGACTCGTGGGAGGAAACCGGAGCACCCGGAGGAAACCCACGCAGACACGGGGAGAATGTGCAGACTCCGCACAGACAGTGACCCAAGCCGGGAAACGAACCCGGTTCCCTGGTGCCGTGAAACAACAGTGCTAACCACTGTGCTACCGTGCTGCTCTTCGTGCGATCTCATACTGTTTGTGGGAGCTTGCTGTGAACAAATTGGCTGCCCCACTTCCTACATTACATCACTGACCATACTTCAAAAGTATGTCAATACCTGTGGAGCACTCTGGGAACTCCTGAAGTTGTCAAAGGCGCTCAGCCAGAGAAATGCTTGTCCGTGTCTTTGAGATTTTCAAAGAATGGGGGGGCAAAGGTCTGAAAGAATCCACACACGTGACAATTATCAAATATCTTTTATTCATATGTAGGTGAATCAATAGACTCAAAACATACGATAACGACAATGACAATGAAATCCTCAGAGTCTGATTGGCGTTATCTCACATCAGCTCTGCCGGAACATTTCTGACCCATCGACGCAAAATGCCTCTGCGCAGGAACAAGGATCGCGTACTTTTCTTCTTTATTCTTTCACGGGATGTGGCCGTCGCTGGCAAGGACAGAATTTGTTATCCATCCCTAATTGTCCTCCAATGGAGGGGCAGCTAAGAGTCAACCACGTTGCTGTGGGTCTGGAGTGTGGGCCAGACCGGGTAAAGATGACAGATTTCCTTCCCTAAAGGACATTAGTGAATGAGATTTTTTTTTTACGCCAATCGTTTCACGGTCATCATTAGACTTTAATTCCAAATTTTAATTGAATTCAAATTTCGCCATGGTGGGATTCGAACCTAGGTCCCCAGAACAGTATTCTGGATCTCTGAGTTATTAGTTCGGTGATACCACCACACCACCTCTCCTACCTTATTTATTGACCCGCTGACAGTGCCAACACAGGCCCATCATCCTGGGTGATATTGCATCGTGGATGGTCAGGACATGGGAGGGAAGGAGGGGAATGGAGTTGGGAGAGGGAACGGGTGAGCTGACCAACACAGCCTCAGAGATTTGGGCGAGGATGAGGGCCTCCTTCATCCTCCGGGCATGCCGGACCCTTTGCCGCTGCCTGTCCCCCACCCTCCAACTCCTCCTGCAGCCCCTCCGCGGGCTCAACCACCATCCTCCCCTGGTTCGGCTCCTCCTCCCCCTCCTCAGACAAGGACCCATGTCACTCCTCCTCCACTAGCATGTCGCCTCGCTGCTGTGCCAGGTTGTGGAGGGTACGACAGACCACCATATAGACCCTCTGGGGACCGTACTTCACCAGAGTGGTGCAGGTATGGGAACCGCATTCTAAGCTGTCCAATGCACTGCCCAATGACAGCACGGGCGACAACATGGGCCTGGTTATATCAGGTCTCTGCCTCTCTCTCAGGCCTCTGGCATCACCATCTCGGACCTCAGCGGGTATCCCTTATTCCCCAGGAGCCAACCCATCATCCTGCAATGGTCCTTGAAGATACCGGGACTTGAAGATACTTCAAGTGTCCCAGGATGGAACTGTCATGCACGTGCATGATCCGGAGGTGGTGGTTGCACACAAGGTGAACACTCAGGGAGTGGGCCCCTTCCTATTAATGAAGAACACTCCTGATGCCATGGTGCACGCAAGGTGACATGTGTGCCATCTATTGCCCCCCTGGACTGGGGCATATCAGGAATGGCTAAGAATCCTGCAACTTGGGCATCTTGGTGGCTTGACCCAGCTGAAAAGTTGGCATTGTCAGCAGCCCGGGAGTAACATTTATGGGTGCACTTGTGGATTGTAGCTTGGGCAATTGTAGTTGCACAAGATGGAGAAGGAGCCAGACTGACAATCGGTGAGGGCTTCTCCTCCAGGGACCCTCAAATCCCACAAGCCTCCTTCATGCGTCCCGCCTTCTCTCAGAGTGCCCCCCATCTAGCCCGTTGCGCTGGAAAACCTCGCTCTGCACACTCACCCCTGGCGACAACAGGAGCCCCTAAATCCCAGACCCCTGCTGGGAACATTAGGGAGAGTGTGCTCAGATACCCTCCCATGATCCAGACACACTTGGTGGCGAGGGTATCCCCAGTACTGAAGCCCAGCTCTCGAGTGTTTGATTGTTGGCTGCTGCCTCTAAGGTGCTGACCCTTCTAGAGGTCAGGCAAACGGTTCAGGCTTTGATTGAAAATGTGATGCAATAATCATTGTCTGAGAAATAACACGTGTACCCACGAGAAGCCACTTGAGAATATATTTTCCTTATTAAGTGGTCAACTGTAACAAAGATTTGAAAATCAACTATGTTACATTCCACATTCTCAACGTAACCATTAAACATCAAGGAAACGTCACTGATCCATAGTGGTACCAATACAAACCTATATCGGCTCATTTTCATTAAAACACATGGTATTGCCCCCCGCAGGTTCCTCAACAGAAACGGAGGATAAGCCTGAGAATGTGTTATCACGTCCATGACTTGCCAACACTAAACGCATTCAAATGGTCATTGGATAGGCATATGGACGATAAGGGAATAATGTAGAGGGACTTTAGAGGGCTTTCACAGGACGGTGCAACGTCGAGGGCCGAAGGGCCTGTACTGCGCTGTAATGTTCTATATTCTAGAACTTTGTCACAGAAATTAATTGTCCACCAATGTGTTACTAGTTCCACGTATCAGTGTCATTCTCCGCCCAGGAACCGCAGCTGTGCAGGCCCCTCCTACACGGCCCAATCTCCCCAGAACCAAGCCATTGGAGCAGAATTAGGCCATAGACATAGGAGCAGAATTAGGCCACTCGACACATCGAGTCTGTTCCACCACTCAATCATGGCTGATACTTTTCTCATCCCCATTCTCCTGCCTTCACCCCATAACCCCTGATCCCTTTATTTTTTATTTTTTAAATTTAGAGTACCCAATTCATTTTTTCCAATTAAGGGGCAATTTAGTGTGGCCAATCCACCTGTTCTGCACATCTTTGGGTTGTGGGGGCGAAACGCACACAAACACGGGGAGAATGTGCAAACTCCAGAGGGACAGTGACCCAGAGCCGGGATTTGAACCTGGGCCTGATCCCTTTATTAACCAAGTATCAAGGATCAGGTGATGTGCCATGTAGTAATCCACGGGAGGCAGGAGTTCCGTCACCACACCAATATTTATTCACAATAACGATATTACAGGAGCAGCTACAAACAGTGCTTCTAGCAGTCCAGTCAACTTAAGACTGGCTCACAGAGCCTACACAGGTGCTTATATGGGCCCCCTCAATGAGCTATCATTGAGGGAGCTCATACTCCAATTGGCCAACCAATAAAGCCAATTGGAGTTCATTACACCCCTCCCCCACCAAGATCCGAGGAATTCCTGCCAGCTGGCATTCCTCTGAGCTTCTTCCTGCTCCTCATGTCTGGGTCTGTCACCTCTGTGTCGTCCGCCGGGTCGTTCTCCGAAGTGGGCGGGGTGTACTTTACAGGTACCCGTCTTTTCCTTGATGACCTCCTTGGAAGTTGTTCTTCCTCCTCCTTGGGGAGAGGTGTCGCGGCGGCCTCGTCGAACGTGTCCATCTCTGACCCTGACGACTGGATGACGGGGTCTGGAGAAATTGCTCGGGGCTGGGGTATGGGTATCCTTTCCGTCTGGGCTATCCCAGCTTGAGGCGGTCCTGCTTCGCCTGCCTCCAGGTGTCGTTCCGCTGCCCTTATTTGGTCTAGGTGTTTCTTCAGCACCTTACCTCCTATCGAAACCTCATAGGATATGGGCCCTGTTTGGGACTCTACCATGCCTTTGACCCACGTTGGTCCAATCCCATAATTCTTGACCCAAACCGGTGCTCCCACCTGGAAATGTCTCTGCTGCCGGCTATTATCATGCCCCCTGCGTTGGGCCTCCTGTTGTTTCTCCACTTTCCCCGTTAAATTTGGGAAAAGGAGACTCAGCCTCGTTCGCAGCCGCCTTCCCATTAAGAGTTCAGCTGGCGGTATGCCCGTGTGGAATGCGGTGTGGTCCTGTAATCAAACAGCCAGCGGGAGAGCTTTGTGTCCATTGACGCTGCCGGCTGCTTCTTGAGTCCCGCTTTAAGTGTCTGAACCGCTCTCTCTGCCAGGCCATTGGTCGCTGGATGGTAAGGGACCGTTTTGATGTGATGGACTCCGTTTTCCTTCAGGAATTTTCCAAATTCCCCACTTGTGAATGCCGTTCCATTGTCCGACACCAATACCTCCGGAAGTCCATGTGTTGCAAACGAGGCCCTGAGCTTTTCAATTGTCGATGCTGTGCTTGCCGCGTTTACCCGGTGGACGTCCAACCATTTGGAGTGGGCGTCCACTGTCACCAAAAATATTGAGCCCATGAAAGGGCCGGCGTGGTCAATATGCAGGCGGGTCCACGGTCTGCCTGGCCATTCCCACGGGTGCAATGGCGCCGCTGGTGGCACTCTTTGCCCCTGTTGGCACTCCTGGCACCGACGTACCAAGGCTGGTGTGTCTGTGTCCAAACCTGGCCACCAAACGTGGCTTCGAGCTAGCATCTTCATTTTAGACACCCCTGGGTGTCCGTAATGTAACTCGGTTAAGATTGCCTGACGGCCCTGAGCTGGGACTATTACCCGGGCTCCCCATTATAGGATACCGTCTTCTACGGTTATTTGGTCCCTTCTGCTCCAGTATGGATGAATCTGGGGCTCCACTGGTCTTTCCAGTTCCCCTGTTAGCATTAAATGCTTCATCTTGGATAAAACTGGGTCTTTTTGCGTCCACAACCGAATATGTTGTGCGTCTACTGGTAGGGTGTCCAAAAAATTTAGAGTCATTACTGTTTCCTCTACTTTTGGTATTTGCGGCGGAGTGTCCGGGAGGGGAAGTCTGCTCAAAGCATCTACATGTGCTACTCGCGTTCCCGGTCTGTGCTCCAGAACGTATCTATATGCCGGCAGTAGCAACGCCCAGCGTTGGATTCTAGCTGATGCAATCGGGGGTATTGACTTGTCTTCTTTTAATAACCCTAATAACGGCTTATGGTCCGTCACTATGGTGAATTTCCACCCGTACAGATACTGGTGACATTTTCTTACTGCGAATATCACCGCCAGTCCTTCCTTCTCGATTTGGGCGTACTTCCTCTCAGCCATCGCCAAGGTCCTCGAAGCATAGGCTATTGGCCGTTCTTCCCCATTCCTTCCTCTATGGGCTAAGACGGCTCCTACCCCGTAGGGGGATGCAACACAAGTGACCACCAACTCCTTCCTTAGGTCATAATGCTCTAGGACATTTTTCGATGACAGCTGTTCCTTAATGTCCCTAAATGCTCGGTTTTGGCGGGAGGACCATTTCCATTCTTGCCCCTTTTTTAGTAGCTGGTGGAGGGGTTCCAGGATGGACGCCCTATTTTCAATAAATTTTCCATAATAGGTTACCAACCCTAGAAATGATCGTAACTCCTGGACCGTGGTGGGAGCTGGGGCTTCTTTTATTGCCCTTACTCTGTCTTCTAATGGGTGTAAGCCTGACTCGTCTACTTTATATCCCAGGTACGTCACTTGTGGGGCCAGAAAAACACATTTTTCCCTTTTTAGCCGTACGCCTGCCTTTGCGAAACGCCTGAGCACTTCCTCCAGGTTCCTTAAGTGTTCCCTGTTTGTCCTACCCGTGATTAAGACATCGTCCAAATAAATCACCACCTGCGGTAGTCCCTGCAGAATATTTTCCATCGTACGCTGGAATATAGCGCAGGCTGATGACACTCCGAAAGGTAGCCTAGTATAACCAAAAAGGCCCTTCAGGGTGTTGATCGTAGCGAACTTCTGGGAGCCCTTGTCCAGTTTTAACTGCAGGTAGGCGTGGCTCATGTCCAGTTTTGTGAACAAAAGCCCACCTGCCAATTTGGCATATAGGTCGTCTATTTTCAGGATTGGGTATTTGTCCAGCAGTGCGTATTTGTTTACCGTCTGTTTGGAATCTCCACAGAGACGTATGGAGCCGTCTGGCTTCAAAATTGGTACCACTGGCGCTGCCCATTCCGAGAACTGTACTGGTCTGATAATGCCGTCGCGCCGTAACCTTTCTATTTCGTCATCTACTTTCTTCCTTAATGCAAAAGGTACCGGCCTGGCCTTACAAAATTTCGGAAGGGCTTCTGGGTCCACGTGCAAAGTTGCTTTGGCGCCTATGATTTCCCCCAAACCTTCCTGGAAGACCTCCGGGTATTTTTGGAGTACTCCACAGAACTGCCCACTTCCACTCTGGAAAATTTTCATCCAATCTAATTTTAGGTCTGTTGGAACCAACAATTCTATGGACACGTGCTTGTAGGATTAGAATAGCGGTTTTAATATACTTACAACAGAGCCAGCCTGTTAGCCGTTGAACTTTCGGTGAACTGGCTGGCTGACCCTGTGGCACGGATCTTATACAGCAGCTCCAGGGGGAGGAGCCCTGGGCGGAGCAAAGGGAGTAGCCCAGTACAAACTCTCGAGTACTCCCAGAGCTACTCCCCCTGGTGGTCAGATAGTGCAACTGCACTTACAATATTGATGCATATATACAGATTATAATACCGTGTGAATTCTCATTCACCACAAGGTCTTTCAGCCAGTTTCATCCAATTAAGCTTGGTCTGGAGCCCTCTACTATCGTCAACGGTAATCTGAGCAATTGTTTTTCATATTCCACGGGCACATGAGTCGTGCCAAGAACTTCCAGGGGTTCCCCCATGTAGGTTTTAAGTTTTGTCGATGTTTTTGTTAGGGTTAGTGGCTGGAGTCCATCTTTGATTTTTCTAAATGCTGCCACTCCCATTACTGATACGGCCGCACCCTTGTCTATTTCCATTATTGTCGGCCGCCCATTCACCCGTATGGTAATCTTAATGGGTTCTGCTTTCTTTGTTGCAATACTATATAATTGTTCCCCTTCGGAGGAGGATGGGGCGTCTAGGTTGTGTACTTCCCTGCGTCCCCACCTGCTATTCCTCTTTTGCCACCTCCTTCTAGGGTTTCTGTCGCTGTTACCCCACTCTGTCTGGTGCCAGAAAGGGTCCTTCTCTGTTGGGGGAGTCTCAGCCGGTACTTCCCTCTGTCTCCAGTTAGTCCTGGCAGACTTGGGGGCAGTTCTGGGGTTTTCCTTTTTCCCTCTATTCCTCAGGTTTTTCCTGAGAGCGGCTATCTGGTAGCAGGACCTGTTGTGGTAGTCCCTCTCACAGGTATCTACCTCCATTGGCGTGCCCTGTAGTTCCTGCGCCCCACTTGCTGCCTTTTCTAGGGACAGTGCGAGCTGTAACGCTTGCCTGCAGTCTAGCTCCGTTTCCGCCAACCGGTGTTTCTGTATTGTGAGGTCGTTTATACCACACACTAACCGGTCCCGAAGCATTTCATTTAGCGTCGGGCCGAACTCACATTTTTCCGCCAGCCTTCTCAGGCGGGTCAAGAAATTTGTGACTGACTCCCTGTCTTCCCGCTTCGCTGTGTAGAATCTGTACCTACGCAAAATGAGGGGTGGTTTTGGGTCGTACTGCTCTTTCACCAATTTTGTTACTTCTTGGAAAGTTTTCATGTCCGGCGCATCGGGATAAGTCAGACTACGTATAATGGCGAAAGCTGAGGGTCCGCACGCCGACAGCAGGATAAGCCGTCTCCTTTCGTCCGTCAGTATATCATTTGCCCGGAAGAAGTAACACATTCTCTCCACATACTGGGACCAGTCCTCAATAGCCGGGTCGAATGCCTCTAACCTCCCAAAAAATGCCATTTTTAAAATGGCAAGGCTTACCCTCCGAGTGCGGCAGCTGGTCTCCGCAAAATTCTTAGTTTACCTCGTCGCCACTGTAGTAATCCACGAGAGGCAGGAGTTCCGTCACCACACCAATATTTATTTACAATAACGATATTACAGGAGCAGCTACAAACAGTGCTGCTAGCAGTCCAGTCAACTTAAGACTGGCTCACAAAGCCTACACAGGTGATTATATGGGCCCCCTCAATGAGCTATCATCGAGGGAGCTCATACTCCAATTGGCCAACCAATAAAGCCAATTGGAGTTCATTAGATGCCAGTTACATGTGGCTCTCACCACACCCGCAACAAAAGCAGCAGCAATCTGCAAAAGCATTTCTTCAATGGTGTCATCAGCTGGCACATTTGGATCAATGTCGCGCACCAGGTTCCGCAGCGTCTTCTTGCTTCAGACCAGATTGCCTTCTGGACTCGCACGTCTGCCTGAGCCAGTGTTCCAGGACCCAGGTACCTTTGAAAAAATTGTCCTTCTTTCCAGCTACAGAAAAGGAAGGAAACAGCAACAGCAGCCTCCAGGCATCAGCAGCCACCAGCAGGAGCAAGCAGCAAACACAACCTGCAGCTGTGAACTGCTCCCACAATTAACATTGGTTAGCTCTGTGCTTCACAGCTCCAGGGTCCCAGGTTCAATTCCCGGCTTGGGTCACTGTCTGTGCGGAGTCTGCACGTTCTCCCCGTGTCTGCGTGGGTTTCCTCCGGGTGCTCCGGTTTCCTCCCACAGTCCAAAGATGTGCGGGTTAGGTGGATTGGCCATGATAAATTGCCCTTAGTGTCCAAAAAAGGTTGGGTGGGGTTACAGGGTTTCAGGGATAGGGTGGAGGTGTGGGTTTTAGTGGGGTGCTCTTTGAAGGGGTCGGTGCGGACTTGATGGGCCGAATGGCCTCCTTCTACACTATAGATTCTATGATTTCAAATATTGGCCAGGATGCTGGGGGGAACATGCCAGCTCTCCTCCATAATAGTGACTGAGATATTTTGTGTTCAGGTCAGACAGGCCTCAGTTTAACATCCCATCGAACTTCGGGTGGCGGCCATGGGGGAGTGGGCCTCACATTTGATAGCTCCCGCCTGTAACGGTCTTTTGAACCTTTTTCCCACGTTTTTTTCAGATTTTATGGGATAAGTCAGTGAAGAGTGAGACAGTGAGGAGAAATCCCCCTCCGGTGTAGGGAGAATTGGACCAGACGTGGCCGTGTGAGAAGATAAAGTTCGACAAGGGAGACGCGAGCAGTGCTGGTAACGCGGGACAGCACGGCGGAGAGCAAGGGCCCCCGCGGCACAGTGGTCGACGGAGCAGCTGGTGAAGTTTTTCGAGGAATGCTTCGCCAAGCTGAAGAAGGACACGCTGGACCCGATTAAGCTTCGATTGATCAAGTGGTTCAGAATCAGGAAACCCACGGGAGAGCGATCCAGGAGGTGGAACAAAAGTTGTCCGAGCACCAGGAGTATATAACCGTGCTGGAAAGCAAGGTGGGGATGATGACCGACCGCCAGGAAAGAATGCAGGAGAAGCTGGAGGACCTGGAGTACGGGTCCAGGAGGCAGAATCTCAGAATTGTTGGCCTCCCTGAAGGCAGTGAGGGATCGGATGCGAGGGCCTATGTGACGGACATGTTGGAGAAGTTGATGGGGGCTGGGGCGTTCCCTCGGCCCCTGGAATTGGACAGAGCGCACAGAGCCCTCGCGAGGAAGCCCAGAGCAAACGAGTCGCCGAGGGCCATGGTGGTACGTTTTGGACAAGGAACACGTTTTGAGGTGGGCCAAGAAAGAACGGAGCAGCAGGTGGGAGAACTGTGAGCTGCGCATCTATCAAGACCTGGGAGCGGATTTGGCCAAGAGGCGAGCTGGGTTCAATCGGGCAAAAACGACCCTCTTTAAGGAGGAGGTGAAGTTCGGGATGCTGTACCCAGCCCGCCTGTGGGTCACACATGAGGAACGGGACTTCTACTCTGAAACGCCAGAAGAAGTATAGACCTTCATTAAAGAAATGAAGCTGGAGGTGAATTAAAAGACACTTAAGCCTTGGAGAAGTACTGTGGCAGCGATTTGTGGTGCTGGTTTGTATAAATTTAAGTAGCTCTATGTGAAATAATGGGCTGTGTGGATGGTTAAAGGTTGATCTGTCTTGAGGAAGGCAAGGGGGTGATCTAAGAGTACGGGGAAAAGGCAAGCAGAATGTTGGCGCACCAGCTCAGGAAAAGGGAGGCGGCCAGGGAGATAGGTAAAGTAAAGAGTAGAGACAAGAATACTGTCCTGGACCCAGCGGGGCTGAAAGAGGTGTTTAAAGACTTTTACAGTCAATTATATGAGTCGGAAGCCCCGGCTGGGGTGGAGGGGATGAGGCAATTTCTGGATCAGTTAAGGTTCCCGAGGGTGGAGGAGGACCTGGTGGAGGGGCTGGGAGCCCCAATTGAGATTGAGGAAATAATCAAGGGGCTGGAGGGCATGCAGTCGGGCAAGGCCCCGGGGCCTGACAGCTACCCGGTGGAATTCTACAAGAAGTTTTCAGAGATATTGAGCCCACTGCTGGTGAGGACATTTAAAGAAGCAAGAGAGAAGGCAGTCCTCCCCCCAACAATGTCGCAGGCCTCGATTTCATTGATCCTGAAACGGGAGAAGGATCCGGAGCAATACGGGTCATACAGGCCAATTTCTCTACTGAATGTGGATGCCAAACTGCTGGCTAAGATACTGGCCACAAGGATAGAGGACTGTGTCCCGGGGGTGATAGGGGAAGACCAGATGGGATTTGTTAAGGGAAGGCAACTCTGGGCCAATGTTCAAAGGTTTCTAAATGTTATTATGATGCCCTCAGAAGGAGAGGAGGTGGAGATGGTGGTAGCGATGGATGCGGAGAAGGCGTTTGATCGGGTAGAGTGGAATTACCTGTGGGAGACGCTGGGAAGGTTTGGGTTTGTGGAAGGCTTTATTGACTGGGTGCGGTTGCTCTATCAGACACCAGTAGCGAGTGTGCGTACGAACTGGCTGATGTCGGGGTATTTTGAACTATACCGAGGGACGAGGCAAGGGTGCCCCCTCTCCCCGTTACTGTTTGCTCTGGCCATAGAGCCATTGGCCATGGCGTTAAGAACCTCTAGGAACTGGAAAGGGCTGGTTCGAGGTGGGGGTGGAGCACTGGGTCCCGCTTTACGCAGATGACCTGCTCTTGTACATTTCGGACCCGTTGGAGGGGATGGGGAGTAATGCGAATCTTGGGGGAATTTGGCAATTTTTCAGGGTATAAATTGTACATGGGGAAAAGCGATGGAGGCAATAGGACAGGAGAAGAGACTGGGAGAGCTGCCGCTTAGAATGGTAGGGAAGAGCTTTCGATATCTGGGAATGCAGGTGGCCTGGGAATGGGAGGCACTGCACAAGTTAAACCTATTCTGGTTGGTAGGACAAATGGAAGGGGATTTTGAGGGATGGGACTTGCTCCCGCTATCACTGGCGGGGAGGGTACAGACTGTGAAAATGACGGTTCTCCCCAGATTTCTGTTTGTCTTTCAGTGCCTCCCCATCTTCATCCCGAAGGCCTTTTTCAAGCGGGTGAATAAGATTATTTTGGGCTTTGTGTGGGCGGGTAAAACCCCGCGAGTGAAGAAAGTGTTGCTGAAGCGCAGTCGGGGGGAGGGTGGGTTGGCGCTGCCGGACCTCTGCAATTACTATTGGGCGGCTAATATAGCCATGATTAGGAAGTGGGTAGTGGGGGAGGGGTCGGCATGGGAACGGATGGAGGCGGCGTCATGTACAGACACCAGTCTGGGAGCATTGGTAACGGCACCACTGCCGTTCTCGCCGGCCCGATACTCCACAAGTGGTGGCTCTGAGAATCTGGGGGAATTGGAGGAGTTATAATAACCATAGGTTGGATTGGATTGGATTGGATTGGATTTGTTTATTGTCACGTGTACCGAGGTACAGTGAAAAGTATTTTTCTATTTGGTTTGTACCGGGTAGGCTAGATGGCGGGTTCCGGAGTTGGCAAAGGGCAGGAATTAGTAGGATGGAACAAAGAACAAAGAACAAAGAAAATTACAGCACAGGAACAGGCCCTTCGGCCCTCCCAGCCTGCGCCGATCCAGATCCTTTATCTAAACCTGTCTCCTATTTTCCAAGGTCTACTTCCCTCTGTTCCCCACCCGTTCATATATTAGAACAGTACAGCACAGAACAGGCCCTTCGGCCCTCGATGTTGTGCCGAGCAATGATCACCCTACTCAAGCCCACGTATACCTATCCCAGTAACCCAACAACCCCCATTAACCTTATTATTTTTTAGGACACTAAGGGCAATTTAGCCTGGCCAATCCACCTAACCCGCACATCTTTGGACTGTGGGAGGAAACCGGAGCACCCGGAGGAAACCCACGCACACACGGGGAGGATGTGCAGACTCCGCACAGACAGTGACCCAACCGGGAATCGAACCTGGGACCCTGGAGCTGTGAAGCATTTATGCTAACCACCATGCTACCGTGTTACCCCTGCATCTGTCTAGATGCATCTTAAATGATGCTATCGTGCCCGCCTCTACCTCCTCCGCTGGCAAAGCGTTTCAGGCACCCACCACCCTCTGCATAAAAAACTTTCCACGCACATCTCCCTTAAACTTTCCCCCTCTCACCTTGAAATCGTGACCCCTTGTAATTGACACCCCCAATCTTGGAAAAAGCTTGTTGCTATCCACCCTGTCCATACCTCTCATAATTTTGGATCTATTTATCGACGGGAGCTTTCCCAGCTTGAAAGCTTTGGAGGATGAATTTAAATTGCCAGCAGGGAATGGGTTTAGGTATTTGCAGGTGCACGACTTCCTGAGAAAATAGGTGCCGGCCTTTCCGCTGCTGCCGCCAAGGGGGATACAGGATAGAGTAGTCTCCAGTACCTGGGTGGGAGAGGGGAGGAGTTTAAGGGCAAGTGGGAGGACGAGCTAGGAGGAGAGGCAGATGCGGGGCTATGGGTGGATGCCCTAAGCAGCGTTAATACCTCCTCATCATGTGCCTGATTCAATTTAAGGTAGTTGACCGGGCACACATGACAGCGGCTAGGATGAGTAAGTTCTTCGGGGTAGAGGACAGGTGTGCGAGGTGCGCGGGAAGCTCAGCAAATCATGTCCACATGTTTTGGGCATGCCTGAAGCTTAGAGAGTTTTGGCAGGTTTTGCTCAGGCAATGTCCACGGTGCTAAAAACACGGGTGGTGCCGAGTCCAAAGGTAGCGATCTTTGGAATGTCGGAAGATCCGGGAGTTCAGGGAGCGAAAGAGGCCGACATCCTGGCCTTTGCCTCACCGGTAGCCCGGAGACGGATCTTATTAATGTGGAGGGACTCGAAGCCCCCGAGTATAGAGACCTGGGTCAGCGACATGGCTGGGTTTCTCAGCCTCGAGAAAATAAAGTTTGCCTTAAGAGGGTCAATGTTAGGGTTCATCGGGAGGTGGCAGCCGTTTGTCGACTTTCTCGGGGAAATTAAAATGTCAGCAGACACAGGGGGCGCGATTCTCCCAAAGGGAGACAAAGTGCCAACGCCAGAGTGAAAACCGGAGTGTTTCACTCCGGCGTCGGAGGCTGCTCCTTGCCCCCTATTCTCCCACCCCCAGGGGGCTAGGAGCGGCGGCGCGTTAAACTCGTGCGCCAGGCCTTGACGCCTGTGTCAAAGCGGCGCCGCCTGAATGACGCGGCCGGCGGCGCCTAAATAACGTCACCCATGGATACGCGGTTGCCGTCCTCCCCTCCGCCGCCCCGCAAGACATGGAGGATTGATCTTGCGGGGCGGCAGAGGGAAAAGAGTGCGTCTTTCAGAGACGCCGGCCTGACGATCGGTGGGCATCGATCGCGGGCCAGACCCTCCCTGAGCACCCCCCTGGTGCTCGATCTTCCCTCCGCCCCCCACAGGCCCCACACGCAGCAGTCACGCGCTGTTCACGCCAGCAGCAACCAGATGTGGTTGGCGCCGGCGTGAACCGGTCGTATTAGGCAGGCCGCTCGGCCCATCCGGGCCGGAGAATCGCCGCTCGACCGGAGCGGCGATTCTCCGAGCGGCCTGTCGCAAAACGCGACCGACACGCCGTTTTGGGGGGGGGGGGGGGGGGTGGGAGAATCACGTGCGGGTGCCAGGGCGGCGTGGTGTGAATCAACCGGCGTTGGGGTCAGAGAATAACACCCACAGTATTCCAAAGGGGGGGGGGGGCGGATTGTTGTTGCATAGTTGAGGTGCGTGAAGATTGGGCTGGAGGGGGAAATGTTTATTTTACCATGTTGTTGTCATTGTTTATGTCACTGTAATAAAAATTTTCAAATACCTTAATTAAATATTTAAATAAAAGTTTAACATCCCATCAGATCTTTGACAATGCAGTACTTCCTCAGCACAGTAGAGGGAGCCACAGCCTAGCGAGAGAAACAAGAACGGAGCAAAGACAAATCCTGTGGATGCTCCACCTTCAGGACTGGAGCCTAGTGGAGACGGACTGGAGACAAGCAAAGGGTCATATGGGGGGTCAGGGGGCGCAGGTATTTTCTCACCCTCAGCTTGTACAGTCGCTCAATCTGTGGGAAGAAACAGAAGAGTTAATAATTTTCAACTGGAGCTCATCCAAGAGATGTTCAATATTTTAAATGTACTGTAGATAAGAGATGGTGGATGGAAACTTCGCCACAGTCCCAGGGGATCATAGGCTGCTCGGCCCTCTGACAGGTGGGTGGTTTAACCTGAGGGTCACCACAGGCGGCGGGCGGGCGCTGCCCATTTTGCAGGATGGCTGTATGCTGGTGGAAGGCAGATCACTTGCAGGTAGGTCTAACATCAACTACTGGTACCATGATGTGTTGGGTACTCTGGATCCGTGGAGACTGCGTTTACCTCAGCAGTAACACATACAGGCTACCAACACTTGAAATAGTACAACACTATTTTATTAAGCTAGAAACTGTTGAACATACTTTCACTGTGGGTCGACACTATGTTAGATTAAACTAAAGACCTATGTCTATCCTAAACAGTCTATACTATCAACACATGGTAAAGATCTGTGCTGCAAGCTGTGAGCTCTGTCCTTCTGAGAGGCTGCATCCCGAATCAACGGGAAAACTCATGCCCTCTGTCTTTATAGTGAGTGTGCTCTAACTAGTGATTGGCTGCTGTGTTGTGTGTGTTGATTGGTCTTGCTGTGTGTCAATCAGTGTATGTGTCTGCACCATGATATACTGATGTGTATTATGACAGTTACGTTGAGAGGGCTGGGCCTTCATAGATAACCTCAGCCGGTACGGGAATTGAACCCAGGGTCGTCGGCATCTCTCCCCATCATGAATCAGCTCTCCAGCTAACTGGGCTAACCGACCCATATTAAACGACAGATATTTAATATATAGAATAATATAGAATTTAAAATTAACACTGTAAAGTCAGGCCAGGTCTCCAACCTTAAAGTTGAGGAAGATGCTTAAGATTTTTGAAGGACACAGAACATACGGGCAAGGAGCAGGAGGAGGCTATTCGGCCAATCTGCCATTTATTAAAAATTAATTTCTCGGGATGTGGGTGTCGCTGGCTAAACCAGCATTTATTGCCCATCCCTAATTGCCCCTTGTGAGCTTAAGTGGGTCGGTACAGACTCAATGGGCAAAATGACATCCTTCTGCACTGTATGTTCTATGCTCTATGTTGACCGGCGTCCCATCACCATCAGTGTTTTATTATGAATTTATCAGTTAATTGAATTTAAATTTCTCCCGCTGCTGTGGTGGGATTTGAACTCATCTTTCGAGGGAATTAGTTGCGGCCTTTGGGTCATTAGCTCAGCGCCATTACCATAATGCCACCAAACCTTTACTAAGCCTGGGAGAAGCAGATTTATAATTTGCATTCTGCTTTCTTACCTTTTTCCACTATTAACACTCTTTCCCGTACCAGCCTCCCCGAACAGGCACCGGAATGTGGTGACTAGGGGCTTTTCACAGTAACTTCATTTGAAGCCCACTCGTGACAATAAGCGATTTTCATTCATTCATTTCATTCATCCCTGAATGGCATCATTAACACTCCCCTTTGTCTCATGTCCATGTAATGACTCAGACCAGGCCTTTGAGATTGGCCAATTGCAATACGAGTTCCCTGATTAGTGGGCCAATCAGGGATTTTTTTTTTTTGTATATAGCAGGGATTGTCAGATCCTCTGCACTCCCAGGGTGAATAGCGAGCTGAATGCACATGGTTGTACTGCTGTTGGTTTTGTTAATAAAAGGAATTCCTTGATCCCGGATTGCCTTGATCCACTACAGTTTGCCTACCGCTGCAACAGGTCCACAGCAGACGCCATCTCCATGGCCCTGCACTCTACCCTGGAACAGCCTCCCGGACAGGCGCCGGAATGTGGCGACTAGGGGCTTTTCACAGTAACTTCATTTGAAGCCTACTCGTGACAATAAGCGATTTTCCTTTCATTTCACCTAGATAACAAAGATACTGATGTCAGACTCCTATTTATCGACTACAGCTCAGCCTTCAACACCATCATTCCTACGGAACTCATCTCCAAACTACGTGGCCTTGGCCTCGGCTCCTCCCTCTAGGACTGGATCCTGAACTTTCAAACCCACAGGCCACGATCAGTAAAGATAGGCAACAGCACCTCCTCCACGATCATCCTCAACACCGGTGCCCCACAAGGCTGTGTCCTCAGCCCCCTACTATTCTGATTATATGGTGTGGAGATGCCGGTGTTGGACTGGGGTGAGCACAGTAAGAAGTCTTACAACACCAGGTTAAAGTCCAACAGGTTTGTTTCAAACACTAGCTTTCGGAGCGCTGCTCCTCCCTCAGGTGAAAGGAGGAAGGAACAGCGCTCCGAAAGCTAATTCTCCTTGCACACCTATGACCGTGTGGCCAAATTCCCCTTCAACTTGATTTTCAAGTTTGCTGATGACACCACCGTAGTTGTTCAGATTTCAAACAATGACGAGTCAGAGTACAGGAATGAGATAGAGAATCTGGTGAACTGGTGTGATGACAATAATCTCTCCCTCAATGTCAACAAAATGAAGGAGATTGTCCTCAACTTCAGGAAGCGTAGTGGAGAACATGCCCCTGTCTACATCAATGGGAACAAAGTAGAACGGGTCGAGTTTTTAGGTGTACAGATCACCAACAGCCTGACCTGGTCCCCCCCATACCGATACGATAGTTAAGAAAGCCCACCAACGACTACTTTCTCAGAAGACTAAGGAAATTTGGCATGACCTACCACCAACTTCTACAGATGCATCATAGAAAGCATTCTTTCTGGTTGAACCACAGCTTGGTATGGATCCTGTTCTGCCCAAGACCGCAGGAAACTACAAAAGGTCATGAATGTAGCCCAGTCCATCACGCAAACTAGCCTCCCACCCATTGACACTGTCTACAATTCCCGCTGCCTCAGAAAGGCAGCCAGCATAATTAAGGACCCCACGCACTCCGGACATACTCTCTTCCACCTTCTTCCGTCAGGAAAAAGATACCAAAGTTTGAGGTCACGTACCGACCGACTCAGGAACAGCTTCTTCCCTGCTGCCATCAAACTTTTGAATGGACCTACCTCGTATTAAGTTGATCTTTTCTCTACACCTTGCTATAACTGTAACATTATATTCTGCAGTCTCTCCTTCCTTCCCTATGTACGGAATGCATTGTTTGTACAGCATGCAAGAAACAATACTGTTCACTGTAAACTAATACATGTGACAATAATAAATCAAATCAAAATCAAAGGAATTCTGGTGAAAGGACTTCTGACTTATTACAGTGACGACGAGGAAAAAGGAACGACCCGAAGGAACCTGCTCATTGTCAGTCGCCACATATTGAGGGTAAGCCTATTACAGTCCATATCTGTCAATATCTCCTTTGCCCCAACTTATCCCTGTTCTTCTATTCTGTCCCACCTCCTCCACCCTCTTCTCCTACTACATAATTCGTTGCTTATCTCATAAAGTCATAGAGTTTTACAGCACAGAAAGAGGCCCTTTGGCCCATTGCGCCTGCACCTATCTATTCTACTCCCATTTTCCAGCACCTGATCGGTAGCCTTGTAGGCCGTGGAATTTCAAATGTTCACCTCAACGCTTCTTAAATGTTGTGAGGGTTCCTTTCTTCAGTTCCGCAGAAGGGTTGTTTGGACTTGAAGCATTAACTCTATTTCTCTTCACAGGTGCTGCCAGACCTACTGCGTTTATCCAACATTTACTGTTTATATTATCATTTTCAATCACATTTAGGGCCCACTTTGTCAATTTAAATGAACAATTGTTTTTGCTTGTTCCTCCT
Source organism: Scyliorhinus canicula (assembly GCF_902713615.1). Classification (NCBI taxonomy): domain Eukaryota; kingdom Metazoa; phylum Chordata; class Chondrichthyes; order Carcharhiniformes; family Scyliorhinidae; genus Scyliorhinus; species Scyliorhinus canicula. Next base: position 191,144,836 of record NC_052153.1, read on the forward strand.
TTGAATCACAAAACAGGCAAAAGCGAAATGGACGTACCTTTTATTTTGATGAATAGAATTATCCCTGTTATCAGGAGGAGGAGAAATTTAATCAGGGGGATGAGGCAGAACATCCCAATGATGAAGTTTGAGTAGTTGAAGCCAGCAGTGCCTAAAAGAATCTGACGGACATCTCTCCCGTGCTCATTGACAGCCACACAGCCGTATGTCCCTCTCAGCGTTGGGTCGAGAAACCTTCCTACAGTCTGATATTTGCCTGGCACTCGTGTGACCGTTGTGCCACCGCTGTCCTCGTGCACCGTGCTGTTTTCAGGGGCGATCCATGTGATGTTGGCAGGTGGCTCCCCTTCAACGCGGCACACAATGGTGTCTCCGGTTATATCATCCGTCACGGCCGACAGATCCAAGATGGTGGCTGGGGCTTGGGGAAGAAAGAGAGATGCAGATGAACAGTTTGGATTAGAACATAGAACATAGAACAGTACAGCACAGAACAGGCCCTTCGGCCCTCAATGTTGTGCCGAGCCATGATCACCCTACTCAAACCCACGAATCCACCCTATACCCATAACCCAACAACCCCCCCCCTTAACCTTACTTTTAAGGACACTACGGGCAATTTATCACGGCCAATCCACCTAATCCGCACATCTTTGGACTGTGGGAGGAAACCGGAGCACCCGGAGGAAACCCACGCACACAGGGGGAGGACGTGCAGACTCCGCACAGACAGTGACCCAGCCGGGAATCGAATCTGGGACCCTGGAGCTGTGAAGCATTTATGCTAACCACCATGCTACCCTGCTGCCAATTGGATTGGATTTTGTTTATTGTCACGTGTACCGAGGTGCAGTGAAAAGTATTTTTCTGGGGGCAGCTCAAACAGATCGTTTAATACATGAAAAGAAGCTAAAAGAAAAAGAAAAGACATAAAAGGGCAACACAAGGTCCACAATGTAGATACATAGACACCGTCATCGGGTGAAGCACACAGGGGTGTCATATTAATCAGGTCAGTCCATAAGAGGGTCATTTAGCATTCTGGTAACAGTGGGGAAGAAGCTGTTTTTGAGTCTGTTCGTGCGTGTTCTCAGACTTTTGTATCTCCTGCCCGATGCAAGAAGTTGGAAGAGTGAGTAAGCCGGGTGGGAGGGGTCTTTGATTATGCTGCCCGCTTTCCCCCGGCAGCGGGAGGTGTAGATGGAGTCAATGGATGGGAGGCGGGTTCGTGTGATGGACTGGGCTGTGTTCACGACTCTCTGAAGTTTCTTACAGTCCTGGGCCGAGTAGTTGCCATACCAGGCTGTGATGCAGCCCGATAGGATGCTTTCTATGGGGCATCTGTAAAAGTTGGTAAGGGTTAATGTGGAGAGGCTGAATTTCCTTAGTTTCCTGAGGAAGTATAGGCGCTGTTGTGCTTTCCTGGTGGCACCGTTGACATGGGCGTCGCTGACTGGACCAGCATTTATTGCCCATCCCTAATTGCCCTTGCGAAGGCAGTGCCAACCTGCCTTCTCGAACTGCTGCAGTCCAACTGGTGTAGGTACACCCACTGTGCTGTTAGGGAGGGAAATTGGTAAAGTCCGAATGGAACATCAGATCTGAATGAAGGATAAGTCGCAACACTCTGATTTTTAATCTCGAGTCCTGTCTGAAGCTTGTTAGTTGTAAGCTTGTGTCAAAACTAAACACATCCACACCCTGTTCAGAAAAGCAACTTTTGCATCGCAGGAATATATTCCAATTGGTGAAACCCATTTCACGAGGAATAAATTGAGGTTCTTGGAGGATGTGGGGAGGCTGGTGTCCCGCACAGACTTATCAGAATAAAACCAGGACTTCAACCGTCGATTTTTAAAAAAGTAAAAAGGATTTGATGGAGTTGACACAGAGAATCTGTTTGCTGTGGTGAAGAGCCCAGAATAAGGGGATATTATCTTAAAGTTCGAACCGCTCATGTGTGAAATCGGGAAACGTTTTTAACGCGCGGATGGTCCTATGAGGTATTTTGATATCTCTGATATTTCTGTTACACTGTGAGGCATGGAGTGTGGAGCACATCGGGATGGAGGGAGAGGAATGCTGACCCAGGGCATCATCAAGGGGCTCATATTGAATTTTTAAAAATAAAGATAGTTTTAACTGAACAGGGACTCACACACACACACACACAAATCAGGACATGTAATTTCAACTGTCATGAAGGTGGTGATGTGTTGGGTAAGCTGGGTCTGCGAGGACTGCGTTTACTGTAGTAGTGAGAGAGACAGGCTTCCAACACTTAAAGAAATGCAACTCGATTTTATTGAACTCTTAACTATCATACATACTTTAACTGTGGGTTGACACTATGCTGACTTGACTGGAGACCTGAGGCTAACCTGACCAGACTATCTTACTACCACATGGTGTTTGTTCTAGTTGCTGCTCACGGGCTCTGACTGTCTCAGAGGCTGGATCCCAAGAGAACAGGAAAACTAGTGCCCTCTGGCTTTATAGTGGCCGTGTTCTGTCTGGTGATTGGCTGCTGTGTTCTGTGTGTTTATTGGTCATCCTGTGTGTCAATCACTGCCTGTCTGTGCACCATCATACACGTGTGTGTATGTTATGACAGGTGGTGGCCCAGACTAATTGCACAACCTGACACTCCCTCCACAACAACTCACATAGACAATGTCCCCTCTGGAAATGTGGAAATGGGTTTCTCCCAGACTTTTCAAGATACACGTGTTATGTTCTTGTATTGTTCTCCAAGATACCCAAACCCGTCGTGTTTATAAAGAACATAGTGTTGCCCTGTAATAATGTTGGTGAACCACAAGCCTTCCCTTATATCGATCAAATGACCGCACAACCAGTTAGTTAGTTCAAAAGATGGTTTACTTACACACACGAGTTACCTCGACATGCACACACAATATCTACAACGAGTTAAACTACACCTATCAGCTACAATCACCGATACTTAACTTCAGGGTGACCGGCACTGTGCAAATGGATAAGGCCTTTATCTGGATTTCACTTGGCTGGTTCGAAGAAAGTGGCTCTGTCTCTGCTGGGCTCATCCATCAGGTAGCGATCGTTGGTCTTGAACTTGGCTGGCTGTTCCTGCTACAATTGGGTTAGCACAAGCCGGATCCAAAAGAGACAGAACACATGGCTGTGTCCTCTTTTATCCCTCTGAGATCTTGCGCTCTTTGGGGCGGTCCTTAACCTTGGACCCAATAGTTCGACAGGGCTCTGATCACTGTCTTCGATTTCGGCCAATAAAGGGGCGGGTGCCTTGGTAGCTGGGCGGGTCCTTAGTGTCATTGACCTTGGCACTTTCTGAGTGAGTGGAGTGGCGCCAATCAGTCTGTGGCTGTACCGGTTGTTTGATTGGAGTTCTATTGTCCTTGGAAAATGGGCCATTAAAATGCAAACGAGCGGGGGTTTCGATCAGGTCTGGTTACCTGTGTTACAGATACACATAGGCTCTGTATCTGTCTGAGTACTGGGTTGGCCATAATTCCCATGGTCCTTTGCAAGTGGCTATCTTAGATGGCTACAATAGAGTTTAAACCAACGCTAGTTTATTTTACACTACTTGAAATGGTTTGCACACTCTACTGAGTAACAGCTAATAAAATAATAGCATTGAATCTATGTTACAGTAATTAATTATCTCTCACTAATACAACCTACACTCTAACTCAACCTCACATTTTCCTGCTTCATCAACTTCTCCAACAGCTTCTCCCAGAATGCTTAGAGACGCAGCCTTTTATAAGACTACTCGGTGATGCCATCTACTGTTGATATAAAGGAACATCACCTTGTTAATCCTTTACTCTCCTTATATTATACATATCATTACAACACGTATTCCATCCAGTGCTGGTTTGCAGCTGGAGATCCTTCCTCCTCCGGCAGAGAGCAGGAAATGACCACATGCAGATGATCTTGCAAAGCCTTGGCGGGATTGATAAGACACTGAAACCTGATTGGATGACCCAGATATGTCAAGGGACCCGGGTCAAAAAGCCACAGTCCACAGAAAACACTGGGCGGGATTCTCCGTTTTGCCGGCACCCGGGAGTTTTCCGATGGTGTGGGGCTGCCCCCAATGGGAAACCCCATTGATGGGCTGGTGTAACGGAGAATCCCGCCGGCGGGTCGGGGAAGAAATGTGGCACGGCGGGGCGGAGAATCCCGCCCATGATCTATGCAGACGGCTTAAATGCCATTGCCCTTTTTGTAATGACCAGTTTGAAATGATTGGAATGTTCTTTCAGATATTTTATGAATGAAGCATACTTTTGCAAAAATGAAGTCATGTGGAAGAACTGACGAATCGGGGTTGAATCCCTGCATGCGGGTCTTACGGGTGTAATACAGGGGCTGTTTAGCACAGAGCTAAATCGCTGGCTTTTAAAGCAGACCAGCAGCACGGTTCGATTCCCGTACCAGCCTCCCCGGACAGGCGCCCGAATGTGGCGACTAGGGGCTTTTCACAGTAACTTCATTGAAGCCTACTCGTGACAATAAGCAATTTTCATTTTCATTTCATTTTCAATAAGTATACACCATTGTTTAGTGAGTTAATAAAGTGGAAAAGTATGCTAAGTTTGTTTTGTGTCATTAATACCTAGTACGGCATCCGGACCTTTGATGGAAGTGAGACCCCCTCCCCTGCCATATTAGACATCAAGAATCCTCTTTTCCACAGAGTTGTGAATGCCAGTTGGAGCTTTTAAGACTGCAGATAATTCTTGAGTAAGAATTTGGAGCAAAAGTAGGGAAGTTAAAATAGGCGGAGACGGTTCTGGAGAAACCATCGTTGAATGTTGTAAAAACCCATCTGGTTTACTGACGTCTTTTTGGGAAGGAAGTCTGCCGCCCTTACCTAGTCTGATTACATGTGACTCCAGACCCACATGTGACTCTTAAATGCCCGCTGTATTGGCCCAGCTGGATGGCCAATGCTGGCCTTGCCAGTGATGGCCACATGCCATGAAAAAATAAAGGACAATAAGTAGAGACGATCCATGCTTTAAATAAATGCCGGAGCAGGCTCGATGGGCTGAATGGCCGACGTCTGCACTATAAATTCTATAATTCCATGGGCTCCCAGTGTTCCATCAACTGGGAATCTTCTGCACAAATCCATTATTCTATATGTTGTTTTCAATCTTGAATCTCTGACGCTTATTAATTATGTGTCAGGGACCAAATTGACGAACATGTCCACATTTGTACAATCCAGTTCATAAACATTTCGCTTTGAATAATGCCTGGTCAATACTGCTTGTTTGGTATCGACACATGAGTTGGATATTGGAATGCAGAGTAAAATGTCAAAATTTTCCGACGATACTAAGTTTGGAGGGAGTGATAAATAGTGAAGACGATACGACTCGACAGCAATAGGACACGGGTGGGTTATCAGAGTGAGTGAAGTTGGAGATGGATTTCATAACAGGTGACGCATTTTGGCAGCGGGGGTAAGGAGAAGCAATAGAAGTTAATGGCAAAAATTCAAAAGAGTGTGCGGGGGTAGAAGGTGCATTAATTATTCAAGACACAGGCAGGACACGGTGAGAGAAATGATTAGCAACAGTTATGGAGTCCTGGGCTTGAATCGAGGTATTGAGGGCAGAAGCAGGGAAGTTATGCTGAACTTTTCTGGAGCTCTGGTTAGGCGCAACGAGAGTATTGCGTCCAGTTTTGCTCACCACGCTTTGGGAAGGATGTGAGGGCCATCGGGAGGGAGCAAAGGAGATTTCCCAGAATGGTTCCGGGGATGGGAGGTGTCGCCATCTGGGTTGGCCACTTACAACAGGAAACATGGACGTTCGCAAAGCCTAAAGGGAAATATGGCCAATGTAAGATTCAGGCAGGCACAGAGCCAGCATGTATATTCGTGAGCAGAGAATCCAGACAGCATAGAAACCCCCCCAACCGATTAGCATATTAATGGCCCATCTCCATAGGACAAAGGACTGATACTCAGGTAACCGATACAATTCCAGACAACCCGGCGCCACTCCCTTTACTCAGGAAGCATAAACAGCCAAGGTCAATGGCCGCTTAGGACACGCCCAGCCATCAAGGCACCCGCCCCCTTTATTGGCTCAGATCGAAGGCAGTGATCGAGAACTGCCCAATTAATTGGGTCCAAACCTAAGGACCGCCCAAAGGAGCGCAGAAACTCCCCAGGGATAAAGAGAGACACTGCCATGTGTTCGATCTCTTTTGGACCTGGCACTCCGGCAACGTCCATCTCCAGCTGCAGCACCACCAGAATCAAGTTCAAGTTCAACGCCCGCTACCAGGCGGATGATCCTAGTCGAACCGCTTCTCCAGATCCAGCAGATCCAGATTCGAACAAAGGCCACTGTTCCTCTGACCTAAGCCAGGTGCCTGAAGTTAAGTACAGGTTGTCATAGTTGTTAGGTGTAGTTTAGCTCGTAGTGTTTTTGTTGCATGTGTCAGTTAATCTTGTGTGTAAATAAAGTATTATTGAACTTGAACTAACTAACTGGTTGTTGGGTCTTTGATCGATATCCTGTTGTGGTGGTATCATTTGATACCTGGGGACTCTGAAAACAATATAATATCGATATCTAGACAAAAGAAGGGCAACCTTATTGACTGCCATATTTTTAGCGAGTAAATATAGCAACAGAGGGCTTTCAGTTCCAGGGTTAGGTTGGAGAAGTTGGGATTGTTCCCCTTGGAGCAGCAGAGATTGAGGGGAAATTTGATAGACGTGAACACAATTATGACAAGTTTAGATAAAATGGACAAATAAAATCTCTTCCCGTTAGCTAATGATACAGGGACTGGGGGGGAGGCACAGATTGATGGTGTTTGGGTAAGAGATGGAGTGGGGGAACGTGAAGAATGCAATGAATAATCTGGAACTGATGGAAGAGGAGGTGACCAATAATTTCAAAAGAAAATTGTATTGGCACTTGAGAATAAGCCAGGTAAAGACGATTGAACGTGGGATTTGGACTGAATGGATTGAGAGGCAGCATGAACTCAATGAAAACCTCCTTCTGTGCCATTGTGATTCTACGATTAATATTTAATTTTTGAAGTGGGACAAATTGGATAGCTTTTTAGAAGTGTCAGCAGAGACACAATACTATGAATAGACTCCTTCTCGGCTTGATCATGCTACGATTCTATGAAGTAGGTTTTAGTATTTTAGTCCATACGTTGTGCCTCTACAGTAAACATTTACTCCCTCCATCACTGACACACAGTAGCAGCCGTGTGTACCATCTACAAGATGACCTGCTGGAACTCACCAAGGCTCCTTTGACAGCATCTTCCAAGCCTACAACCTCTACTGAAGAATCTTGCTTTGGACAACATGAAGATGGCTTCATAGTCTTGGATATATTAGGTCTTTCTTAACAACTGAAACTATATGGGCATATATAGTAGAAGATACAGGTATGGAGCTGACTCCATCCTAGGTCTTTACACATCTACACCCATCTGTAGACTGAACCTAGCTCTGGGTCATATGTCTCCTTACGTCACTGTGTGGGTGATACTGAACTCAGTCCCACATTAACAGTATATGTCCAGATCTTACCGCTACATCTACCATCTAGAAGGACAACAACCAACGAACAAAGAACAAAGAAAAGAACAGCACAGGAACAGGCCCTTCAGCCCTCCAAGCCTGTGCCGACCAGTCTAACCTAAAACCGTACGCAGATCCGAGGTCTTTATCCCTCTATTCCCATCCTATTGTATCTGCTTCCACCACCTCCTCCGGCAGCGAGTTCCAGGCACCCACTACCCTCTGTCGGCAGCAGATATCTGGGAACACCACCACCTGGAGATTCCCTTCCAAGCCACTCGCCATCCTGACTTGGAAATATTTTGCTGTTCCTTCACTGCCCTTGGGGCTACATCCTGGAACTCCCTCCCTAACAGCACAGTGGATGTTCTTGCACCCACGGACGGCAGCGGTTCAAGCAGGCAGCTCACAACCACCTTCTAAAGGGCAACTAGGGACGGGCAACAAATGCCCACCTGAACAGTGACACACACATCCCATGAATTCATTTAAAAAATATATCAAAACTATCCAATGGCTAAATCAGAAAATATACCGGTTGTCAAAAGTTAGGTTTTCATACTATCGTCGACCTTGATCTTTTCTTACCAACAACCCGTAGTGTCGTCACATCCTGAATCACATTTTCCCGTCTCCTTTTCTTGATGTGGACGTGACAGAAGTAATCACTGGTGTCGTTCAGCTGCAGGTCACTGATCCTGAGGGAGGCGTCTCCTTGGGTAAGGTTTCCGATCAGTTCATATCGATCTTCTTCATTGACAGTAACCGAGTTGGTGACGTGAGATTTAGCAGCGAGGGAACGAGTGTGATTAAACACGGTGCACTCTGTGTATGGATCCCCCTTCATCCAGAGGACAGTGACGGAGCTGGCAAACCGGTCAGGGGGAGTGAAGGTGCAGGGCAGCGTGACAGAATCTCCTTTCATCCCAGTCACAGGCCCCGTGTTGTTCTTACCTGAGATAGGGAAAGATTTGAAAGAATATACAATGTAAGCCTACTTGTGACACCAATAAAGATTATTATTATATGGATAGAGTTTACATTCTGTTGGTCCGTGTGGCAATATTCACTGAATCAGAAAGTGAAGCACCTTTAAAACAAATACGAGAAAAAATTGCATTTCTGTAGCACCTTTCACAACCTTGCGATGTCTGAAAGCACTTTTGAAGTTTAGTCACTGCTGCAATACAGGAAACACAGCAACCAATTTGTACACAGCAAGCTCCACAACCAGCAACGTGATCATGACCAGGTTCTGTTTTTATTGCCATCGGCTGAGGGGTAGACATTGACCCGGACACTTGGGGTTACCTCCACAGCTCGTTTTCCACATGAGGGCCATGGGAGCGTTTCCAAACCCTGAACGATCAGGTGAGACATCAGTTTGCGTTCTTACCTGAAAGGTGGCACTTCTGACAATGCAGCACTCCTCCAGAACCCAAATAGGTGGAGGATATTCGGCCCTTTGAGCCTACTCTGCTATTCGGTAAGATCATGGCTGGGCGGGTTGTGTCTCAACCCTGCTTTCCTGTCCACCTCCCCTTGGCTCCATTGTCTGTCAGAAATCTGTCTCACTCAGTTTGAATATATTCAATGACCCAGCTTCCCCTGCTTTCTGGGAAAGAGGATTCCACAGACTAACGACTCTCCGAAAACATTCCCTTTTTCTCCATCTTATTTCAAAACCTTTGCCCCCAGGTTCTAGTCCCCGCCACCCCACAAAGGAAACACCTGTCAGGTATCTACCCTGTCAAATCCCCTCAGGATCTTATGTGTACAATACTGATTACGGTTATAGCGTGTCAACATGAAAAAGACCCATTTATCCCTACTCTCAGTTTCCTCTAAGCTCAATGCATGCAAATATTTTAACCCCCACGACATGAGATATTCTTTTGCATAGTAACCTTTGATGGGGCATAGTTTTTAACAAAAGGAGGCTGCCATTTAAGGCGTAGTTGAGAATAACTTATTTCCTCTCTGAGGCTCCTGAATCTTTGGCACTCTCTGACCCAGAGATAGGGGGAGGCAGGGTCAATGAATATTTTTAAGGCTGAGGTGGATGGATGCCGAGCTGACAAGGAAGTCAAAGGTTATCAGGGGGCAGGCGGAATGTGACGTTGAGGCCACAATCACATTAGCCATGATCATATTGAGTGGCGCAGTGGTCCAAGGGGCCGAATGGCCTACTCTTACTCAAAATTCATATGTCCCAATGTTCATGTGAGGCAACGCCTGAGTTAATTGCCTTAGAATACTCCGTTTCTGATCTCCTCTTGTGGCCTTAGTATTTATATGGCTGATTCAGTCTTGTTTCTGGCAATGTTGAAGCCGATGTTGAAGGCAGGGAGTTCTGTGGCGGGATTGCCATTAAATATCAAAGGGAGATGTTTAGGTTCCCTCTTGTTGGAAATGGTGCCTGGTACCTGGGAGGTGTGAATGTTACTTGCCACTTATCAGCCCAAACTTGAATGTGGACTATGTGTTGCTGCACATGAACACGGACTGCTTGAGTATCTGGGAATGATGGAGTTCAGGGGTTAGGTGTACAGGAAATGAAACAAACAGGACTGTGAAGTGAGGAAAAGGTGGGGGTGGGGGGGTGGGGGGGGGATATTTGAAATGAAACGAAAATTGTTTATTGTCACGAGTAGGCTTCAAATGAAGTTACTGTGAAAAGCCCCTAGTTGCCACATTCCGGCGCCTGATCGGGGAGGCTGGCACGGGAATCGAACCGTGCTGCTGGCCTGCCTTGGTCTGCTTTCAAAGCCAGCGATTTAGCCCAGTGTGCTAAACCAGCCCCTGACAGCTCTCTCAAAGAGCCAGCCTGGACACTGTGAGCCAAATGGCCTCGCATGACTCTCTGATCCCAACTGTCGACAATCTGATTTTTCAACTTTCAACAAATTCTCACCTGCCACCACAAGAATTGTTTGAAATGAGCTTCGGGGTGTTTTATTGGAATATTCCTTCAGATTCACAAGACAAACAGTTTGCCGATAGTTATCGTGTCGGGATAGCTGTTTCATCATTTTTTAAAAAATATTTTTTATTCACCTTTTTCACATTTTCTCTCAAATTTACACCCAACAATAAACAATCATCAGTAATGAATGTAATGTCAATCCCCATATCAATAACAACGATCCCATCCTCCCACCAAACCCCAGACATTGGCCCGCATGTTAACATAAACAAATGACAAAAGGAATCAGGAATCACCCTTCGTCACCATTAACACATACAGTCTCCCTCCCCCAACCCTCCCAGCCCCCAACCCCCCTAATGCTCGATGTGATCCAATTCTAAAAAGTGCAGAATGAATAACGCCCAAGAATTGTAGAACCCCTACATCCTTCCCCTCAGTTCAAATTTGACCTTTTCAAGCTTTAAGAATTCCAACAGGTCCCCCCGCCACGTCAGAAAACAGGTTGGAGAGGTTGATCTCCACCTTAACAGGATCCGTCTTCGGGCGATCAACGAAGCGAAGGCTACAACATCTGCCTCCGCGCCCGTTTCCAACCCTGGCTGGTCCGACTCCCCGAATATGGCCTCCTGAGGGCCCCGGGCCAGTTTCACGTGCACCACTTTAGAGATTACCCTAAAAACCTCCTTCCAGTAATCCTCCAGCTTTGGGCAGGACCAAAACATATAAATGTGGTTCATATTCCACATATGAACCATCTTCTACTCCCTCAGAGAGCCGGCACATCCTCGCCCTTGTGAGGTGTGCTCTGTACACCACCTTCAGCTGTATCAGCCCCAACCTCGCACACAAGGTGGAGGCACTCACCCTCCGGAGCACCTCACACCAGAACCCCTCCTCCATACCCTCTCCCAACTCTTCCTCTCACTTTGCCTTGATCCCTTCTAGCGGCGCCTTCTCCTCCTCCAAAATAGCCCCGTAAACTGCCGATACTACCCCCTTCTCCAGTCCTCCTGTCGTCAGCACCTCCTCCAGCAATGTGGAAGCCGGCTCTACTGGGAAGCTCTGTACCTCCTTTCTGGCAAAGTCTCGAATCTGCATGTATCTAAATATTTCCCCCTGCTCCAGCCCATACTTACCTGTTTAATCATTATGGAAGCGTCATTCTCTCTTGGATTCCCCATCACTCGATAACGCTCGCCATTATTCTGGTGGATCCGATTCGCAAACCGGCTGCTCTGTGGGTTTAGCGATGGGTAATTTGTGTGACTAAAAAGCACCATATTTGTTCACTTTTCCATCCACGTGACTGTGATCTTACCTTTATACCGCAGCTGAGGGTGAGTGAACTTGCAGAACAGACCAGTGGCCTTCCCTTTCCGACCCGTCACCTTATCTGGTGTCTCCACGCTCCAGCCGTTCTCGCTGAAACCTGCGCAGCATCACAACGTAACTCAGAAGGGCACAGAATTAATAAAAGATCTCTCAACCTTCTCAAACTTCCTCCAGTGCATTCTCAGACTAGCGAGGGCTCCTTTGACAGCCCCACATCTAGAAGGACAAGGGCAGCAGCTGCATAGGAAAACCACCACCTGGAGAGTCTCCTCTAAGTCACTCACCACCCTGACTTGGAAATATATCGGCCGTTCCTTCACTGTCGCTGGGTCAAAATCCTGGAACCCCCTCCCTAACAGCAGAGTGGGTGTACCTACACCATATGGACTGCAGCGGTTCAAGAAGGCAGCTCACCACCCTTATCAAGGATAAATAGGGATGGGGCGATGGGCAGTAAGTATTGGTTATGCTGGTGATTCCAAACAATTAATTAAGAAAAAGACTTTCCTTCCAAAAACCTATTTTTTTCTTAACTCGTTCACAGGATGTGGGTGTCGCTGGCTGGGTCAGCATTTATTGTCCATCCCTAATTGCCCTTGAACTGAGTGGCTTGCTCGGCCATTTCAGAGGGCAGTTTATTGTCAACCCCATTGCTGTGGATCTGGAGTCACATGTAGGCCAGGCAGGGTAAGGACTGCAGATTTCCTTCCCTAAAGGACATTAGTGAACCGGTTGGGTTTTTAATGACAATCGATGATGGTTTCATGAGTTTAATTCCCGGTTTTTATTGAATTCAAATTTGGTGGTGGAGGCAGGAACTCTCATAACATTTAAGAAGTATGTAGATGTAGCGTTTGCGATCTCAGGACAGACAAGGGTGTGGGCCAAGTGATGGAAAAAATGGGACTAGGATGGTTGTTTTTGACCGGCGCAGAGGCGATGGGCAGAATGGCCTTTCCGTGCCGAATGATTCTATGACTATGAGTGACTGCGACAGAAAAAGGAGAGAGAGAGGAAGAACTTCGGAGAGAGAGAGAGGGACAAACAGAGTCTGTGAGAGAAAGAGAGAGACAGGGAGACTGTGAGAATATGTGAGAAGACTGAGAACCTGGGAAAAGGTCAAAAGCCTCAAACATAAAAGAGAAAGCAAAAGCAACTAAATTTCCTCAGAATTACAAGCCAGTTCTGAAAGCGAAGCTGGTTATTGCTCCCTGGCGAGGAAAATGGTTTGAGTTTCCGTCTGATGAAACATCTTAGTGGGCAGTGAGAGCGTTGGACCAGACAGGATGAAATATCTTCTTCATCGAGCCTATCTAATGATCTTGTCGATACCTCTGAGACAGCATTCATTCCAACCCATTGCAAAACCTATTCTGGCGTGAATTGAGCTGCTACTGATTTAACATTCATCCCACGCTCCTTGATTTCAATCCAAGACACCGAGCTGCTCTTTTAAACATCCTGCAGCTTGCTAACCCATTGCAGGGCTCTCTGACCTGCAGCCCCATTCTGAAACAGTTATTCGTCCAGCCACCTTCCTTTAGGAGGAGTTTAAATTGGTTTTATTTGGTTGGGTGCCTGCTCTCCCTATCCGTTACTCTGGGAAATCTTCAGTTCTCTCCTGAGATCTGTTGGTATTCACAGCTCCCCCTGTTCCATTCTATTTTCCCAGTCCATGTTCAGCAGCCAAGTAACATCGGCAGGGTCTGTGTCCCCATTGCCTTAACTCCAATAACAAATTAACTGGGGTTTCTGCAGCCTCAGCAGTTCATGGCATTGTGCTTAAGCAGACCAATAAGAACATAAGAACATAAGAACTAGGAGCAGGAGTAGGCCATCTGGCCCCTCGAGCCTGCTCCGCCATTCAATGAGATCATGGCTGATCCTTTGTGGACTCAGCTCCACTTTCCGGCCCGAACACCATAACCCTTAATCCCTTTATTCTTCAAAAAACTATCTATCTTTACCTTAAAAACATTTAATGAAGGAGCCTCAACTGCTTCACTGGGCAAGGAATTCCATAGATTCACAACCCTTTGGGTGAAGAGGTTCCTCCTAAACTCAGTCCTAAATCTACTTCCCCTTATTTTGAGGCTATGTCCCCTAGTTCTGCTTTCGCCCGCCTGTGGAAACAACCTGCCCGCATCTATCCTATCTATTCCCTTCATAATTTTAAATGTTTCTATAAGATCCCCCCTCATCCTTCTAAATTCCAATGAGTACAGTCCCAGTCTACTCAACCTCTCCTCATAATCCAACCCCTTCAGCTCTGGGATTAACCTAGTGAATCTCCTCTGCACACCCTCCAGTGCCAGTACGTCCTTTCTCAGGTAAGGAGACCAAAACTGAACACAATACTCCAGGTGTGGCCTCAATAACACCTTATACAATTGAAACTTAACCTCCCTAGTCTTAAACTCCATCCCTCTAGCAATGAAGGACAAAATTCCATTTGCCTTCTTAATCACCTGTTGCACCTGTAAACCAACTTTCTGTGACTCATGCACTAGCATACCCAGGTCTCTCTGCACAGCGGCATGCTTTAATATTTTATCGTTTAAATAATAATAATAATTTAAAGGGGCTGGTTTAGCTCACTGAGCTAAATCGCTGGCTTTTAAAGCAGACCAAGCAGGCCAGCAGCACGATTCGATTCCCGTACCAGCCTCCCCGGACAGGCGCCGGAATGTGGCGACTAGGGGCTTTTCACAGTAACTTCATTGAAGCCTACTCGTGACAATAAGCGATTTTCATTTCATTTCATTTTATTTCATAATCCCGTTTGCTGTTATTCCTACCAAAATGGATAACCTCACATTTGTCAACATTGTATTCCATCTTAACCTATCCAAATCCCTCTGCAGACTTCCAGTATCCTCTGCACTTTTCGCTTTACCACTCATCTTAGTGTCATCTGCAAACTTGGACACATTGCCCTTGGTCCCCAACTCCAAATCATCTATGTAAATTGTGAACAATTGTGGGCCCAACACGGCTCCCTGAGGGACACCACTAGCTACTGATTGCCAACCAGAGAAACACCCATTAATCCCCACTCTTTGCTTTCTATTAATTAACCAATCCTCTATCCATGCTACTACTTTACCCTTAATGCCATGAATCTTTATCTTATGCAGCAACCTTTTGTGTGGCACCTTGTCAAAGGCTTTCTGGAAATCCAGATATACCACATCCATTGGCTCCCCGTTATCTACTGCACTGGTAATGTCCTCAAAAAATTCCACTAAATTAGTTAGGCACAACCTGCCTTTTATGAACCCATGCTGCGTCTGCCCAATGGGACAATTTCTATCCAGATGCCTCGCTATTTCTTCCTTGATGATAGATTCCAGCATCTTCCCTACTACCGAAGTTAAGCTCACTGGCCTATAATTTCCTCCTCTCTGCCTACCTCCTTTTTTAAACAGTGGTGTCACGTTTGCTAATTTCCAATCCACCGAGACCACCCCAGAGTCCAGTGAATTTTGGTAAATCATCATTAGTGCATCTGCAATTTCCCTAGCCATTTCTTTTAGCACTCTGGGATGCATTCCATCAGGGCCAGGAGACTTGTCTATCTTTAGCCCCATTAGCTTGCCCATCACTACCTCCTTAGTGGTAACAATCCTCTCAAGGTCCTCACCTGCCATAGCCTCATTTCTATCAGTCGCTGGCATTTTATTTGTGTCTTCCACTGTGAAGACCGACCCAAAAAACCTGTTGAGTTCCTCAGCCATTTCCTCATCTCCCATTATTAAAACTCCCTTCTCATCCTCTAAAGGACCAATATTTACCTTAGCCAATCTTTTTTGTTTCATAGATTTGTAAAATCTTTTGCTGTCTGTTTTTATATTCTGAGCAAGTTTACTCTCATACTCTATCTTACTCTTTATAGCTTTTTTAGTAGCTTTCTGTTGCCCCCTAAAGATTTCCCAGTCCTCTAGTCTCCCACCAATCTTTGCCACTTTATATGCTTTTTCCTTCAATTTGATACTCTCCCTTATTTCCTTAGATATCCACGGTCGATTTTCTACCGTCCTTCCTTTTTGTTGGTATAAACCTTTGCTGAGCACTGTGAAAAATCGCTTGGAAGGTTCTCCACTGTTCCTCAACTGTTCCACCATAAAGTCTTTGCTCCCAGTCTACCTTAGCTAGTTCTTCTCTCATCCCATTGTAATCTCCTTTGTTTAAACACAAAACACTAGTATTTGATTTTACTTTCTCACCCTCCATCTATATTTTAAATTCCACCATATTGTGATCGCTCCTTCCGAGAGGATCCCTAACTATGAGATCATGTGAGGTTGGGATTATTGGAGGGCATATGTGAAAGCTCCAGGGATACAAATATAGGATATAGGGCGCAGAAACAGGCCATTTGGCCCAACCAGTCTATGCCAGAGTTTCTGTTCCACTGGAGCTAAAGAAAATGATTTGATAACATTTTTCCTCAGTAACTGAAATTTCTAATGTCCAAAATGCCGCCCTTTGGGAAGGCGGTTGCATAGTGGTTTTCTCACTGGACCAGTATTCCAGCGGCCCAGGGTACTTTGTGGTCCCAGGTTCAAATCCCGCCATTGCAGATGGTAAAATTTGAAATCAATAAAAATCTGGAATTAAAAGTCTAATACTGACCATGAAACCCTTGTTGTAAAAACCCAACTGGTTCACTAACGTCCTTCAGGGAAGGAAATCTGCCATCCTTAGTCTGGCCTATGTGTGATTCCCGACCCACAAAAAGGTGGTTGACTCTTAACTGCCCCCCTTAGGAGCAATTAGGTATGGGCAATAAATGCTGGCACTGCCTGCGACGGCCATGAATTAATAAAAAAAGGTTTTTTTCTTTATCCATTAATGAGGTGTGGGTGTTTCTGGCTGGGCCAGCATTTATTGCTCATCCCTAAATGCCCTTGGGAAGGTGGTGATGTGTTGCCTTCTCGTACTGCTGCGGCCCATGTGGTGTAGGTACACCCACAGTGCTGTTAGGGAGGGAGTTCCAGGGTTTTGATCCAGTGGCAGTGAAGGAACGGCCGATATATTTCCAAATCAGGATGGTGGCGTTCCTTTGTTGGGAATCTCCAGGTGGTGGTGTTCCTTTGTCTCTGCCGTCCTTGTCCTTCTAGATGGTGGTGGTCGTGGGTTTGGAAGGTGCCGCCTAAGGAGCTTTGGTAAGTTGCTGCAGTGCATCTTGTAGATGGTACACACGGCTGTTACTGTGCGTCGGTGGTGAATGTTTGTGGTTAGGGTGCCAATAAAGCGGGGCTGCCTTGATCTGGATGGTGTTGAGTTCCTTGGGTGATCTTGGAGCTACACTCATCCAGGCAAATGGATAATATTCCACCACACTCCTGACTAAAATGAAGAATACAAATTTCTCAATGACATGATTAACTGCAGCAAATGAAAATTCTTGTGTGTTTTAAAGCCTTCATTAAAATCTTTACTTAAAGGTCTCAACCTTCTCCAAAACCTGAGCTTGGACTGGATAGATTTTCCCCGAGCTATGATTCCGGTTAGATTGTGAAATCTGAGCATACGTGGTGTACCCATTCCCCTGGGTGCATCTCAGTGTAATTCAGTCATCTGCATTGATACATCCACCCAGGGTTGGAAACTCCAAGTTACGCAATGTCTTGCTCACTGAAGCTCATCCTGCAAGCTGCCATCCTGTTATACCCACCACCAGTAACTGCTGTGGATGCGTTGGCAAAGCACATGAAGATACTGTCACCTGGTGGCCGTGCGGTCGGGGCAATGCATGGGCAAGTGAACAGTGCATCCCAAAGCCCCTGGAATCATTAGCACCCTTCATGGTAACCCATGATAGGCTTGATGTCAATTGGCGGACTCCGCCTCTGTCTACTGCCCACCCAAAGCACCCAGACCTCTCTCCCCTTCCATTCCAATCAACGACAGCCGGGTGAACCCCCACTTTTGGAAGTACTTCATTTTGGTTGAAAGATTGAAAAGAGACATTTTGAACGAATCATTTTAAAGAGGGTTCACGGACAGAGAGACGTGTTCTGCATGTGGACAAATCTTTAAAAGTGATGGAACAAGCAAAATATGGTGGTTTTATTAAAATAGGGATAAAGGCTTTTAAAAAATTAAACTCACAGGACGTGGGCATCGCTGGCTAGCCCAGCATTTAGTTGCCCTTGAGAAGATGGAGGTGAGCCGCCTTCTTGAACCGCTGCAGTCCATGAGGCGTAGGTACACCCACTGTGCTGTTAGGGAGAGAGTTCCAGGACTTTGACCCAGCGACAGCGAAGGAACGGCCGATATATTTCCCAGTCAGGATGGTGAGTGACTCGGAGGGGAATTTCCAGGTGGTGGGGTTCCCATACGGCTGCTGCCCTTGTCCTTCTAGATGGTTGAGGTTGCGAGTTTGGAAGGTGCAACTGTACTGTTCCTCGCAATGGACATCAGCTAACCTCCTTACCCAGAGAGTGTGGAGCATATGTAGGATAGTTAATGTGAACAGTATAGGTGTATTTAATGGAAAACGAGATGGCCAGGATGGTAAAAGGAACAGAGTGATCTGTTGATCGGGTGAGTTGGATGAAGAGTGGAGACTTGTATGAAGTATAAACCTCAACATAGACCTAGGGCGGGCTTCTCCCATTCACCGCGCTGAAATCGCGCTTGGCGCGGGGGCTGACAATGGGCGTCAAACCCGAGATCGTGTCCGACGCCGCTCTCGCGAGAATCGGCGCCAATCGGACGCGCACGGTCGATGCGGCGCCGGTCGGGGGCCATCGAAAGAGGCCCCTGCGGCGATTCTCCAAGTGCAGCTGGCGGAGTTCCCGCCGGCGTGGTTCTCTCATGGTTCCACCCGGCAGGCACTCGGCTTGGCATCTACGGACTCAGTCCGCGGCCGCCCTAGTGGGGAGCAGGGGCATCATCCACCGGGCTGGGGTGGGGTCTGCAGGACGGCTAGGCTATCGATCGGGGGCCACCGATCCGCGGGCGCACGCGATCTGTGGGGGGGGGGTGCCTATCTTCTTGATGCTGCTCCGTGGTGTGGGACCGCCATGTTGTGCGGGGTGGCCGACGCAGGCTGCTGCCGTGTGCACGCGCGGACCCCTGACCGGACGTACAGGACCCTATATCGGCAGCCGGAGCTGCAAGGAGCACTCCAGGGCCCTGCTAGCCCCCTGCAAACCGGAGAATCACCCTGGGCTATTTCCAGGTAAGTCCAGAGTGATTGGCGCACGTTCTTTCGCTGGCGTGGGGGACATAGCCCCATTATTGGAGAATCCCGCCCCAGGTTCTGTTTCTCTGCTGTAACGTCTATGTCATTCTGTGTACCGAGCAGATCTATGACCACTCTGGACTGCCCAGTTCAGTGACTCATTCGACAAACTCAGTGAGCCACTGGGGTTGATACAATCATTAACTGGCTCATTTTTCTTCAATTTGTGTCAAACCACATAACAACAGTTTGTTGTTTTGTTAATTCAAAATGCTCCCACCACTTAACCAAAGGGTAAAAGAGCATCCAGCGTTTAGCATTAAACCTTAAAGTTTCTCCCAAGTATGGTAAAGAATTCATGAGGGTGACGAGATGTTTAACCAGTCTTGAAGTTAATCACCTTCGTACTGGACTTAGGAGTGACCGAGAAGGTGATTTCGAAGCTGTTAGTACTCGCTGTGGGTCCTCGCCGGGATCTGACTTGAATCCGTTAACAATCTATCAATAATCTAGAGAGCGAGAGGGTCAATTTCTGGCCGTTCATGACAAATTGAAAAGACAAAGAAATAAATGATTGCTACACTTAGTGAGTTACCCACCTCCAGTGCAAATGGCCATGGCGATGAGACAGATCAAAACGACCAGCATGGTCCTCCTCAATCCCCCACTCTTCAGTCTCTGGGCTGAATCCACTCAGCACTGAATGATCCTGAACCGCTTCTACTTTGCTTCCTCCAGGCAGTGAGCGTTAAAATGCACACTCCACCCACAGCCAGGCACTTTAACGCTTCGATTGCCAGGTTAAAGTGTGAACTGATTGCCTCCTGCAGACTGTTGAGATCCTCAAGAGATGAAAATGAAAATCGCTTATTGTCACGAGTAGGCTTCAATGAAGTTACTGTGAAAAGCCCCTAGTCGCCACATTCCGGCGCCTGTCCGGGGAGGCTGGTACGGGAATCGGACCGTGCTGCTGGCTTGCTTGGTCTGCTTTCAAAGCCAGCGATTTAGCCCAGTGAGCTAAACCAGCCGGTTAAAGAGACAATGGGAATCATCAGGGAGGACTTCGGACTTGATGCCTAGGTGGGAAAACTGGCATTGCGGAGTCTCAGCTCCCTGAAATCAGCCCGATTTCAATGTGAAACCAAGGGATCTGAAAGTGACACATATTCGCAGCACTGGAAAAGGTCCTTCAGCACAACGGATCAATGTTGGTGTTTATGGTCCACACGAGCTTCCTCCAGCCAGTCTTCATCCAACGCGATCAACAGGTCCTTCTATGCCCCTCTTCTATACCCCTCTCCCTTGTGTGTTTATCGAGCTCGTCCCTAAATGCAGCTTTGGGTGGCAGGGTGGCACAATGGTTGGCACAGCTGACTTACAGAGGCAGGGACAGAATCGAACATGGGTCCCTGGAGTCTGCACATTCTCTCCGTGTCTGCGTGGGTTTCCTCCGGGTGCTCCGGTTTCCTCCCACAGTCCAAAAATGTGCGGGTTAGGTGGATTGGCTGTGCTAAATTGCCCCTTAGTGTCCAAAAGGTTAGGTGGGGTTACTGGGTTATTGGGATAGGGTGGCAGCCTGAACCCAGGTAGGGTGCTCTTTCAGAGGGTTGGTGTGGACCCAATGGGCCGAATGGCCTCCTTCTGCACTGCAGGGATTCTATCTTCGATGAATTGTCTCACCTGTGGTGTTGAGTTCTCACCATTTCCCAGATAAACATAGTTCTCCTGAATTCCTGCCTATTGGATTATTAGTGACTGTTTTATATTCATGGGCCATGAGATTGGACTCCTCCATGACTGGGAAAATCTTCTCTGCGTCTGCCCTGCAGAACTCTTTCAACATTTTAAAGATCTCTGTCGGGTCACTGCTCAGTTTTCTCTTTTCTAAGGTCAAGATTTGCATTCATAGTTCAGAAAAGTAAAGTTGGCATCGTCCCAGAGGGCCATCGGCTGCTTTCCCCTTTGAGGGGGAGAGCTGACTGGTGGTGGTTTAATCTGAGGGTCACCACACCTCAGGCAAGGGGCAAGTTTGAGAAGGCCAGCAGGTATGGGTATTTAACTTCAGCCGGTATGGGAATGCATATAGCACCATCTATGCCCGCTGGGCATTTTAAATCACTTCACAAGCCAAGGCAGTACATCTGAAGTGTAGCCACTTTGGAAACAGAGTGGCCAATTTGCACACAGCAAACTCCCAGGAACATAATAATGAAAATTGCTTATTGTCACAAGTAGGCTTCAATGAAGTTACTGTGAAAAGCCCCTAGTCGCCACATTCCGGCGCCTGTTCGGGGAGGCCGGTATGGGAATTGAACCCGCGCTGCTGGCATTGTTCTGCATTACAAGCCAGCTATTTAGCCCACTATGCTAAACCAGTCCCAGTGTGTCATGAAAACATATTAGGGAAATCCAATGTTAATGGGCCTCAAAAGATTGCAAACAGCTGGAAACTTACAGCAATTTAGTAAGAATGGGTGAAGAACAAGAATAGATCTAGGGGCAGCACGGTGGCGCAGTAGTTAGCATTGCTGCCTCACGGCGCCGAGGTCCCAGGTTCGAATCCCGGCCCTGGTTCATTGTCCGGGTGGAGTTTGCACATTCTCCCCGTGTTTGCTTGGGTTTCACCCCCCCCCAACCCAAAGACATGTAGGGTAGGTGGATTGGCCACGCTAAATTGCCCCTTAATTGGAAAAAACGAATTGGGTACTCTAAAATAAATAAAAAGAACAAGAATAGATCTGAATGGGTCGTTAGGATTCAAAGGATAAGATTTAACCTGTGAAAGGAAGGTGTCATAGGGAGGGGGATAAAGTGTATGTTGGGACTCTTGTTTGATCTTCTAATGAGAGTAGATGGTCTGGTTAATTGGAGGTGTCAGAAATATGACTTTGTTGCTTATTATTCACTTGAATACACTTGGATAAGAACTGAATCAAAACTTAGAAACAAAATATCAAACAATACATAAAAGGGGTCAAACACATGACAAAAAAGCATGAAACATAAAAGCGTACAGAAATCACTTTACAAACAAACAAATGGATAGATAATTCAGGAATTCAGGATCGAAACATTAACCGCAAGGTCTTACTTTTAAGGGACTCCTGATGGATGGTCTAATCCCTCATTTACTCTCATTAGTTTCTAATTCTCAGCTGAGACCTCCTGATTTGTTCAAATGGCTATCTGTTCTTTCGGAGATGATTTATGAATCAAACACTAGCCGTTACTTAAGATTGACTGATGTCCATCAAAGTTAATTCAGTGTTGACGTGCACAGCCTCAGGAGAATAGGTTCCTCACGCCACTGCTAGCCATAGCCCTTGCTGTAACTAATTAGTTGATACATTTTTATTGCTAAATGCACTGAAATACAATAGTCTATTCATTATATGAAGCATTCACGGAAACAAACAATGTCTGAATTTCCACAGACAAGATAGCAGAGTTCAATAGTTGATTCATGATCTAAAACAATGACTGTATTTTCACAGCCAAGGCACCTTTAATAATTTCACTCTTTAGCTATGAATAAATTAATGAATCAATAAATAAATAATTTATCAGTGAGTTTACTTTTCTTTTAAACAGTAAAAATTAAAATAAAGAGATAAAGTAGTTTACTTTTCTTTTAAACTCGAAAAGTTTAAATAATGAGATGAAGTCTGGGAGAGAACTGTTCTAAAGGAATTGAGTAAGATGAGGAAGGGATCAAAGGGAAAAACATTAAATAATAATCTTTATTGTCACAAGTAGGCTTACATTAATACTGCAATGAAGTTACTGTGAAAAACTGTTCGTGTACACTGAGGGAGAATTCTGAATGTCCAATTCACCTAACAAGCACGTCTTTCAGGATTGTGGGAGGAAACCGGAGCACCCGGAGGAAACCTACGCAGACACGGGAAGAACGTGCAGACTCCACACAGACAGTGACCCAAGCTATTCCTGAACATTATCGGTGTGGTTCGGTGTCAAATGTTTTGTCTGACAACCACCTTGCCTCAGGATTTAGCAATATGTTAAAGGCGTTATATAAATGCACATTGTTATTGTTGTCCGACTCACATTCTGGTTTTTTTTCTGTGAGATTTTTCACTCTGAGCACGGTGTTCTGACTGATCGGTTCCCCGGGTTGGGAAGTTAGTATCTGACAGGGGAGCGAGGTGAAGCTGTGAGCTGTATATTCCTATTGACCTTCAGGTTCTCGTTCAGTATCTGAGCTCGCAGCTACCTCACCTGGCATTTCTGCCAATAAAAAAAATCACCTTGCTTATTTTTAAATTGAGCCTGCCTACGGAGAAGGAGCAGAGATTAAGCCCTTTGAACTTTTTTTAAACATTCGTTGGAAGGACGTATGCGTCGCTGGTGAGGCCAGCAATTGTTTTCCATCCCAATTGCCCCTTGAGAAGGTGGTGGTCAGGCTGCAGTCCACCAGGTGTAGGTACACCCAAAGTGCTGTTAGGGCAGACGTGCCAGGATTTTGACCCAACAACAGTGAAACCGGCCCCACCATTCAATAAGATCATGGCTGATCAGATAGTGACCTTAACTCCACTTTCCTGGTGGTAACTGTGAAACGATCTCGATTGTTGTCAAAGCCTATCTGGTTCACAAATGTCCTTTCGGAAATCCACCATCCTTACCTGGTCTGACCTACATGTGACTCCAGGCCCCTAGCAATGTGGCTGACATTGAAATGGGCGAACAAACAGCTCGGTTCAAGGACAATTAATGGTAAGAAATAAATGTTGGCCTTACCAGTGGTGCCCACATCTCACGAAAGAATGAACAAACAAAACATTTTTAGCTTCAGGGATTGTGAGGAGGACATCACTATTGGGCGCTGACACTGTGCCAAGATGCACTCCCGTGGTATTGACTCCATGTTGATATTCCCTCTCTATCTCCCCACCTCTCCCAGTCCACAACAGGCGGCATCTCCCTGGCCCTACACGCATCCCTAGAGCATCTCGACAACAAGGACTCCTACATCAGACTCCTATTTATTGACTACAGCTCCGCCTTCAACACCATAATCTCAGCCAAGCTCATATCAAAGCTCCAAAACCTAAGACTTGGTTCCTCCCTCTGCAACTGGATCCTCGATTTTCTGACCAACAGACCACAATCAGTAAGAATGAACAACAACACCTCCTCCACAATAGTCCTCAATACCGGAGCCCTGCAAGACTGCATACTTAGCCCCCTTCTCTACCCCCTGTACACACGTGACTGCGTGGATTATTTTGGTTCCAACTCCATCTACAAGTTTGCTGAGGATACGACCACAGTGGGCCGGATCTCGAACAACGATGAGTCAGAATACAGGAGGGAGATAGAGAACCTAGTGGAGTGGTGCAGCAACAACAATCTCTCCCTCAATCCCAGCAAAACTAAAGAGCTGGTCATTGACTTCAGGAAGCAAAGTACTGTACAACCCCCCCCCCCCCCCGTCAGCATCAACGGGGCCGAGGTGGAGATGGTTAGCAGTTTCAAATTCCTGGGGGTGCACATCTCCAAAAATCTGTCCTGATCCACCCACGTCAACGCTAGTCCACATTAACTCTTACCAATTTTTACAGATGCTACACAGAAAGTACATTTGTGCGTTAAGAAAAGTAAACTAGTTTCAGTTTCATTTACGTTGATTTTTGGACCCTTGGTGCCTGGGAATCTGGATAGACTCCTGAATGAGGTCTTTTGGGTTTGTTGTGTGTATATACATTTTTATGAGGTTTTACAACCCTTTGAGATGGGCTAAATGTTTAGTGATTGTGAGGGGGAAAACACAAAGTAGAAAAAGCTTTTCCAATGTCTAGTGACAGTAATGGAGAGACTTGGGCAAAGAGAAATGATAGCTCAGTGTGTGTCAGAGAGTGAAGACAGGGGCTGGAATTCCCCGTTCCTGAGGCTAATTACCGGCACCACTGGAGATTCCACACGTGGTTCACGACAGGAAAATCGCCGCGTACCCCTCACCGATTCCGGTACCGGTGAGGGGCTAGCACCAGCGCCGCGTGAGCCACCCATGGATCGTGCGGAAAACGGCCGGAGAATGGACGGGACCCGGGCCGCGCATGCGCAAGGCTGACGGCCTGCACCAGTCGCGCCGGAAAACATGGCGCCGGCCGTTCTCGAACCCTAAACCACCCATCCCAATGCCACAGCCCACCCCTGACAGCCCCCCCCCCACCGCTCCCCCCCAGCCCGAGCAGGAACCCCCCAGCCAGCGGCATGGATCCCAGACGTGTGTGCGACGCTTGGCACCGTCTGAAGCCGGGGCGCCAGGATCCCGGCCACTGAGACCACACGTGGCCCGCGCCGTAGGGAACGTGGCCCATCTGGGGCGGAGCATCGTGAGTGGGCCAGCCGATCGGCTTGCAACTGCACGAGGCGCGCGTCCCGATGATGCAGGGGGCGGAGCATTGCAAACCGCCGTCAAACCGGCGGCCCACCCCAGATCCAGGGTCGGAGTGCATTCTCCACCCGATTTCCAATCCCCATTTTGGCATCGGGCTACGGAGAATCCCGCCCATGGGCTTTCCGCTCTCTGAGAAGAAACCATTACAAGGCTATTGAAACAGTAATTGACTGAATAATCCGTTATAGAACTCAGTGAAGTGATCAGTTTAGCAGGAGGTGCTACAGAAAGACTGAGTTTAGAGAATTATTTTGGTTGGCTTGTGGAGAGATGCACGTTGACTGAAAAGTATTCAGGAATTCACTGTAAGAAAGTTGTTTGCAACTATGCCTGTCACAAATAAGAAGTCTTTGTGTGTCAAGCTGGTGATAACTTCACAGGTTTGTGTGTCTGCAAACATATTGCTGGGGTAAAGGAATAGTGTGAATTTAAAGCATCTTCTTGTGTTTGTATCGAAATCTTTCCAAACTTTTTGTCTGGTTACGTATTGTTGATTTTTTGTTTTGTTTTAATAAATGTTTTATTTTGTGTTAAAGTTCATCACCAAACCCCAGTGAATTTGTTCAGTAATTTGGTTTCTAAAGAAAATGTTACGATCTATCAAGGCAGGTTTCATTCTGGGATTTGATTGTCCATTACAGGGATTGTAGCACTCCTCTTAAAACCGCAATGGGCAGAGGACAAATGTACCCAATCAGCCCGCACTGCAAAATACAAAACAAAATAGCAAATGTTACTTATGATTCTACAATTGGGCAGCACTTGCTGAACAATTCTGAGCGCACGGACAACCATCAGCCGGCTTCCTAATGGGCTCATTTATGCCTGCTACAGGAGGCATGCATTCATCGAAGGAACCCATTCTCTGCAAACAAAAGGAATATGGCCAAGCCTTGTGTCTTTTCTTGAATTCCCTGGGAACTGAGGGAACCTCTAGTTTCCTGTTGCTTTCTCCACAGCAACACTTGGGCCAATCAGAGTCGACTTGTCAACTAACCTTTTCTCCTTCACTATTCTTAATTTTTTTGCCATTTATATTCGATGCCCCGATCTTTTATAACTTAAGTTGCCGGGAGTTTGACAGCGTGATTTTGTGAGTCCCGCCCCTTTTTCTTTCCAAGTCCCTAAAAATGCGGGAGAGGAAGCCATCGTCGGAGTCGGAAGGCTTCCATTCTCTTTTCCCTGCTCGCCACCCACAGTCTCAGGAATAAACCGAGAAACATTTGCCCATTGAAACATAGAAAACAGGAGCAGGAGTCGGCCAGTTGGCTCTTCGAGCCTGCTCCACCATTCATTATGATAATGGCTGACCCTCTATCTCTATACTCCCTAATAGGACTCTGAGTGCCTTGGAATGTTTTCCACAGTAAAGGTTGCTATGTAAATGCAGGTTGTTGTTGAGACAGGAGGCAGGTTCAGCAGTATCATTGGATGTAATTATTGCAGGTTGGCAGGGAGGGGGGGGGGGCTCACTGTTGCCAGTTTATATCATGCAAGAGGTCAGGTCTTTGTCTGCATTAGCTGCAAGTGGCAGGTAACAGGAGGAAGTCCGTCACATCGCCCCGTGTATTGAGAAGGTTCAGGCCGGTCAGTCCTCTTTGCTAAGACCATAAGACACGGGAGCAGAATTACGCCACTCGGCCCATCGAGTCTGCTCGAAAGTGCTGGAAAAACCCCAGGTCAGGCAGCACGTGCGAAGGGAGCACCAGGGTTTATGGGGAAAGTTTTCCCAGCTCACGTGAGGTGAGAACAAGATAAGGTTGAGGGTAAATTCATGGGGAGCCGCAACAGGTTGGCTCCCCGAACCATGTTGGGCCATGGGGGAATTTTACCGATGATGGGAAAGGGTTCAGGCAGCCTTCCCCGATGCAAGGTGACAGGAAGCCAATATAAGTATGCAAAGGCTATATATAGCAGCACCCAGAGTTCAAACTGTACGACAAAGCTGGCACCATTTTACTGGAGGAAACACTGACTTGTACTGGAAAAACACATTGTCGTGAACATTTTAAAATGACCGGCTGCTTCCATTCAGCCCATCCCACGCAGTGATGGCCAACGTATCATGACTAAACTTCCCTCTGAGTCATTGCTCAGGACGATATCTTGACCAATCAAAGACAAGCTGCCTGGTTTAAACATTTTAATCAATGCTTGGCTGGTTAACCTGTTGACCTTCAACTGGGGTTACTGGTTTTGGGGATAAGGGTGAGGTGTGGGGCTTAAATGGGGCGCTCTTCCAAGGGCCGGTGCAGACCCGATGGGCCGAATGGCCCCCCTCTGCACTGTAAATTCTGTAATTCTATGATTCCATGATAACTGGGGCATTCTGCATGGCAATGCCTCCACCAATCTGAGGTCACTCGCCAACCAATTGGCACGTTCCTCTCGTACAGTCCAAAGTTGTAGTTACCCCTGACGTTGTGTTACAGCAATTTTCCTGATGGGTGCAAGAGGAAAAGCTTCGACAAAATGTCTTTTTCAGCAACACTCAAGTTCTGTACTGTCAAACGACTATTCCAAATAAAAATAACAGAAGAGAAATCCCTCCGAGGTAATCACATGGGCCCTTCCGATTTGGTTAGAAAACCAATCCTTGCCCCCCCTCCTCCCCCACCCCCCCAGGCTGTCGCTGGGAGGCCGCCTGCATTTGAGGCCTCCTAGCTTGCCAGCTCGTTGATTGATAAACTATCTCATGGTGAACAGAAAGGTTAATGTTCTGGCTTCCCCTGGGTTTAGCACACGCATTCCTCCGGAATTTTATCGCTCTGTAAAATTCAATCATATTTCTTTTACGGCCCAGATTGTAAAAGGCTCTGGATTTTGTTGGAGGAAAGAACTGCAGGACCCACTCCAGCATCATTAATGTGTTACAGGGTGTGGTAGTCACCACTGTTTGTATAATACTTGTATTAGAGGTAATACGGTAAGGCTCCTGTACTACAGGTACGGGGGTAGATCCCTGCCTGCTGGCTCCGCCCAGTAGGCGGAGTATAAGTGTGTGTGCACACCGAGCTGCAGCCATTTCGGCAGCAGCTACAGGAGGGAGCACATCTCTGCGTAACAAAGCCTCGATTACTCTCTACTCTCGTCTCGACGTAATTGATAGTGCATCACAGGGACCTTAGGCTGTTGGACGTGGCCTGTGAGAGCTACAGTCTGACACCGAGAGGACTCTCATTTAAACTAACCCACCCATCAGAGGTCCGACAGCGTTGGATTAACCCCAAAGTAAAATGCCAATGATGCCAGAATCCCTGAGGACCACAGGCTGGTCTCCCCTTTGAGAGCTGATTTAACCTGAGGGTCACCACACCTCAGGCCCAGGGGCAAGGTGGAGAAGGCGAGGCCTTCATGAATGACCTCAGCCGACACGGGAATTGAACCCGCGCTGTCGACGTCGCTCCATATCACAAACCAGCTGTCGAGCCAACCACCCCAATATTTTAGTAGTGAGTAAGTTCTCAATCGAGGGGCCAGGCTCCCTCGAGAGAAAGTAAAGAGGTCATTCAGCCCATTGGGTCTAGTCAATATCCCTTCAAATACTTATTCAGTTCCCTTTAGGGTTACTCCACCCGAGAAGCGGCACGGTGGCGCAGTGGTTAGCACTGCTTCCTCACGGCGCCGATGTCCCAGGTTCAATCCCGGTTCTGGGTCACTGTCCGTGTGGAGTTTGCACATTCTCCCCATGTTTGCATGGCTCTGACCCCCACAACCTAAAGATGTGCAGGGTAGCATTAAATTTCCCCTTAATTGTAAAAATAAATAATTGGAGACACTAAATTTATTTAAATAAAAAGAGTTACTCCACCCTTCAGGAGCATTTCAGATCACAACAACTCGCTGTGTAAAAAATCCCTTTGGTTTTTTTGCCAATCAATTTAAATCCATGTCTTTCAGTTATCGACTCTCCTGTCAGTGTCTGTGACATACTTTACAACAACCTGAGGTTATATAAGCTGCTGCAGAAACACAATTACCTTCCTCTCTAACCAAGTAATGGACTAAAAGGATCTTGGGTCTTTCTTCATCGAGCAGTTCCTACCAGTCCCTGTGCTCACTCTCTGAACCCGAGGGGCTAACAGAAAGACTCTGGAAAAAGTTAATGACTGTTCATTCTGCAAACTCAGCCTGAACCTGCTCGACTGGAAGATCAGGTTTGGTTTTTTTTTTGGAAGTGGGTTGCCAGGCCAACTGTCTGATTGGTCACCCGTCTGGTTTACTGTCAGGTCCTGGCCAGCTGTGAGAGAATCAAGAGTTGAGAGGATCAGCCCATCG
Source organism: Scyliorhinus canicula (assembly GCF_902713615.1). Taxonomy (NCBI): domain Eukaryota; kingdom Metazoa; phylum Chordata; class Chondrichthyes; order Carcharhiniformes; family Scyliorhinidae; genus Scyliorhinus; species Scyliorhinus canicula. Next base: position 191,174,576 of record NC_052153.1, read on the forward strand.
TGTGAAAGATCCCTGGGTGAGTGGGACACACAGCGGTGGAAGTGAGGAACCCGGAATTTGCAAAATAGTACACTGTGCTTTTTGGAGATTTAGCTTTTGAACAGCAGAACTCAGACTCTGTGGCACCCGAGAGATTCGAGGGGTTCAGTTTGATTGGTTGGCTGGTGGCCAATGAATTGGCAAAAGGCCGTATTCTGCTGGGTGACAAGCAGTGATTGGGTCCTCCTGGAGTGGGATGGTTTTCAGAGGGTGCAGGAAGTGACAATCGGATCCCGCACACTCTCTCTCTCTCTCTCCCACCCGCTCTCTCGCTCTCTTTCGCTGCCTCGCTCTCACTCTCTTACTCTCTCGCTTGCACTCTCTCTTTCCAGAAATGCTGCCCACTGCTGATCTCTGAACCGGTGGAGGGACTCTTGAGACCTGGGTGGATCTACAGTGAAAACCATTACAGACAGAAAATAAAAATCTCGAACTCAAGGCGTGGATTGAAGAAAGGGGTACTGAGAGATGTCCATCTGAAACAACGACCCTTATCCTTTTACTTTCATCATTATATTACACCCCTCTTTCCCCGTCTGTCTTGTGTGTGTGTAGAGGGTGGGGCAAGTTAAAGAGGGGGGGGAGTGTTAGGAAGTAGATGATAGTCAACCAATTTACAGCATAGTTACAGTTTTTGTTATTAATAATTAATTGTGTTGACATTTACAAACCTATTGACTGTACTTATTGAGCAGTCCTGGACCAAAGACTTTGGGTAGTTTCTAAGAATTAATTTGTTAACTTTGGGGCAGCATGGTAGCATAGTGGTTAGCATCAATGCTTCACAGCTCCAGGGTCCCAGGTTCGGTTCCCAGCTGGGTCACTGTCTGTGCGGAGTCTGCTCGTCCTCCCCGTGTGTGCGTGGGTTTCCTCCGGGTGCTCCGGTTTCCTCCCACAGTCCAAAGATGTGCGGGTTAGGTGGATTGGCCATGATAAATTGCCCATAGTGTCCTAAAAAGTAAGGTTAAGGGGAAGTTGTTGGGTTGCGGGTATAGGGTGGATATGTGAGTTTGAGTAGGGTGATCATTGCTCGGCACAACATCGAGGGCCGAAGGGCCTGTTCTGTGCTGTACTGTTCTAAAAAAACTTCAGTTGTGTTGTGAGTCCAGGTCAAGCAGGGCTGGAATTGACCGCGCGCCAGCCCAGGTTGTTGTGACATAATTTGGGGGCTTGGTTTCACAATCTTTGGAATGATAGACAGCAATTTCTGGGTTACCGTATAAATTAAAAAGAGGCATCAGGATGGCTGTGGAGGCTGCTAAGCTTGTTCTTCAGGTGGACGACTTGGGTGGGATTCTCCGACCCCCCGCCGGGTAAAACCCGCCCCCGCAGTCTGCCGAATTCTCCGGCGCCGGGGATTTGGTGGTGGCAGGAATTGCGCCACGCCGGTCAGCGGCCGCTGGTAGCGGCCCCACCTCCCTCCCGGCGATTCTCCAGCCCACGATGGGCCGAGTGGCCACCCATTTTTGCCGGGTCCCGCCGGTGTATGTTACGACAGATACTTACCGGCGGGACCTGGCTCCGCGGGCAGCCTCCGGGGTCCTCGGGGGGGTGCGGGGAGATCTGGCCCCGGGGGGGGGGGTGCCCCCATGGTGGCCTGGCCCGCGATTGGAGCCCACCGATCCACAGGCGGGCCTGTGCCGTGGGAGCACACTATTCCTCCGCGCCGGCTGGTGTATCGGTCCGCGATGGCCGGCGCGGAGATGAACCCCCCTTGCGCATGCGCTGGGATGACGCCAGCACACGCTGGCGCTCCCGCACATGCGCTAACTCATGCCAGCCAGCGGAGGCCCGGTGCCGGCCTAGCCCCTGAAGGTGCGGAGTCCTCCGCACCTTTGGAGCGGCCCGAAGCTGGAGTGGTTCACGGCACTCCTTTGCGTCGGTGTTGTCTGCCCCACCGGCTTCCGAAAAACCCCGCCCCTTGGTTTATTCAAATGGGCTTCGAGGAGTGGATGGTGGCACAGTGGTTAGCACTGCTGCCTCACAGTGCCGAGGACCCGGGTTCGATCCGGCCCCCGGGTCACTGTCCGTGTGGAGTTTGCACATTCTCCCCGTGTTTGCGTGGGTCTCACTCCCACAACTTAAAGATATGCGGCGTGGGTGAATTGGCCACGTTAAATTGCCCCTTGATTGAAAAAATTGAATTGGGTGCACTATTTTTAAAAAAAATTAAATAAAGGGACTTTGAAAAGACAAACTAATCGCACTGGCAAGTGAATTGAAAATAGAGTTGCTGGCTGAAGTTTGGAAGCAGAGATAATTGAAGCGATCTGTCAGCATTTAAATTTGAAAGAAATGCCAGATACACAGCTTGGGTCATGGCAAGAATCAGTAGAATTAGCTAAAATCCAGTTACAAATGAAACAACTGGGGATACAGCAAAAAGAAAAAGATTTTCAAATGGAAATTGAAACGAGGAGAGGAATTAGAGAGAGAGGAAAACGCATTAGAGAGAGACAGTTTCAGCTTGAAGCACTGGAAATTAAAAGGGGAGTTAGAGGGGAGCTTAATCCTAAAACAGAACCCAGTGGTGATATGTTTACGTTTATATCGACTCTCCCAAAATTTGAAGAAAAGAAAGCAGAAATATTTTTTAGGGCATTTGAGAAAATAGCAAATGGAGTGACTGGAAGAAAAGTGGACATTATCACTGCAAAGTAAATTGACGGAGATTATGGGCGGGATTCTCCGACCCCCCGCCGGGTTGGAGAATCGCCGGGGCGGCGGCGTGAATCCCGTCCCTGCCGTCGTCCGAATTCTCCGGCACCGGTGTTTTGGCGGGGGTGGGAATCGCGGCACGCCGGCTGCTGGGAGTGCCCCCCCCCCCCCGGCGATGCTCTGTCCCGCGATGGGCCGAGTGGCCGCCCGTTTTCGGCGGGTCCCCCCGGCGTAAATCACAACAGGTCCTTACTGGCGGGACCTGGCTCCACGGGCGGCCTGCAGAGTCCTCGGGGGGTGGGGGGGGGGGGGGGGGGGGGGGGGGATCTGGCCCCAGGGCGGCAGGTGCCCCCAGGGTGGCCTGGCCCGCGATCGGGGCCCACCGATCCGCGGGCGGGCCTGTGCCGCCGTGGGGGCACTCTCACCCTCCGCACCGGCCGCTGTCAACCTCCGCCATGGCCGGTGAGCAGAAGAACCCCCCCTGTGCCTTCGCTGGGATGACGGCAGCACACGCTGGTGCTCCCGCGCATGCGCCAACTCGCGCCGGCCGACGGAGGCCCTTCGGCGCCGGTTGGCATGGCGCCAAGCTCTTCCATGCCGGCTGGCACGATGCCGCCAAACTCTCCCGCGCCAGCCTAGCCCCTGAAGGTGCGGACGATTCCGCACCTTCGGGGCAGCCCGACCCCGGAGTGGTTCACGCCACTCCGTGGGGCTGGAGTGGCCTGACCCGCCGGTTCACAGAGAACCCCGCCCTATGTTTCCCTGTCAGAAGGGGTGTCTGAGGATTACGACGAGGTAAAAAAGGCCACTCTGGGTGCATATGAATTAGTTCTCGAGGCATATCGGCAAAAATGTCAGAATTTAAGGAGACAGCGAGGACAGACTTACGTTGAATTTGAAAGGGTTCAGCAGAACAATTGTAATAGGTGTGTACTAACATTGGGAGTTGAAACTACCTGTGATGCTGTGAGAGTCGCTGTCTTCTGTGATAAGAACCCAAGTTAGACTAGCTCTAACTTACTTGAGAAAGGATGTACTGGCACTGGAGGGTGTGCAGAGGAGATTCACTAGGTTAATCCCAGAGCTGAAGGGGTTGGATTATGAGGAGAGGTTGAGTAGACTGGGACTGTACTCGTTGGAATTTAGAAGGATAAGGGGGGATCTTATCGAAACATTTAAAATTATGAAGGGAATAGATAGGATAGATGCGGGCAGGTTGTTTCCACTGGCGGGTGAAAGCAGAACTAGGGGACATAGCCTCAAAATAAGGGGAAGTAGATTTAGGACTGAGTTTAGGAGGAACATCTTCACCCAAAGGGTTGTGAATCTATGGAATTCCTTGCCCAGTGAAGCAGTTGAGGCTCCTTCATTAAATGTTTTTAAGGTAAAGATAGATAGTTTTTTGAAGAATAAAGGGATTAAGGGTTATAGTGTTCGGGCCGGAAAGTGGAGCTGATTCCACAAAAGATCAGCCATGATCTCATTGAATGGCGGAGCAGGCTCAAGGGGCCAGATGGCCTACTCCTGCTCCTAGTTCTTATGTTCTTCTGTTCTGTATGTTGAAGACCAAAGGGGGAGGACCGCTGGAAAAGCAGCAATAATGGCCGACGATCATAAGCTGATCCATAAATTAAAACCTTTGCTCCGTCACCCCCATAATTTCGAAAAGGATAAGAAGTGGAAGAGTGAAAGGAGGGTGGGTTGCCAAGGTAAGGGATGGATGGCTGGGAATACTCCGAGATCTCCTTCTCAGACCAGGAAGGAAGGTACCGAGGGTGGAAGTGAGATTCGAAGGCCTACGTGTTACCATGGTAATAAGGTGGGGCACATTCCATCAGCGTGTCGGAAGTTGCGAGGAAAGCCCATTGGATTTGTTGAAGTTCACAAGGAGGATTCTGAAAAAGGAACGCAGGTGGAGAATACTACAGAGCAGACTAGCTCTAACTGGATTCAGGAGACCTGAGATAAACACTGCTGTGGGAGCAGGTGTGATGAATGAGGTAGAGGAACGATATGCCGGGTTTTCATCGAAGGGGAAGATTGCCCCATTTTCATCAACTGGTGCGGCCAAACCTATAACTATGGACACAGGTGCTCTGCAAACTCTCTTACTGGAGGGGGGTTTGGTTGCCACTCCAGAGAGGTCAGTGAAAGTTAAGATATTAGTGAGTGGAATTAGTGGAGATTATATCCCAGTTCCATTGACCAATCTTCCATTGAAGATTGATTTTGCTGTTCCTGACGGTACTAATTCCAGAAGGAGGAGGGATGGGAGACCTCCAATTTGGCTGGTCATCTGGAACGTGAAGGGATTGGGCAGCCCAGTGAAGGGGTCGAGAGTTTTTTTCTCACCTGATGTGGTGTTTTTGAAGGAGATCCATTGGTGGGTGAGGGATTGGGACCAGACCCCGGAGGGGGTGGGTGGGGCATGTGTCTCACACGGGCTTCGATGGAAGAACCATCGGCAGCACGGCAGTTAAGGGCAGCACGGCAGCATGGTGGTTAGCATAAATGCTTCACAGCTCCAGGGTCCCAGGTTCGATTCCCGGCTGGGTCACTGTCTGTGCGGAGTCTGCACGTCCTCCCCGTGTGTGCGTGGGTTTCCTTCGGGTGCTCCGGTTTCCTCCCACAGTCCAAAGATGTGCGGGTTGGGTGGATTGGCCATGCTAAATTGCCCTTAGTGTCCTAAAGAATAAGGTTAATGGGGGGGGGGGGGGGGGGGGTTGTTGGGTTACTGGTATAGGGTGGATACGTTGACTTGAGTAGGGTGATCATTGCTCGGCACAACATCGAGGGCCGAAGGGCCTGTTCTGTGCTGCACTGTTCTATGTTCTAACCCGAGATACAGCAATTTTGGTGAATAAGCAGGTTGACCCCTATGAACCATCGGGATTGTGGCAGATCCTAATGGTAGGTACGTGATGGTTAGTTAGTCTCTGGCAGGCACCTTGGTAGTCATGGTAAATGTACGTGCCCCCAACTGGGATTGATCCGGAGTCTGCTGGCCTCTCTCACTGATATCGATGCACATCGGCTGGTGTTGGGCGGGGACTTCAATTGTGTGCTGGAACCTAATGCATCGTTCGGGGCCCACGTCTCTGGCTCTCGTGCAGATGATGAAGGTTCTTTGGGGCCCCCATGGAGCAGGTGGGGGGAGCGGACCTGTGGAGATTTCTCCAGCCGCACAATAAGGAGTTTTCATTCTTTTCACGTGTGCATGAGATCTAGTCAAGGATAGACTTTTTGTCTTCGGGTATGTCCCTGCTTCCTGGGTCAAAAGGGCGGAATAAATCGGCGAGAGTAACCTCTGACCGTGCTCCACATTTTGTGGATCTGGAGCAGGAAACTGATCCCATCCAATGGGCACCATGGAGGTTAGATGTGACACTACGAGCGGAGAAGGGGTTCTGAGAGGGCAAGTCTCTGGCCAATGAGGAATACATCTGGTTTAATGGGACTGGATTGGGAGGCAAGAGGATAGGTAATCTCTTATAAAGCGCACTTAGACAGGTCTTTGAGGGCAGATTGGTCGCGGCTGGTGGGGGTGACCTTGGAAACGGATCGTTGCTATTCGGAGGACCCTACCCTGGAGTTCCTGGCAATCAGGGAGCAGCTGCAAATGCAGTTCGATCTGGCAGCCTGGTAAACCAGGGGCTAAACAACTGGCTTGTAATGCAGAACAAGGCCAGCAGCGGGGGTTCAATTCCCATTCCGGCCTCCCCGAACAGGCGCCGGAATGTGGCGACTAGGGGCTTTTCACAGTAACTTGATTGAAGCCTACTCGTGACAATAAGCGATTATTATTATGATTATCCACGGGGAAGGTGGTGGACCAGCTACGGCGGTCGGGCATGGGGAGAATGCAGGCCGTCTACTGGCGCAGCAGCTGAGGCAGCCGGCGGCTTCCCGGGAGATTGTACAGATCAGGGAATCGAGCGGCAGTTTGGTGACTGCACTGAAGGAAGTCAATGCAACATTTGAAGCTTTCCATAGGGATCGCTATAGGTCAGATCCCCCGGAGAGGGCGTCGGACATGGCGGAGTTCTTCGGGGGGGGGTTGCCTTTCCCGATGATAGAGGGGGAGAGTAGGAAGGAGTTGGAGACCCCGTTAGGCTCGGAGGAGGTGCTGAGGGTGATTGGGCTGATGCAAATGGGTAATGCTTCTGGCCCAGATGTGTTTCCCATTGAGTTTTGTAAGGAGTTTGCGGACAAGCTGTTGCCATTGATGGCAGATATGTTTCATGATGCTTTTGCTTGGAGAAGATGCTGGGTTGGTACAGGGAGTCGGATACCATACGGGAGACGATGGAGGTACGTTTGTGTAAGGGGTTGAGCTTATGGGTTCTGTTGACAGTGCCACTCTCGTTGTCCCCAACAAAATATACCTCAAACCCGGTGGTGAAGATATGGAGGCAGTTCAGGCAACATTAGCAGCTGAGTGCCATGTTATTGTATAAGTGGTGTACCCCGATATGTGTTCACCATGTGTTTGCACCATCGGGTCTGGATGTACCTTTAAGGTATGGGAAGGGACGGGGCCAGAATGCTTTAGCAACCTGTTTATGGAGAGGAGGTTTCCCAGTTGGGAGGCGTTATCGTTGAATTCGCAATTACCAGGGTCACACTTGTTCCAATACCTTCAGTTGCTTGACCTGGTTTGTGGAGTTTGTCCTGCTTTTACAGCAGGTCAGCACCCCACTCTGCTGGGGGGGGGGGGGGGGGGGGATCTTCCTGTTGCTGGGATCTGGAGGGGGGCAGGGGGGTGTCTCTCAAATATTCCTGGATGGATCGTCCCTTTTGGGAATTTCTGAAGCTGTGAAAGGCACTATAGCAATGTCAGTCTTTCTTTTCAGTGAATTGTTGGGAGGGGGGAGGGGGTTGGGGGAGGGTTGGGGGGGGGGGAGTGACAAGTTTGCTGGAGGACATTAGTGCACAAATTAGTTTTTATGAAAATCTAATAGTTTTTCATGACTATGTTAACAGCCGACACTTTATTACATTCCTTCATTTAATTAGCAACAATAAACACCTAATGAGATTGCCAGCAGTTTATAGCACCCTACAGCAGACTGGCATCTTTTCACAGTTGGATTTGCAGTTTTAAAGGGGCTGTTAGCTCATTACGTGTGATTACAAACTCTGCTCTGTCGTGCAGAGGAACCTCAAATTTGGACCACTTTACTGTCGCGATCAACCTTCAGTGAGATGTCAAGGACATCTCGGACGGCAACAAACTTTAGCGAAGCCACCTTCTAATCGACCCCTTACCCCCAGGTAGAGGTTTCCTCTTTGAGTTGGGCTGCTAGACTCAGCTCAGTCCAAAGATATGCAGGTTAGGTGGATTGGCCATGCTAAACTGCCCCTTAGTGTCCAAAAAAAGGTTGGGTGGGGTTACCGGAATACGGGGATGGGGTGGAGGTGTGGGCTTGAGTATGGTACTCTTTCCAAAGGCTGGTGCAGACTCGATGGGCCGAATGGCCTCCTTCTACACTGTAAATTCTCTGATTCTGTGATTCTATTTCAATGTTTCAGAAGGTAGAATGAAGGTAGAATGATACCTGGACTTCAAGCGTTAAATTATGGTGCGAGATAACACAAATGATGTATTCCCTGGAATCGAAAAGGTTAAGAAGTCATTTGATCAAAGTTTCCCAAGTTATTGGGGGAACCAGCAAGGGGAGATACTATAAAAGCTCAGGAGTGATAAATGACAAGGTTATTTTACGATCAGTTGTTTTTCACGATCAGTTACTTGTTAGGACAGATCTTGAATACTGCTGAAAAGAGAGACCTATTGCTGAAGCTTTCTGTGTTGCACTCATCAGGACAAACACAGAAATACCAAATTTCAAACAATCACAACAATTTCTGCTACAGGAGAAATGAGTACTGATTGGTTGGCAAGTAAACTCTGATTGGATGAGCCGTTGCCATAGAGAAAGCAACGGGAGGATCCCCAAATTCCAGGGTAATTCAGAAAAGGTGCAAGCAAGGCTTGAATATTTTTATTTTGCTTTCTGAGAATGTATCACTGTGTGAATATACATTGCTTCAGCTTGGGCTGACAAGTGACAAGTTATATTTGAAAATGAATGAAATGAAAATCGCTTATTGTCACGAGTAGGCTTCAATGAAGTTACTGTGAAAAGCCCCTAGTCGCCACATTCCGGCGCCTGTCCGGGGAGGCTGGTACGGGAATCGAACCGTGCTGCTGGCCTGCTTTAAAAGCCAGCGATTTAGCCCAGTGAGCTAAACCAGCCCCTGCCTATTTGTGCCACACAAGTGCCAGGCAATGACCATCTCCTACAAGAGAGGATCTAACCATCGCCCCTTGACATTCAATGGCATTACCATCGCTGAATCCCCCACAATCAACACCCTGGGGGTTACCATTAATCAGAAACTGAACTGGACCCAGCCATATTAATACTGTGGCTACAAGAGAAGGTCAAAGGCTTGGAATCCTATGAGAATAAATCATGTCCTGATCACCCCAAAGCCTGTCCACCATCTACAAGGCACAAGTCAGGAGTGTAATGGAATATTACCCATGTGTCTGGATGAGTGCAACATTCAAGAAGGTCGACACCATCCAGGACTAAGCAACCCGCTTGATTGTTACCCCCTTCCACAAGCAATCCCTACACCACTGACAAACAGTGGAGTTGTGTGTACCATCTACAAGATGCACTGCAGGAATTCGCCAAGGTTCCTTAGGCAGCACCTTCCAAACCCACGGCCACCACCACCTAGAAGGACAAGAGAAGCAGATACCTGGGAACCCCACCAGCCGGAGGTTCCCCTCCCAGTCACTCACCACCCTGACTGGGAAATATATCGGCCGTTCCCTCACTGCCGCTGGGGCAAAATCCTGGAACTCCCTTCCTAACTGCACAGTGGATGTACCTACACCACGTGGACTGCAGCGGCTCAAGAAGGCAGCTCACCACCACCTTCTGAAGGGAAACTAGGGATGGGCAATAAATGCTGGGCCTAACCAGCGACGCCCACATCCCGTAAATGGATTTCTGAAACGCTTGGAAAAGCTCAAAGTAAAATGACCTGTTACAAGACTTCAGTTCGACGATGAGCTGAAGCTGGGGTTGTTCTACCCTGGACCAAAGATACTTAAGCGGAGATTTAGTCAAAACCATGAAAGGTTTTGATGGAGTAAATTGAGAAGAAATTGTTTCCAGTGGCAGAAGGTTGCGGAGCCAAAGGGCACAGATGTAAGGAATTGGTAAAAGATTAAGAAAATTATCGAATGATTTAAATTTCCAGAAGAGAGAAATGTCATTCGAACCCCCTTGTGTCTGTGCTGGTTGAATAAGAGATATCTGACCTAATCGAGCAGGGGGGTGAGGAGAATATTTTTATGCGGTGAATTGCTGTGATCTGCAATGCGCTGGCTGTAAGGATAGTGGAAGTAGGGCAACATTCAAAAGTGAATTGGATGAGGCAGCACGGCGGCGCAGTGGTTAGCACTGCAGCATCACGGCGCCGAAGTCCCAGGTTCGATCCCGGCTCCGGGTCACTGTCCGTGTGGAGTTTCACATTTTCCCCGTGTTTACGTGGGTCTTACCCCCCACAACCCAAAGATGTGCAGGACAGATCAATTGGCCACGCTAAATGTCCCCTTAATTGGAAAAAATGAATTGAGTCCTCTAAATTTATAAAAAAGAAACAAAAATACAAGTGAATTGGATACACTTGAAAGGGGAAGAAGTTGCCGGGTTCTGGGGAAAGCATGGAGAGTGGGACTATTGGATAGCTCTTTCAAATAGCTCGCATGGAATTGATTGGCTGAATGGCTTCCTACTCTGATGTGTCATTCTCTAATTCCATTAAGAAGAAGCCATTACAACTGGGCGGCACGGTAGCCCGGTAGTTAGCACAGTTGCTTCACAGCTCCAGGGTCCCAGGTTCGATTCCCGGTTCGGGTGACTGTCTGTGTCGAGTTTGCACTTTCACCCCACGTCTGCGTGGGTTTCCTCCGGGTGCTCCGGTTTCCTCCCACGGTCCACAGATGTGCAGGTTAGGTGGATGAGACATGAGAACCTTTCTAAGATCTATACCTGTCTCTTGTTCCTTGACAATTATTTGCTGGGACATCAATAGTGAGTTAGAAGACACGTCGTCTGACTCTGCGGCATGAACATTGACAAGATTCATTTCAGAAAGAATCATGGGACAATGTTTCTTTAGAGGATCACTGATTCTTTTTACTCATTCATTCCTGAGCTACGGGTGGCCCTGGATTTTGTTGTCCAGCCCATACATTGAATCTACACAGCGCAGAAGGAGGCCATTCAGCCCATCGTGTCTGCACCGCCCCTCTGAAAGGGCACCCTACCTAGGCCTAATCCCCTGCCCTGTCTCTGGAACCCCATCTAATCTTTATGACAATAAGGAGCAACTTCAGCATGGCCAGTCCACCGAACCTGCACGTCTTTGGACTGTGGGAGGAAACCGGAGCACCCGGAGGAAACCCACGCAGACACGGGGAGAACGTGCAGACTCCACACAGACAGTCATCTGAGGCCGAAATCACACCGGGGTCCCTGCCGCTGTGAGGCAGCAGTGCTAATCACTGTGCCGCCGTTACTCTGGGTAGCTGGTGATGGACAGAGTTAAGAGTAATTAGGAAATATAAGAATTCTTGTAATTTTATTACCCTGCCACTAGATTGCAGTACCTCACTTACTCAACACAACACCAGGAGTGAAAGTGTCAAGGAGCTGGAATCTGTTGAGCATTCACTCGCCCCAAGTAGACTCTGAGTTATTAACCATTATGTCACTGCCTTTATCTCTGAATGTTTGAAAATGTATTGTAAATTCTGGCCTTTCTAAGGCCGGCTTCCTGAGAATTAATTACACAGCTGAGTGACGATTGACATGTTTTATCATTGATAGCACAGTGATTAGCACTGTTGCTTCACAGCTCCAGGGTCCCAGGTTCAATTCCTGGCTTGGGTCACTGTCTGTGCAGAGTCTGCATGTTCTCCCCGTGTCTGCGTGGGTTTCCTCCGGGTGCTCCGGTTTCCTCCCACAGTCCAAAGATGTGCAGGTTAGGTGGATTGGCCATGCTAAATTGCCCTTCGTGTCCAAAAACGTTAGGTGGGGGTTACTGGGTTACGGGGATAGGGTAGAGGTGTGGGCTTGGGTAGAGTGCTCTTTCCAAGGGCCGGTGCAGACTCGATGGGCCGAATGGCCTCCTTCTGCACTGTAACTTCTATGATTCTATGAATGAAAGATACAAATTTATATTGTGCTTTTCACCCTCTTCGGACATTTCAAAGCATTTTCCACCGTGCAATATAAGAAACACAGAAGGCAATTGGTGCACAGCAAGCTCCCATAAACAGCAATGTGGTAATGAGCGAATAATCTGTTTTTGCATTGTTGATTGAGGATTAAATATTGGATTGGGCACTGGGGAAAACTCCCTGTTTCTCTTCAGAACAGTGCCATTGGAGCTCTCACATCAGGCAGATATAGCCTTATAGTTTATCATCTTGCCATGATGTGCACTCATGCACATAATGAGATACAGACAGGCAGTGACAGACACCCAGTACAGCCAATCAACACACAGGACAGAACACAACCAATCACCAAGCAGAACAGTAGAAGGTGGTCTCTCCCTCTATAAAACACACGAGGCATCAACACTCTGCCTCTTTCCACTGGTGACAACTGTAGTGACAGTCAGGGTGTGTATATCAGTTAGTACCTTCTACACGTGGCTCAGAGCTGGTCTGGTCTAGTTAGTTATAGTAAGCATGCTTAGATTAATAGAGTGTCAAACCCACAGTGGACTGTGTGCACTGCTTAACAAGTTCAATAAAGCGTATTGAACTAACATCACAGTTTGGAATCTACTTTCAAGTACAACTGCATCCAGTTGCAGTCCGTGTTACCCCAGGGTGATTAACACGACACATCTCACCCAAAACATACCCCACTTTGGACAGTGCAGCACTCCCTCAATGCTGTCCTTGAGTGTCAGCTGTGATGTTTACTCAAGCCCTGGAAAGGGAGGCTATTCAAGAACTCTCCTAGTGTCGCTGCCTCACCTTTTCCCCACAGCCCAGCCAATCTTTCCTCAGGTAATAATCCAATTCTCTTGTCAAAGCCTCGATTGAATCTGCCTCCACCACACTAAAATAGTGTGTAAAATAGTCTTTCCTCATGTCACCATTGTCTCAATCCTTCCACCAATGGCAAGTTTCTCAATCGATTCCGTCCTGGCCCCTCATGATTGATATGCTTCGATCAAATCTCCTCTCACACTTCTCTTCTCCAAGGACAGCCCCAGCTCCTCCAATCTGTCCACGTCACTGAAATTCCTCATCCCTTTGGACCATTCCCCTGACTCTTTCCTGCACCCTCTTCAATGCCTTCACCTTCTTCTAATCCAGACCATTGTGACTGAGATGTGATTGTGCGAACCGCTGAACCGTAGTAAAGTCGCCACAGTCCCAGATGACCGTCGGCTGCTTTCCCCTTTGAGGGGGGAGAGCTGACTGGTGGGGGTTTAACCTGAGGATCACCACACCTCAGGTGAGGGGCAAGATTGAGAAGGCAGGGCCTTCATGGATAACCTCAGCTGGTACGGGAATTGAACCCGCACTGTTGGCTTCGTTGTGCATCACGAACCAGGATTTAGGGCGGTACTGCCCCCTCACCTGGTTCCATGCTATCTCCATATCATGCTGAGGGAAGAGAGGGTGGCATCGTGGTGATGTCACTGGGCTAGCAGTCCAGAGGCCCAAGATGGTGCTCCAGGGACATGGGACATGTGTTCAAATCCCACTGCAGCAGCTGGTTGGATTTCGATTCAATTAATAAAATCTGGGATTGAAAGCGAATGGAAAATGAAATGAAATGAAAATCGCTTCTTGTCACAAGTAGGCTTCAAATGGAGTTACTGTGAAAAGCCCCTAGTTGCCACATTCCGGCGCCTGTTCGGGGAGGCTAGTACGGTGCTAATCGGTAGCATTGGCAGCACGGTAGCATTGTGGATAGCACAATTGCTTCACAGCTCCAGGGTCCCAGGTTCGATTCCGGCTTGGGTCACTGTCTGTGCGGAGTCTGCACGTCCTCCCCGTGTCTGCGTGGGTTTCCTCTGGGTGCTCCGGTTTCCTCCCACAGTCCAAAGATGTGCAGGTTAGGTGGATTGGCCATGCTAAATTGCCCTTAGTGTCCAAGATTGCCCTTAGTGTTGGGTGGGGTTACTGGGTTATGGGGATAGGGTGCAGACTCGATGGGCCGAATGGCCTCCTTCTGCACTGTAAATTCTATGATAATCATGGTGACCATGAAATAATTGTTGAAAGAACCCACCTGGTTCGCTAATGCCCTTTAAGGAAGGAAATCTGCCAACCTTACCTGGTCTCCAGATCCACGGCAACGTGACTCTTAACCGCCCTCTGAAATGGCCTCGCAAGCCACTCAGCTCAAGGGCAATTAGGGATGGACCAGCCCAGGGTCACCCACGTCCCATCGAAGAATAAATAATCTCTCCAGATTCAGCGAGAGGATCACCAGTGAAGGCTTCTCACCCGACCACCTCTGGTGGCCCCTGAGGATCTAACCTTGCCCCCGCTCACATTTCTCATCAATATGCTGCCCCTCGGTGATGTATCCAAAAACAGAACACCTGAACACTGAGGAAGTTGGCGTTTGTTGCTTCAGTTCTGAACGAACCTCACCAATTCAGAGTATGTAAAATGCTGATTGCAAGAATCAGTTGCGATTAAGCAAACCAGTTAATGAACTGCGGTATGTGAATTTCAGTGCCAGTGTGGTGTCAGGTACATAGGCTGTATGGCCCAACGACTGTCACATCACATCAAACAGCACGAGCATGTGCTTGCAAAAGTCAGAGCATAATGTCCAACATCAGGCGTGATTCTGCGGTTGGGCAGCACCTGCAGAACAATCCTATTTGCCCCAATTCCTCGAACATCCAATTTAACATTATCAGTTGTTAATGTGGCAATGTGGCTCACCTATGTTGCGAGAAACTACATACGATCAAACATAGGGACCTGTCCACTGCAGGCGAAAGGAACACGCTCAGGCATTTCACCATTTTGAAATAAAAAGAGTGGAGCAGAATAGTTCCCTGGTGCATTCTCCATGGCAACGACCCAACCAGAATTGGCACCCTTTTCTAATGCAGTATAAATTGTTGCTCCCTTTAAAGTTTGACATTATTGCATCTGTCCTGCTGAGTGCAAGTCAAAAAGCTTTGTCAGCATGTCTCTTTGTTCAGCAATAATATTTGGTTCAGCCTCTGTCATCTATTTGTTAAATTAACCGTCCACTGATGATTTATATACTTTGTAAGTATTGTGATTTAAAGTTAATAATCAATTGCTGGGGCTCAATCTTGAAGATTTGACTCTGCACTTATGTGTCTTAAGGGGATGATCAATTCAACTGGAAGCAAGTGGCATAACGCAGTTGAGCAGGTCACTCTTGGGTTTACACTGGGTTATAAATCTCAGACTGTTCCTGTTGAAGTGAAGAGGTTCAGGATTTTTTGCGGTTCCTCAAACAACCTCTCTCTAAATGTCGGAAAGACCAAGGAACTGATCGTCGACTTCAGGAAGCGCAGCACGACACACACTCCCATCTGCATCAATGGCTCCGAAGTGGAGGTGGTCGATAGCTTTAAGTTCCTGGGGGTCACCATCATCAACAGTCTGTCCTGGTCCACTCACGTTGATGCAACAGTCAAGAAAGCCCAACAACGTCTCTACTTCCTACAGAAGCTAAAGAAATTTGGCAGGTCTGCATCGACTCTCACAAACATCTACAGATGAGCCATAGAGAGCATCCTATCCGGCTGCATCACAGCTTGGGTATGGCAACTGCTCAGCCCAAGACCACAAGAAACTGCAGAGTGTAGTGAACTCAGCCCAATGCATCACACAAGCTTGCCCCCCCCCCCCCACATTGATTCTGTCTACACCTCCCACTGCCTCAGGAAAGCAGACAGCATTGTCAGAGACCCTTCCCACCCAGGCATTGCCTTCTTCCAGACCCATCCATCAGGCAGAAGATACAGAAGTCTGAAGACCCTGCACATCCAGACATAGGAACAGCTTGTTCCCCACAGCTACAAGACTCCTCAACGACTTCCCCTCGGACTGATCTGTTCCCTGTAAGAACACTATTCACAACGCCCTATGCTGCTCTTGCTCATGTATTTGCTTTGTTTGGCCCCTTGTTCCACACTGCAACCAATCACTGTTTATCGATGAACCATTTGTCAATGTTCTCTGTCGATTATTCTCTTTGTCTACTATGTACATACTGTACGTTCCCTTGGCAAGAAAAGTACTTTTCACTGTACTTCGGTACATGTGACAATAAATCAAATCAAATCGATAAGTATTTGTTTGGACACTGATTCCAGTGCTCTTACAAACTTTTGACTTAAGCAGGAAGACAACCGGCATTAATTTTAGACAGAAACAGACCAGAATATTTCCTTTATTTCAAACACTGATTTCTTTCTTTCACTCTTTGGATCTTGGCATCGCTTGCAAAGTTAACAACTCAGGTTGAGAGCATTTTAATGCAATAAGATGCACCATGGCTACTGACAGATTAGATACGTAACAAAATTTGACACTGATCCACACAAACAGAAACAAGGCACACAAAAAACACTCCCTCCCTCCTGAAGCCACAACCCCCTCACCCCTTCCCTCCTGCAGCCACACCCACTCCCTGCTAAAGCCATAGATACATAGAGGATAGGAGCAGGAGGAGGCCTTTTGGCCCTTCGAGCCTGTTCCGCCATTCATCACGATCATGGCTGATCATCCAACTCAATAGCCTAATCCTGCTTGCTCCCCATTAACCTTTGATCCCATTCGCCCCAAGTGCTATATCCAGCCGCCTCTTGAATATATTCAATATTTTAGCATCAACTACTTCCTGTGGCAATGAATTCCACAGGCTCACCGCTCTTTGGGTGAAGAAATGTCTCCTCATCTCTGTCCAAAAGGTTTACCCTGAATCCTCAGACTGTGACCCCAGGCTCCGGACACACCCACCATTAGGAACATCTTTGCTGCATCTACCCTGTATAGTCCTGTTAGAATTTTATAAGTCTCTATGAGATCCTCCCCTCATTCTTCTGAACTCCAGCGAGAACAATCCCAGTCTAGTCAATCTCTCCTCATATGACAGTTTCGCCATCTCTGGAATCAGTCTGGTAAACCTTCGCTGCGCTCCCTCGAGAGCAAGAACATCCTTCCTCAGAGAAGGAGACCAAAACTGCACACAATATTCCAGGTGTGACCTCCTGCACTCGAACGCTCTCGCAATGAAGGCCAACATATCATTAGCCTTCTTTACCGCCTGCTGCGTCTGCATGCTTATCTTCTGCATCTGGTGCACAAGGACACCCAGGTCCCGCTGCACACTCCCCTCTCCTAATTGAAATGAAATGAAAATTAATTATTGTCACGAGTAGGCTTCAATGAAGTTACTGTGAAAAGCCCCTAGTCGCCACATTCGGGCACCTGTCCGGGGAGGCTGGTACGGGAATCGAACCGTGCTGCTGGCCTGCTTTAAAAGCCAGCGATTTAGCCCAGTGAGCTAAACCATTTACAACCATCGAGGTAATAATCTGCCTTCCTGTTTTTGCTTCCAAACTGAATAACTTCACACTTATCCAAATTATACTGCATCTGCCATTGATTTGCCCACTCGCCCAGATCTTGCTGTAGGATCCCTGCATCCTCATTACAATTCACCCTCCCACCTAATTTGGTATCATCTGCAAACTTTGAGATGTTACATTTTGTTCCCTCATCCAAATCATTAATGTATATTGTGAATAGCTGGGGTTCCAGCACCTATCCCTGTGGTACCCCACTGGTTACTGCCTGCCAATTTGAAAAGGACCCATTCATCCCTACTCTTTGTTTCCTCAATACACTTCCCCCAATCCCATGTGCTTCACTTTTGCACAATAATCTCTTAAACCACACCCCTCCCTCCTGAAGACACCCCCTCCCTGCTGAAGCTGCACCCCCTCCCTCCTGAAGCCACACCCCTCTCTCCCGAAGCTGCACCCCTCCCTCCCTCCCTTGCCACTGCGTGGAAAAACTTGGTTCCAACTCCATCTACAAGTTTGCTGACGATACGACCATAGTGGGCCGGATCTCGAATAACGACGAGTCAGAATACAGGAGGGACATAGAGAACCTAGTGGAGTGGTAGTGGTGTAGCGACAACAATCTCTCCCTCAATGCCAGCAAATCTAAAGAGCTGGTCATTGACTTCAGGAAGCAAAGTTTTGTACACACCCCCGTCAGCATCAACGGGGCCGAGGTGGAGATGGTTAGCAGTTTCAAATTCCTTGGGGTGCACATCTCCAAAAATCTGTCCTGGTCCACCCACGTCGACGCTACCACCAAGAAAGCACAACAGCGCCTATACTTCCTCAGGAAACTAAGGAAATTTGGCATGTCCACATTAACCTGTACCAACCTTTACAGATGCACTATAGAAAGCATCCTATCGGGCTGCATCACAGCCTGGTATGGCAACTGCTCGGCCCAGGACCGCAAGAAACTTCAGAGAGTCGTGAATACCGCCCAGTCCATCACACAAACCTGCCTCCCATCTGTTGACTCCATCTGCACCTCCTGCTGCCTGGGGAAAGCGGGCAGCATAATCAAAGCCCCCTCCCACCTGGCTTACTCACTCTTCCAGCCTCTTCCATTGGGCAGGAGATACAGAAGTCTGAGAACATGTACGAACAGATTCAAAAACAGCTTCTTCCCCACTGTCACCAGACTCCTAAATGACCCTCTGATGGACTGACCTCATTAACACTACACACTGTATGCTTCACCCGATGCTGGTGTTAGAACATAGAACATAGAACATAGAACGATACAGCGCAGTACAGGCCCTTCGGCCCTCGATGTTGCACCGACATGGAAAAAATCTAAAGGCCATCTAACCTACACTATGCCCTTATCATCCATATGCTTATCCAATAAATTTTTAAATGCCCTCAATGTTGGCGAGTTCACTACTGTTGCAGGTAGGGCATTCCACGGCCTCACCACTCTTTGCGTAAAAAAAACCACCTCTGACCTCTGTCCTATATCTATTACCCCTCAATTTAAGGCTATGTCCCCTCGTGCTAGCCACCTCCATCCGCGGGAGAAGGCTCTCGCTGTCCACCCTATCTAACCCTCTGATCATTTTGTATGCCTCTATTAAGTCACCTCTTAACCTTCTTCTCTCTAACGAAAACAACTTCAAGTCCATGAGCCTTTCCTCATAAGATTTTCCCTCCATACCAGGCAACATCCTGGTAAATCTCCTCTGCACCCGTTCCAAAGCTTCCACGTCCTTCCTATAATGAGGCGACCAGAACTGTACGCAATACTCCAAATGCGGCCGTACTAGAGTTTTGTACAACTGCAACATGACCTCATGGCTCCGGAACTCAATCCCTCTACCAATAAAGGCCAACACACCATAGGCCTTCTTCACAACCCTATCAACCTGGGTGGCAACTTTCAGGGATCTATGTACATGGACACCGAGATCCCTCTGCTCATCCACACTACCAAGAATTTTACCATTAGCCAAATATTCCGCATTTCTGTTATTCTTTCCAAAGTGAATCACCTCACACTTCTCCACATTAAACTCCATTTGCCACCTCTCAGCCCAGCTCTGCAGCTTATCTATGTCCCTCTGTAACCTGCAACATCCTTCCGCACTGTCTACAACTCCACCGACTTTAGTGTCGTCTGCAAATTTACTCACCCATCCTTCTGCGCCCTCCTCTAGGTCATTTATAAAAATGACAAACAGCAACGGCCCCAGAACAGATCCTTGTGGTACGCCACTCGTAACTGAACTCCATTCTGAACATTTCCCATCAACTACCACTCTCTGTCTTCTTTCAACTAGCCAATTTCTGATCCACATCTCTAAATCACCCTCAATCCCCAGCCTCCGTATTTTCTGCAATAGACGACCGTGGGGAACCTTATCAAACGCTTTACTGAAATCCATATACACCACATCAACTGCTCTACCCTCGTCTACCTGTTCAGTCACCTTCTCAAAGAACTCGATAAGGTTTGTGAGGCATGACCTACCCTTCACAAAACCATGCTGACTGTCCCTAATCATATTATTCCTATCTAGATGATTATAAATTGTATCTTTTATAATCCTCTCCAAGACTTTACCCACCACAGACGTTAGGCTCACCGGCCTATAGTTACCGGGGTTATCTCTACTCCCCTTCTTGAACAAAGGGACCACATTTGCTATCCTCCAGTCCTCTGGCACTATTCCTGTAGCCAATGATGACCTAAAAATCAAAGCCAAAGGCTCCGCAATCTCTTCCCTGGCTTCCCAGAGAATCCTAGGATAAATCCCATCTGGCCCCGGGGACTTATCTATTTTCACCTTGTCCAGAATTGCCAACACTTCTTCCCTACGCACCTCAATGCCATCTATTCTAATAGCCTGGGTCTCAGCATTCTCCTCCACAATATTATCTTTTTCTTGAGTGAATACTGACAAAAAGTATTCATTTAGTATCTCGCTTATCTCCTCAGCCTCCACACACAACTTCCCACCACTGTCCTTGACTGGCCCTACTCTTACCCTAGTCATTCTTTTATTCCTGACATACCTATAGAAAGCTTTTGGGTTTTCCTTGATCCTACCTGCCAAAGACTTCTCATGTCCCCTCCTTGCTCGTCTCAGCTCTCTCTTTAGATCCTTCCTCGCTTCCTTGTAACTATCAAGCGCCCCAACTGAAACTTCACGCCTCATCTTCACATAGGCCTCCTTCTTCCTCTTAACAAGAGATTCCACTTCTTTGGTAAACCACGGTTCCCTCGCTCGACCCCTTCCTCCCTGCCTGACTGGTACGTACTTATCAAGAACATGCAATAGCTGTTCCTTGAACAAGCTCCACATATCCAGTGTGCCCAACCCTTGCAGCCTACTTCTCCAACCAACACATCCTAAGTCATGTCTAATGGCATCATAATTGCCCTTCCCCCAGCTATAACTCTTGCCCTGCGGGGTATACTTATCCCTTTCCATCACTAATGTAAAGGTCACCGAATTGTGGTCACTGTTTCCAAAGTGCTCACCTACCTCCAGATCTAACACCTGGCCTGGTTCGTTACCCAAAACCAAATCCAATGTGGCCTCGCCTCTTGTTGGCCTGTCAACATATTGTGTCAGGAAACCCTCCTGCACACATTGTACAAAGAATGACCCATCTAATGTACTCGAACTATATCTTTTCCAGTCAATATTTGGAAAGTTAAAGTCTCCCATAACAACTACCCTGTTACTTTCGCTCTTTTCCAGAATCACCTTCGCCATCCTTTCCTCTACATCCCTAGAACTATTAGGTGGCCTATAGAAAACTCCCAACAGGGTGACCTCTCCTTTCCTGTTTCTAACCTCAGCCCATACTACCTCAGAAGAAGAGTCCCCATCTAGCATCCTTTCCACCACCGTAATACTGTCCTTGACTAGCAGCGCCACACCTCCCCCTCTTTTGCCCCCTTCTCTGAGCTTACTAAAACACCTAAACCCCGGAACCTGCAACAACCATTCCTGTCCCTGCTCTATCCATGTCTCTGAAATGGCCACAACATCGAAGTCCCAGGTACCAACCCATGCTGCCAGTTCCCCTACCTTATTTCGTATACTCCTGGCATTGAAGTAGACACACTTCAAACCACCTACCTGAACACTGGCACCCTCCTGCGAAGTCAAATCTGTGCTCCTGACCTCTATACTCTCAATCTCCCGTACCCCAAAACTACAATCCAGGTTCCCATGCCCCTGCTGAATTAGTTTAAACCCCCCCAAAGAGCACTAACAAATCTCCCCCCCAGGATATTGGTGCCCCTCAGGTTCAGATGTAGACCATCCTGTCTATAGAGGTCCCACCTTCCCCAGAAAGAGCCCCAGTTATCCAGAAATCTGAATCCCTCCCGCCTGCACCATCCCTGTAGCCACGTGTTTAATTGCTCTCTCTCCCTATTCCTCATCTCACTATCACGTGGCACGGGCAACAACCCAGAGATAACAACTCTGTTTGTTCTCGCTCTGAGCTTCCATCCTAGCTCCCTAAAGGCCTGCCTGACATCCTTGTCCCCTTTCCTACCTATGTCGTTAGTGCCAATGTGGACTACGACTTGGGGCTGCTCCCCCTCCCCCTTAAGGACCCGGAAAACACGATCCGAGACATCACGTACCCTTGCACCTGGGAGGCAACATACCAAACGTGAGTCTCTCTTGCTCCCACAAAATCTCCTATCTGTGCCCCTGACTATTGAGTCCCCAATTACTAATGTTCTACTCCTTTCCCCCCCTTCCCTTCTGAGCAACAGGGACAGACTCCGTGCCAGAGGCCCGTACCCCATGGCTTACCCCTGGTAAGTCGTCCCCCCCACAAGTATCCAAAACGGTATACTTGTTACTCAGGGGAACGACCGCAGGGGGTCCCTGCACTGACTGCTTCTTCCCAGTCCCTCTTACAGTTACCCATCTATCTCCAGTCTTTGGTGTAACTACTTCCCTGAAGCTCCTATCTATGACCCCCTCTGCCTCCCGAATGATCCGAAGTTCATCCAGCTCAAGCTCCAGGTCCCTAACACGGTTTTTGAGGAGCTGGAGTTGGGTGCACTTCCCACAGATGAAATCAGCAGGGACGCTGACGGCGTCCCTCACCTCAAACATTCTGCAGGAGGAGCATTGTACTGCCTTCCCTGACATCACCTCTAGATTTAATAAAAAACAAGAAAAAGAAAAAGAAAGGAAGAGCTTACCTGATATTACTTCAAACCCTGCTCCCGCTGAAAGGTAAGCAAATTTTGTAGTTACATTGTGTACCTTGTGTTGCCCTATTATGTATTTTCTTTTATTCCCTTTTCTTCCCATGTACTTAATGAGCTGCTCGCAGAAAAATACTTTTCACTGCACCTCGGTACATCCAAATCCAATAGCCACACCTCTCCATCCTGAAGCCACACCCCCTCCACCCTGAAGCCACACCCCTCACTTCTGAAGCCACACCCCTCACTCCTGAAGCCACACCCCCTCCCTCTTGAGGCCACACCCCCTCCCTCTTGAGGCCACACCCCCTCCCTCTTGAGGCCACACCCCCTCCCACCTGAGGCCACACCCCCTCCCACCTGAGGCCACACCCCCTCCCACCTGAGGCCACACACCCTCCCTCTTGAGGCCACACACGCCTTCCCTCTTGAGGCCACACTCCCCTCCGTAAGGCGCACCCCTCGCCCCTGTAGCCCCGCCTCTTTCCCCACTGATGCCCCAGGTTTCTGAAAAAGGGAAAAAGAGGTTCGTTTTCACACATTAATCAGCGGCGAATGTGCCGCCATAGTTGTGGGAGGCGGATGTGCCGCAATGACTGTGCGGGGCGGATGTGCCGCCATGGCTGTGCGGGGCGGATGTGCCGCCATGTCTGTGTGAGGCGGATGTGCCGCAATGACTGTGCGGGGCGGATGTGCCGCCATGTCTGTGTGAGGCGGATGTGCCGCCATGGCTGTGCGGGGCGGATGTGTCGCCATGTCATTGCAGGGCGGATTTGACGGTTATGTCCATGCTGCGGGGCATCCACCCGCTTGGAGGAGCGGCAGAGTGTGCCCTTCATTGAAGTGGAAGACGGAGGGGAGAGAGGGTAAGAGGCAGCGACAGAGCGGAGACTGGCGGGGAGGGGGCAGGGTAACCGGGACCGGGGGAGTGCTGGTGGTGGTCGTGGTGCCGCTGTCCAGAGTCTGACACGGACACCTGCCTGGGAGAAACCGGCCCAGACCCCGGGGGTGGTGGGCACTGACCCCGGGCGGGGGGGTGGGCACTGACCCCGGGCGGGGGTGGGTGGGTGGGCACTGACCCGGGCGGGGGTGGGTGGGTGGGCACTGACCCCGGGGGGGGGTGGGGGGTGGGTGGGCACTGACCCCGGGGGGGGTGGGTGGGCACTGACCCTGGGCGGGGGGGTGGGCACTGACCCGGGCTGGGGGGGTGGGTGGGCACTGACCCTGGGCGGGGGGGGGGGGGGTGGGCACTGATGCGGGGGGTGGGCACTGACCGGGGGGGGGGGTGGGCACTGACCGGGGGGGGGGGGGGAGTGGGCACTGATGCGGGGGGTGGGCACTGACCGGGGGGGGGTGGGTGGGCACTGACCCTGGGCGGGGGGGGTGGGCACTGACCCGGGCTGGGGGGGTGGGTGGGCACTGACCCTGGGCGGGGGGGGGGGTGGGCACTGATGCGGGGGGTGGGCACTGACCGGGGGGGGGGGGGGTGGGCACTGACCGGGGGGGGGGCGGAGTGGGCACTGATGCGGGGGTGGGCACTGACCGGGGGGGGGGGGGTGGGCACTGACCGGGGGGGGGGGGGGGGGGGTGTGGGCACCTCATTGGAGGGCTGTGACTAGTGGTGTTCCACAGGGATCCGTGCTGGGACCTTTGCTGTTCGTAGTATATATAAATGATTTGGAGGAAAATTTAACTGGTCTGATTAGTAAGTTTGTGGACGACACAAAGGTTGGTGGAATTGCGGATAGCGATGAGGACTGTCAGAGGATACAGCAGGATTTAAATTGTTTGGAGACTTGGGCGGAGAGATGGCAGATGGTGTTTAATCCGGACAAATGTGAGGTAATGCATTTTGGAAGGTCTAATACAGGTAGGGAATATACAGTGAATGGTGGAACCCTCAAGAGTATTGAAAGTCAGAGAGATCTCGGTGTACAGGTCCACAGGTCACTGAAAGGGGCAACACAGGTGGAGAAGGTAGTCAAGAAGGCATACGACATGCTTACCTTCATTGGCCGGGGCATTGAGTATAAGAATTGGCAAGTCATGTTGCAGCTGTATAGAACCTTAGTTAGGCCACACCTTGGAGTATGGTGTTCAATTCTGGTCGCCACACTACCAGAAGGATGTGGAGGCTTTAGAGAGGGTGCAGAAGAGATTTACCAGGATGTTGCCTGGTATGGAAGGCATTAGCTATGAGGAGCGGTTGAATAAACTCAGTTTGTTCTCACTGGAACCATGGAGTTTGAGGGACGACCTGATAGAGGTCTACAAAATTATGAGAGGCATAAACAGAGTGGATAGTCAGAGGTTTTTCCCCAGGGTAGAGGGGTCAGTTACTAGGGGCATAGGTTTAAGGTGCGAGGGGCAAGGTTTAGAGGAGATGTACGAGGCAAGTTTTTTTACACAGAGGGTAGTGGGTGCCTGGAACTCGCTGCCGGAGGAGGTGGTTGAAAAAGGGACGATAGTGACATTTAAAGGGCATCCTGACAAATCCATGAATAGGATGGGAATAGAGGGATACGGACCCCGGAAGTGTAGAAGATTTTAGTTTGGACCGGCAGCATAGTTGGCACGGGCTTGAAGGGCCTGTTCCTGTGCTGTACTTTTCTTTGTTCTTTGTTTCTCCCGGGGGCACAGACTGAGCACAGTCCGATCCCACAGTACGGGGACACAACCCCAGGGCGCAGTCCGATCCTAGAGTACGGGTACACAGGCACAGTCTGATCCCACAGTACGGGGACACAGCCCCAGGGCACAGTCTGATCCCACAGCCCGCACAGTCCGATCCCACACCTCGCACAGTCCGATCCCACACCTCGCACAGTCCGATCCCACAGCCCGCACAGTCCGATCCCACAGCCCGCACAGTCCGATCCCACAGCCCGCACAGTCCGATCCCACAGCTCCGGGGCACATCCCGATCCCACAGTGTGACCAGGGGGATCGCCACCCACTGCTGCACGCTGGCACTGCTCCAAGCCCCCCAGAGGGTGCCCACCAGGGGCATCGAAGGGCACAGGACACTGTAAGCAGCAGGCTGCCTCCAACTGATGTGCATCCTGGGCTGACATCTAGTCAAACCGGTAGAGTTAGGAGGGCCAGGAAGATTGAGGATCACCAAGAGGGCACTGGGGGCAGGAAGGGGCGGCACCAGCGGGAGCGAGGGACAGTTAAGATCGCGATTGGACACCATTAAACATACATTACACCCAAGACATGTGAAGCCTCTGTCACGTTATTCTGCACTTGTCTACACCCCTTTCCCCCATTTGTGCCTTACCCCGGCCGCAGCCCCGTGGCCTCCTGCTGCGGTCTCCTCTCCCCCCCACCACTCCCCGCTGGGCACACTGTGTGCAGGTGATGGGACTCAGACTAGCCCATTGATTGAGGAGCACTGGCGCTCAGCTGTCTGCGGATTATCATCACCCTCCTGTCCTCGACAGTGACCCCCTGATGGTGCTGACACAGGCCCATCACCCTGGAGCGATGTTACACAGACCCTGGGAGGGTGGAACAGCACGATCGACGGGTCGGGTTAATGGGTGGGTGGGGAAATCGTTGGTGGGAGGTGGGCTTGGGGTGAGGGGATGGTGGGTGGGAAGTGGGACAGATGACGTACGGAGCCACGTCCTATGTGAAGCGGGGAAGGATGGGGGCCTCCCTGGGCATGCTGGACCCTCGTTGCCGCCCCCTGTCCATCCTCCGGATGCTCCCCAGGCTACTCCTCCAGCCCCTCCTGGTCCGGCACGTCTGAGGTGGCCACATGTTCCTCCAGCCCGTTGCCCTGCTACCGTGCCAGGTTGTGGAGGGCAGAGCAGACTGCCACAAAGCAGGCAGCCCTCCGGGGGGGTGTACTGCAGGGCACCACCAGAGCGGTCGAAGCATCGGAACCGTATTTTCAGCAATCTGAAGCACTGTTCAATGACAGACCGGGCGGCAGCATGGGCCTTGTTATATCGGGTCGCTCAATTGATCACTGGTCTCCATAGTGTCGTCAATAGCCAGGTCCTAAGCGGTTACTCCTTATGCTCAAGAGCCAACAGGTCACCCGGGGTTGTCCCGTGAGAGGGTGGGGATCTCCAACTGTCCCATGATTGGCTGACGTGCACACTCTCTGGGAAGCATGCACACACGTGTATGATCTTCATGTGATGGACATCCCAGGAGTGCAACCCATTACTGTTAATGAAGGGGGCTCCCGGGTGGGTGCAAGGAGGCATGCGTGCCATCTATTACCCCCTGGACCTGGGCCATCCGTGCAATGGACAGAATCCTGCTGTCTGGGCAACTTCTTGTGCCCGGTCTATGTCAAGGTTTATGTAGTTGGCTGCCCGGGAATACAGGTCACTGTGACTTCCAGGATGCACTTGTGGGCTGTAGCTTATGAGATGCCGCACAGGTCCCCACTCAAGCCCTGGAATGATCCTGAAGTTCAGGACTGTTGTGACCTTGACGGTCACCGGGAGCAGGTATCTTCCTCCATGTGGTGCCAAGTCTGCAAGGTGCCACACGCCGTCTCCTTATTGAGGCGCGCGCTGTCCGTCATCTATTTGAAAGACCAGTGATGCCTGCACACCTTGGGCCCTCTCTGGCCTCCCTCGCTGGGTTTCTCCTTGGCCTGATGGGCGGCCGGGTCCTCAGGGTGTGGGGCAGGCCGTGCACACACACCCGCTGCCTTCTCGGGCGCCTGTCTGCCTGGCCTGCCAGCAGCACCATGATGGCAGCTTCCGTGGGCTCCCCGGTCTCATCTGGAATGTGATATCTGTCTGGAATCGGAAAGGGTGTGAGACCGACGAACAGCTGTGGCTTCCACCCT
This sequence comes from Scyliorhinus canicula, assembly GCF_902713615.1. Taxonomy (NCBI): domain Eukaryota; kingdom Metazoa; phylum Chordata; class Chondrichthyes; order Carcharhiniformes; family Scyliorhinidae; genus Scyliorhinus; species Scyliorhinus canicula. The sequence goes on from NC_052153.1 coordinate 191,201,965, forward strand.
GGGACCCTCGGATCCCCAGGTGCCCCCCCCCCCCCCCCCCCCCCCCCCCCCCATCACCCTGCCAACTCCGCCCTGCACAGGCACCCAAGCCACAGCAGGGTCCCCGGGGCACCGGACCCCAGACACTGTTGGAACGTTACTTGGACCTGGTGCTGGTTCCCTCCCCGGTCCACACACCCACCCTCTGGTCACGGGGATGCCCCCAGTGCTGACACCCAGCTCCTGGGGGGTTGGCATGCTGCCCGCTGCCTCTGCGGCATTGATGCCTCCAGAGTTCAGGACAAGTGTCCTGGTCTCACAGCCTGGTCGTGATGCTCGGCAGTAACACCCGCCTGCAACGTGGCACACCTACCCACGGGGACCCACCTGGGAGTTGTGAAGTGCTCGCACTATTAGAATTGCCAATTCCCCATTAGCGACAGCCTTCAGCTGTGTGGCAAGAGGCCGCCTCGGTCGGTTGGAGTTAAAGTGACCATCGCCATTTTACCACAGATGGGGCTCTGTCATGGAGGGGTCGGTGGGACAGACAGCTGGAGCTGCCCCCGTTAAGGGTATACACAATCCGGGGAGTGATATGCCAGACCCACTGCCCTCCCCCCAGCCCAGGGGCCAACCCCCACCAACGATGCTGGGGGAATGTGGGAGGGGAGTAAAGAGAGGATGGGGAGGGATAGATAGTGTTGAGGGTTATGGGGCGAGGCAGGTGGAGGGGGGAAATAGAGGATGTGTGGAGGGAGGAGAATGACTTGGGAGAGAGACGGTGGTGTGCGGAAAGGGAAGAGGGGGGGATGTGGAGGGAGCATGTGGGGATGAGAGGGTGTGTGGGGAGCGGAGGGGGGGGTGGGTGGTAAGGGGGTGGGGAAGGTGGAGATGGGGTAGGGGAGCGTCAGAGCTGGGGTGGGAAAGAGGGAGTGGAGTAGGTTGGGGGGGGTGGAGAAGAGTGAGGGAGCGAGGGGAGAGAGAAAGAGGTGGGGAGAGAGGGAGGGACTGAGTGGAGATAGATCAGAATTGGGTTGTGGGGTTAGAGAGACAGAGAGAAGTAAATGGAGGGTGAGTAAATAGAGCCAGACAGTGCTCCGAGACGGCCAGACAGAGCCCCGAGGCAGCCAGACAGAGCCCCGAGGCAGCCAGACAGAGCTCCGAGGCAGCCAGACAGATCCCCGAGACGGCCAGACAGAGCCCCGAGGCAGCCAGACAGAGCCCCGAGGCAGCCAGACAGAGCTCCGAGACGGCCAGACAGAGCTCCGAGACGGCCAGACAGAGCTCCGAGGCAGCCAGACAGATCCCCGGGACAGCCAGACAGAGCTCCGAGACGGCCAGACAGAGCCCCGAGGCAGCCAGACAGAGCCCCGGGACAGCCAGACAGATCCCCGAGGCAGCCAGACAGAGCCCCGAGACAGCCAGACAGAGCCCCGAGACAGCCAGACAGAGCCCCGGGGCAGCCAGACAGATCCCCGAGGCAGCCAGACAGAGCCCCGAGGCAGCCAGACAGAGCCCCGAGGCAGCCAGACAGAGCCCCGAGGCAGCCAGACAGAGCCCCGAGGCAGCCAGACAGAGCCCCGAGACGGCCAGACAGATCCCCGAGACAGCCAGACAGAGCCCCGAGACAGCCAAACAGATCCCCGAGACAGCCAGACAGAGCCCCCGAGACAGCCAGACAGAGCCCCCGAGACAGCCAGACAGAGCCCCGGGGCAGCCAGACAGAGCCCCGGGGCAGCCGGACAGAGCCCCGGGGCAGCCGGACAGAGCCCCGGGGCAGCCGGACAGAGCCCCGGGACAGCCGGACAGAGCCCCGGGACAGCCGGACAGAGCCCCGGGGCAGCCGGACAGAGCCCCGGGGCAGCCAGACAGAGCCCCGGGACAGCCGGACAGAGCCCCGGGGCAGCCGGACAGATCCCCGGGACAGCCGGACAGAGCCCCGGGGCAGCCAGACAGAGCCCCGGGCAGCCAGACAGAGCCCCGGGACAGCCAGACAGAGCCCAGTCTAATGGAGTTGACAAGAACACATCTAGAGACAGATGAACGGACTGAAGAAGATTCTGGAAACCACACGCTGAGTAGGAGTACACCACAGCCTCTAGACACTGGCTGAATCCTACAGGTTTCCATAATGCTCCAATGCTCGAGGCAATGTTCCACATCATGACTGTAACACCCAGAGCTGAGGGCACAAAGACACGATTGTCACCAATAAATCCAATCAGGAAAAACATCTTTCCCCAGGAAGTGATGAGAATGTGAAACCTGTTACCACATGGAGTGGTTGAGGGGGAATAGATGCATTCAAGACGAAGCTCGATAACTGACACGAGGGAGGAATGTTGACAAGGGGAGAGGTTAGAGAAGGTTTGTGTGGAGCATAAACACGAGCATCGACCAGTTGGGCCTCTTTTGCTCTGTGATGTTCCATCCAATGGGCCTGTGTGACGGACATGAGGGGAACTTGGCATCGATTTCACAGCTGCCGTCCCAGTAACATATCGGATAGCAATGATGGAGTTATTGCTTTGTCAGAGCTATCAATCTCCTTTAGTTAGTCTCCAATCAAGGAAGAGGCGAGGAGGTCACCCCAGAACCGGAGAGTTCAAGGATCCCTAGTCAAAGTCACACCTGGACAGTGGTGGTTCAGGGAGTCAGCTGACTGCCAGCTCCTCGAGGGCAATTAGAGTTGGGCAATTAATGCTGGACACACCAGCGAAACCCGCATCCCACGAAAGAATAAAAACAAAACTTGTTCCCCCTCAAATTCGTACGTCCCTATCTACAATGAGAATGTTTGCCCCTCTGTCAGTTGTATTCAGTGTGTAGGGTTTACAATACCTGGTGCACCTGAACATTTCCGCCATCTGTTGTGTGGGCACAGGATTGGTTCTGTTCCGCTCTGTAGGATTCGATGGCCACCAGGTGGACACACAGCTTGACCGGGATTAAGACTGTTGCTGTCACTGGCAGCCACTTAGTGCACAGCAAGCTCCCACACACAGCAATGGGATAAGTCACGAAACACTTTTTTTTTGAGTATGTTGGTCGAAGGATCAAAGTTGGCCAGGATAACGAGGGGAACTCCCCTGCTTCTCTTCAAAGTGACGCCATGGGATCTTTAATGTCTCCAAAAGGCGGTACCTCTGGCAGTGCGGCGCTCCCTCTGTACCGTGCCAGGGTTTCAGCCATATTTATGGAGATCCGGGCTCTGGGGTGGGCCTTAAACCCTCAACCTTCTGACTGAAGCGGGACTGCCCTCCTCCACTGTCACCTGTTTAAAGTCAGTCTTTCCCCAAAATTCAAAGGGTCAGCCACAATTACTGGCGCAAGCCTCCCGGCCTCCCCGAGCACGAACAGAGTTAAGAGGAAGCTAACGGGTAGGAACATTAACAGAAATGTGCTAGAACTGGCTTTCATTCCAGGAAGGTCAAATTCCTGTCAGGATTACAAACTGCTTCATTTCTGCTGCAGCTCATTGAAGCTTTGCACAATCCCGCTGACTTATTTACACAGAATTTCAATCAGTTGCTGTACTGTTGTGGAGCACAGTGGGTGATAGCCAAGACTATAGACGGGGGCGACGTTTTGTCTGTGAGAGATTAAATGATCCCTTCTGTCCTCCTCTCTCCAATAGGCTGGATGGAAAGCGTGCGCCCCTCCTCCTGGCTTATCTCACCAGCCTTGGACAGTGTGTTCCCTTCGTCCGCCGGCCGTTCCACCTGGTTAAATCCCGATGCTCTCTGCCTCGACAGTCTGTGGGGTTGTGTGCGTGAACAGACACTTTGTTGGCTAGTTGATTGAAGAAACGTCCAGCGAGAGGCGGCACTCAGATTAACGGACGGCGGCGCGCACACACCCGGGGCTGTGGGGGGGGGGGGGGGGGGCAGATGCTGGCTGTGCCACTTTGTCCCAGCCTTGTGTGGTGTGTGTCTGCGTGCTAAAGACTTCTCGCTCTCTCATTGAGAATGAGTCAGACTATGCTGTGATGTGCTAAGCTCCTCTCTTCACCCCCCCCCCCCGACGTCTCTCTGAACAGAGTGGCGCTCCCCCCCCCACTTGGAGATTGCGACGAGGGGGGGTCTGGGGTCGAGCCACCCGGTCAGGATGGCTACGTCGGCGCTGATGCGCTTCTCCGTGGCCGACTATGTCATCTTCGCCCTGCTGCTGGTCTTCTCTTCAGTCATCGGCCTCTTCTACGCCCTGAGCGGCGGGCGGCAGCGCACCACGCAGGAGTTCCTGTTGGCGGGACGCAGCATGACCTTCTTGCCGGTGGCGCTCTCTCTCCTGGCCACCTTCCAGTCCGCCGTGGCTATCCTGGGTGTGCCGGCCGAGATCTACACCTATGGCACTGAGTACTGGTTCCTGGGCTGTTCCTACTTCCTCGGGCTCCTCATTCCTGCCCACATCTTTGTGCCCATGTTTTACCGGCTGGGACTCACCAGCACTTATGAGGTAAGTGGACGACTCGAGAATGAGAGAGGGATTTAACAAGAGAAATTGTTCCACTGACGAGAGGGTTGGGAGTCAGAGGACACAGATTGGTCGAATGTTCAGCGGTGAAGATTCCCCTTTTTACACAGACTTGTGATCTGCAAAAGGCTGCCGGAAAGAGCGGTGGGAGCAGGTTCAGTAGGAATTTTCCGAAGGGAATTGGAGAAATGCAGGAAGAGATACGGTTCTAGGTTTGAGTGGGAAAGGGCAGGGGAGGTTAAATGGATTGAGCCTCCAAAGAACTGGCACAGGAAGACGGGCCGAATGGCGTAATGGCTTCTAGCACGATTCAGAAATGACTTATCAGGGAGGAGACTGAAAGGGTCAGAGAGAGGATATTGAAAGGGTCAGAGAGGATATTGAAAGGGTCAGAGAGAGGATATTGAAAGGGTCACAGAGAGGAGACTGAAAGGGTCACAGAGAGGAGACGGAAAGGGTCAGAGAGAGGAGACTGAAAGGGTCAGAGAGAGGATACTGAAAGGGTCAGAGAGAGGAGACGGAAAGGGTCACAGAGAGGAGACTGAAAGGGTCAGAGAGAGGATACTGAAAGGGTCAGAGAGAGGAGACGGAAAGGGTCACAGAGAGGAGACTGAAAAGGGTCAGAGAGAGGATACTGAAAAGGGTCACAGAGAGGAGACGGAAAGGGTCACAGAGAGGAGACGGAAAGGGTCACAGAGAGGAGACGGAAAGGGTCACAGAGAGGAGACGGAAAGGGTCACAGAGAGGAGACGGAAAGGGTCACAGAGAGGAGACTGAAAGGGTCACAGAGCGGATATTGAAAGGGTCAGAGAGAGGAGACTGAAAGGGTCAGAGAGAGGAGACTGAAAGGGTCAGAGAGAGGAGACGGAAAGGGTCACAGAGAGGAGACGGAAAGGGTCAGAGAGAGGAGACTGAAAGGGTCAGAGAGAGGATACTGAAAGGGTAAGAGAGAGGAGACGGAAAGGGTCACAGAGAGGAGACTGAAAAGGGTCAGAGAGAGGATACTGAAAAGGGTCACAGAGAGGAGACGGAAAGGGTCACAGAGAGGAGACGGAAAGGGTCACAGAGAGGAGACGGAAAGGGTCACAGAGAGGAGACGGAAAGGGTCACAGAGAGGAGACGGAAAGGGTCACAGAGAGGAGACTGAAAGGGTCACAGAGCGGATATTGAAAGGGTCACAGAGAGGAGACTGAAAGGGTCAGAGAGAGGAGACTGAAAGGGTCACAGAGAGGAGACGGAAAGGGTCACAGAGAGGAGACTGAAAGGGTCACAGAGAGGAGACTGAAAGGGTCACAGAGAGGAGACGGAAAGGGTCACAGAGAGGAGACGGAAAGGGTCAGAGAGAGGAGACTGAAAGGGTCACAGAGGAGACGGAAAGGGTCACAGAGGAGACGGAAAGGGTCACAGAGAGGAGACTGAAAGGGTCACAGAGAGGATATTGAAAAGGTCACAGCAGATACTGAAAGGGTCAGAGAGAGGAGACAGAAAAGGTCAGAGAGAGGAGATTGAAAGGGTCAGAGAGAGGAGACTGAAAGGGTCAGAGAGAGGAGACTGAAAGGGTCAGAGAGGAGACTGAAAGGGTCAGAGAGAGGAGACGGAAAGGGTCACAGAGAAGCTATTGAAAGGGTCACAGAGAGGATATTGAAAGGGTCACAGAGAGGAGACTGAAAGGGTCACAGAGAGGATATTGAAAGGGTCACAGAGAGGAGACTGAAAGGGTCAGAGAGAGGAGACTGAAAGGGTCAGAGAGAGGAGATGGAAAGGGTCACAGAGAAGCTATTGAAAGGGTCACAGAGAGGATATTGAAAGGGTCACAGAGAGGAGACTGAAAGGGTCAGAGAGAGGAGGCTGAAAGGGTCAGAGAGAGGAGACTGAAAGGGTCACAGAGAGGAGACTGAAAGGGTCAGAGAGAGGAGACTGAAAGGGTCACAGAGGAGACGGAAAGGGTCACAGAGAGGAGACTGAAAGGGTCACAGAGCGGATATTGAAAGGGTCACAGAGAGGAGACTGAAAGGGTCACAGAGAGAAGACTGAAAGGGTCACAGGGAGGAGACGGAAAGGGTCACAGAGAAGATATTAGGGTCACAGAGAGGAGACTGAAAGGGTCACAGAGAGGAGACTGAAAGGGTCACAGAGAGGAGACGGAAAGGGTCACAGAGAAGATATTGAAAGGGTCACAGAGAGGATACTGAAAGGGTCACAGATAGGAGGCTGAAAGGGTCACAGATAGGAGGCTGAAAGGGTCACAGAGGATATTGAAAGGGTCACAGAGAGGAGACTGAAAGGGTCACAGAGAGAAGACTGAAAGGGTCACAGAGAAGATATTAGGGTCACAGAGAGGAGACTGAAAGGGTCAGAGAGAGGAGATGGAAAGGGTCAGAGAGAGTAGACGGAAAGGGTCACAGAGAGGAGACGGAAAGGGTCACAGAGAGGATATTGAAAGGGTCACAGAGAGGAGACTGAAAGGGTCAGAGAGAAGATATTAGGGTCACAGAGAGGAGACTGAAAGGGTCACAGATAGGAGGCTGAAAGGGTCACAGAGGATATTGAAAGGGTCACAGAGAGGAGACTGAAAGGGTCACAGAGAGAAGACTGAAAGGGTCACAGAGAAGATATTAGGGTCACAGAGAGGAGACTGAAAGGGTCACAGAGAGGATATTGAAACGGTCACAGAGCGGATACTGAAAGGGTCACAGAGAGAATATTAGGGTCACAGAGAGGATATTGACAGGGTCAGAGAGAGGATATTAGGGTCAGAGAGAGGATATTAGGGTCACAGTGAGGATATTGACAGGGTCACAGAGAGGATATTAGGGTCAGAGAGCGGATATTGACAGGGTCACAGAGAGGATATTGACAGGGTCACAGAGAGGATATTAGGGTCACAGTGAGGATATTGACAGGGTCACAGAGAGGATATTAGGGTCACAGAGAGGATATTAGGGTCACAGAGAGGATATTAGGGTCACAGAGAGGATATTAGGGTCACAGAGAGGAGACTGAAAGGGTCACAGAGAGGAGACTGAAAGGGTCACAGAGAGGAGACGGAAAGGGTCACAGAGAGGAGACGGAAAGGGTCAGAGAGAGGAGACTGAAAGGGTCACAGAGGAGACGGAAAGGGTCACAGAGGAGACGGAAAGGGTCACAGAGAGGATATTGAAAAGGTCACAGCAGATACTGAAAGGGTCAGAGAGAGGAGACAGAAAAGGTCAGAGAGAGGAGATTGAAAGGGTCAGAGAGAGGAGACTGAAAGGGTCAGAGAGAGGAGACTGAAAGGGTCAGAGAGGAGACTGAAAGGGTCAGAGAGAGGAGACGGAAAGGGTCACAGAGAAGCTAATGAAAGGGTCACAGAGAGGATATTGAAAGGGTCACAGAGAGGAGACTGAAAGGGTCACAGAGAGGATATTGAAAGGGTCACAGAGAGGAGACTGAAAGGGTCAGAGAGAGGAGACTGAAAGGGTCAGAGAGAGGAGATGGAAAGGGTCACAGAGAAGCTATTGAAAGGGTCACAGAGAGGATATTGAAAGGGTCACAGAGAGGAGACTGAAAGGGTCAGAGAGAGGAGGCTGAAAGGGTCAGAGAGAGGAGACTGAAAGGGTCACAGAGAGGAGGCTGAAAGGGTCAGAGAGAGGAGACTGAAAGGGTCACAGAGGAGACGGAAAGGGTCACAGAGAGGAGACTGAAAGGGTCACAGAGCGGATATTGAAAGGGTCACAGAGAGGAGACGGAAAGGGTCACAGAGAGGAGACTGAAAGGGTCACAGAGAGGAGACGGAAAGGGTCACAGAGAAGATATTAGGGTCACAGAGAGGAGACTGAAAGGGTCACAGAGAGGAGACTGAAAGGGTCACAGAGAGGAGACGGAAAGGGTCACAGAGAAGATATTGAAAGGGTCACAGAGAGGATACTGAAAGGGTCACAGATAGGAGGCTGAAAGGGTCACAGATAGGAGGCTGAAAGGGTCACAGAGGATATTGAAAGGGTCACAGAGAGGAGACTGAAAGGGTCACAGAGAGAAGACTGAAAGGGTCACAGAGAAGATATTAGGGTCACAGAGAGGAGACTGAAAGGGTCAGAGAGAGGAGATGGAAAGGGTCAGAGAGAGTAGACGGAAAGGGTCACAGAGAGGAGACGGAAAGGGTCACAGAGAGGATATTGAAAGGGTCACAGAGAGGAGACTGAAAGGGTCAGAGAGAAGATATTAGGGTCACAGAGAGGAGACTGAAAGGGTCACAGATAGGAGGCTGAAAGGGTCACAGAGGATATTGAAAGGGTCACAGAGAGGAGACTGAAAGGGTCACAGAGAGAAGACTGAAAGGGTCACAGAGAAGATATTAGGGTCACAGAGAGGAGACTGAAAGGGTCACAGAGAGGATATTGAAACGGTCACAGAGCGGATACTGAAAGGGTCACAGAGAGAATATTAGGGTCACAGAGAGGATATTGACAGGGTCAGAGAGAGGATATTAGGGTCAGAGAGAGGATATTAGGGTCACAGTGAGGATATTGACAGGGTCACAGAGAGGATATTAGGGTCAGAGAGCGGATATTGACAGGGTCACAGAGAGGATATTGACAGGGTCACAGAGAGGATATTAGGGTCACAGAGAGGATATTAGGGTCACAGAGAGGATATTAGGGTCACAGAGAGGATATTAGGGTCACAGAGAGGATATTAGGGTCACAGTGAGGATATTGACAGGGTCACAGAGAGGATATTAGGGTCACAGAGAGGATATTAGGGTCAGAGAGAGGATATTAGGGTCAGAGAGAGGATATTAGGGTCAGAGAGAGGATATTAGGGTCAGAGAGAGGATATTAGGGTCAGAGAGAGGATATTAGGGTCAGAGAGAGGATATTCGGGTCAGAGAGAGGATATTAGGGTCAGAGAGAGGATATTGACAGGGTCACAGAGAGGATATTAGGGTCAGAGAGAGGATATTGACAGGGTCAGAGAGAGGATATTGACAGGGTCACAGAGAGGATATTAGGGTCAGAGAGAGGATATTGACAGGGTCACAGAGAGGATATTAGGGTCAGAGAGAGGATATTGACAGGGTCACAGAGAGGATATTAGGGTCAGAGAGAGGATATTAGGGTCACAGAGAGGATATTGACAGGGTCACAGAGAGGATATTAGGGTCACAGAGAGGATATTAGGGTCAGAGAGATGATATTGACAGGGTCACAGAGAGGATATTAGGGTCACAGTGAGGATATTGACAGGGTCACAGAGAGGATATTAGGGTCAGAGAGATGATATTGACAGGGTCACAGAGAGGATATTAGGGTCAGAGAGAGGATATTGACAGGGTCACAGAGAGGATATTAGGGTCACAGAGAGGATATTAGGGTCAGAGAGAGGATATTAGGGTCAGAGAGAGGATATTAGGGTCAGAGAGATGATATTGACAGGGTCACAGAGAGGATATTAGGGTCACAGTGAGGATATTGACAGGGTCACAGAGAGGATATTAGGGTCACAGAGAGGATATTAGGGTCAGAGAGAGGATATTAGGGTCAGAGAGAGGATATTAGGGTCAGAGAGATGATATTGACAGGGTCAGAGAGAGGATATTAGGGTCAGAGAGAGGATATTAGGGTCACAGTGAGGGTATTGACAGGGTCACAGAGAGGATATTAGGGTCAGAGAGAGGATATTGACAGGGTCACAGAGAGGATATTAGGGTCAGAGAGAGGATATTAGGGTCACAGTGAGGATATTGACAGGGTCACAGAGAGGATATTAGGGTCACAGAGAGGATATTAGGGTCACAGTGAGGATATTGACAGGGTCACAGAGAGGATATTAGGGTCAGAGAGAGGATATTAGGGTCACAGAGAGGATATTAGGGTCAGATAGATGATATTGACAGGGTCACAGTGAGGATATTAGGGTCAGAGAGAGGATATTGACAGGGTCACAGAGAGGATATTAGGGTCAGAGAGATGATATTTTCGCCACTGGGGAAAGTCCAAAGCTGGAACCAAAAATATAATTCAACCACAAAAAAGGAACTTTAGCCAGAAAATGGAGATATTGTGAAACTCCCTGTCATAGAGAGTGACTGAGGTCAGAAGTGGACATTTATTCAAAGGGAAGTTGGTTGTGGATATGAGGCAGAAAGAGTGAAATTAAGAGAAGCAGGTTGAGGTACGTCTGGAGCACAGATGGGTTGGGCCCTTGGGTTGTTTCTGTGTTGTGAATTCTCTGCCTGCGGGCTCCTATTTCCGCAATGGTCTCTTGTTGGTGAAAAGCTGTAACCTTTGTTTAAGCACACTGAGATCCAGTGGAATTTACTGACCAACCACAGGAGTGGTTATGCAGGGGCCACGTGCACTGAATTTAGTGGAAATAGCATACACACACTACAGGCAAGCCCAGCTTATCATCTGTGTCTGTTTGTGTGTGTCTCTGTGTGTTTGTCTATGTGTGTGTGCCTGACTCTGTCTATGTGTCTGTATGCATGTGTACCTGTATGCATGTCTGCGTGTGTATGTATGTCTGTGTCTCTGCGCATGTGTGTGTGATTGTATGTCTGTATCTCTGTCTGTGTATGTGTCTGTGTGCGTGTGGGTGCCTGTCTCTGTCTATGTGTCTGTCTGTGTGCGTGTGTGTCTGTGTGTCTGTGTGAGTGTGCGGCTGTGTGTGAGTGTGCGGCTGTGTGTGAGTGTGCGGCTGTGTGTGAGTGTGCGGCTGTGTGTGAGTGTGCGGCTGTGTGTGAGTGTGCGGCTGTGTGTGGGTGTGCGGCTGTGTGTGGGTGTGCGGCTGTGTGTGGGTGTGCGGCTGTGTGTGGGTGTGCGGCTGTGTGTGGGTGTGCGGCTGTGTGTGGGTGTGCGGCTGTGTGTGGGTGTGCGGCTGTGTGTGGGTGTGCGGCTGTGTGTGGGTGTGCGGCTGTGTGTGGGTGTGCGGCTGTGTGTGGGTGTGCGGCTGTGTGTGGGTGTGCGGCTGTGTGGGTGTGCGGCTGTGTGTGGGTGTGCGGCTGTGTGCGGGTGTGCGGCTGTGTGCGAGTGTGCGGCTGTGTGTGAGTGTGCGGCTGTGTGTGATTGTGTGCGCGGCTGTGTGGTTGTGTGCGCGGCTGTGTGTGTGTGCGCGGCTGTGTGTGTGTGCGCGGCTGTGTGTGTGTGCGCGGCTGTGTGTGATTGTGTGTACGGCTGTGTGTGGTTGTGTGTGCGGCTGTGTGGTTGTGTGCGCGGCTGTGTGTGAGTGCGCGGCTGTGTGTGAGTGCGCGGCTGTGTGTGAGTGCGCGGCTGTGTGGTTGTGTGCGCGGCTGTGTGGTTGTGTGCGCGGCTGTGTGGTTGTGTGCGCGGCTGTGTGGTTGTGTGCGCGGCTGTGTGGTTGTGTGCGCGGCTGTGTGGTTGTGTGCGCGGCTGTGTGGTTGTGTGCGCGGCTGTGTGGTTGTGCGCGCGGCTGTGTGGTTGTGCGCGCGGCTGTGTGGTTGTGCGCGCGGCTGTGTGGTTGTGCGCGCGGCTGTGTGGTTGTGCGCGCGGCTGTGTGGTTGTGTGCGCGGCTGTGTGGTTGTGTGCGCGGCTGTGTGGTTGTGTGCGCGGCTGTGTGGTTGTGTGCGCGGCTGTGTGGTTGTGTGCGCGGCTGTGTGGTTGTGTGCGCGGCTGTGTGGTTGTGTGCGCGGCTGTGTGGTTGTGTGCGCGGCTGTGTGGTTGTGTGCGCGGCTGTGTGGTTGTGTGCGCGGCTGTGTGGTTGTGTGCGCGGCTGTGTGGTTGTGTGCGCGGCTGTGTGGTTGTGTGCGCGGCTGTGTGTGTGTATGTATGTCTGTGAGTGTGTATGTATGTCTGTGTGTGTGGTGTGGAAGCAAACACGTGTCTCCAGTCAGTAAAACAAGGAAGTAAAGCGTTTCCAAGGACCAAATAAATACTCGCTGTTTCAGTCTGATCATTTTTATCAGCAAATGCACAAATCTGGTGAAATTAAAATGTAAAAACAAAGTGTTGGAACAATTCAGTCAGTCCCATTACGCCAGTCAATCCCCATATTTCTGCAAGTTTATTTATCTATTTTTCCTTTCAAAATAATTGCTTCCCTCTGCTTCCATGACCCTCACAGACAGTGAATTCCAGATCTGTTAGCACAATTCTTCCTCTCGTTCCCATCTCTTACTCAGAACCTTCATTCTGTGTCCCCCTAGGCTACTGGGAACAGCTTCTGTTCCTCTGCCTGATCTGGACCTGTCATAATGCGCATTCACATTAGTGTGAGCTTGTTCCAGTGATTGTTCCTGTTCCTCCCTTTGTGGGCTTTGAACCCACAAACTGGTAAAAGGTTGGGAATACAATTAACCACACCTGGACTCCCAATTACCCCCCCTCACCACTCTGAGCTGCTCTGGTGAGTTTATGCGGGGAAGACCCTGGACCTACACTATCGACCCAATCCCGATCAGGTTCCACCCTATCACCCTCCCCTTCCCCACCAACCTCCTCCTCCTCCCCACCCCCCACTTCTCACCTCCCCATCTGCCTCCACCACCTCCCTACTCTCTCCGCACCCCCTCCTCTCGCATCCCCAAAGCCCCATCCTGTCTCCTCCCCACCCCCCTCCTACCCCCTCCCCACCCCCCCACCCCTTCCCCCCCACCCCCCCTCTACCCCTTCCCCACCCCCCCACGTCCCCTCCCCACCCACCCACCTCCCCACCCACCTCCTCCTACCCCCCTCCTACCCCCTCCCCACCCCCCCTCCTACCCCCTCCCCACCCCCCCTCCTACCCCCTCCCCACCCCCCTCCTACCCCCTCCCCACCCCCCCTCCTACCCCCTCCCCACCCCCCTCCTACCCCCTCCCCACCCCCCTCCTACCCCCTCCCCACCCCCCTCCTACCCCCTCCCCACCCCCCTCCTACCCCCTCCCCACCCCCACTACCCCCCCCCCCCCCCTCCCCCCCTCCCCCACCCCCCCACCTCCCCTCCCCACGTCCCCTCCCCACCCACCTCCTCACCCACCTCCTCACCCACCTCCTCACCCACCTCCTCACCCACCTCCTCACCCACCTCCTCACCCACCTCCTCACCCACCTCCTCACCCACCTCCTCACCCACCTCCTCACCCACCTCCTCACCCACCTCCTCACCCACCTCCTCACCCACCTCCTCACCCACCTCCTCACCCACCTCCTCACCCACCTCCTCACCCACCTCCTCACCCACCTCCTCACCCACCTCCCCACCCACCTCCCCACCCACCTCCCCACCCACCTCCCCACCCACCACCCCACCCACCTCCTCCTACCCCCTCCCCTACCCCCTCCCCTACCCTCCCTCCTACCCCCTCCCCACCCCCTCCTCCTACCCCCTCCTCCTACCCCCTCCTCCTACCCCCTCCCACGTCCCCTCCCCACCCCCTTCCTACCACATCCCCACCAACTCCCCACCCCCTCCTACCCCCTCCCACGTCCCCTCCCCACCCACTGCCTCCTACCACCTCCCCACCAACTCCCCACCCCCTCCCCACCCACCTCCTCCTACCCCCTCCCCAACCCCCCCCTCCTACCCCCCCCGCCTACCCCCTCCCCACCCCCCTCCTACCCCCTCCCCACCCCCCTCCTACCCCCTCACCCCCTCCCCACCCCCCTCCGACCCCCGCTTCTACTCCCTCCTACCCCCTCCCCAAGACCCTCCTACCCCCTCCCCAATACCCGCCTACCCCCTCCCCCTCCCCAACACCCACCTATCCTTTCCCCACCCCCCTCCCCATACCCTTCCTACCCCTCCCCACCCCCCTTCTACCACCTCCCCCCCCCCCCCCTCCCTCACCACCCCCCCCCCCCCCCCCCCCCCCCCTCCTGTGTTTTCTGCTTAAGTCTCAGGAGTGAGACTTGAACTCCGAACCATCTCACTCAATCGCCACAGCGGACAATCGGACTGGAATTCAGGAGCCGCCCTTTCACCGTCGCTCTGGCTTGTGCACCTGCTTACATTATTTCTACTCCTGTTGCCTGTAATTTGAATTCTAACATCCAGTTTGTGTTCATCTTTCCAGTACTTGGAGCTGCGGTTTAACAAGGCCACCCGATTGTGCGGGACACTGACCTTCATTTTCCAGATGGTGAGTGTGGTGTCTGACCGATATCGCTCGTCATGAAACAGTCGCGAGCAATGAGCCCATCCCAGTTTCTATCTGTGTGACGCGGTCTCTTTTAAACCTCTTTCCGCAGTACCTTCATTGCAGTGTGAATGTAAGCCTACTTGTGACAATGAAGATTATTATTATTTTTAAGAATGGATTACGTATACAGCCTCTTGAAGGGAATAGCTTGTAAGCGGCCTTTATGGTAACTGTGCTGTCCCTTCGAGCACATAGCTGAGAGGAAACATTTGCTCCTTTTAACTGGCCAGGAACAAAACAGAAACTCCCACCACTCCAAACAAAGTTTCCATAGCTGTTGAGATTCTGCCGCTCTGGATAACATGTGACTCACTAAAACCTGTCATTCTCGGGTATGTCACATTGCCATTCATGACCATTGATGGGCACTTTGCGTTTCAAGAAAAACTTTGTCCTGTTGAGTAGCCTGCTCTGAAATTCCGTCATGACCTGCGCCGATTACATGGTGTGGGGTGAATGGGGCAATGATTGACCAGGGGCCAGGGAGAGAGGAGGCAACGGGGCAATGCCTTCTACCTTTGTTCTTTTGTGAGATGTGAGTTCTGCTGGTGAGGCCAGCGTTTGTTACCCATCACTCATTTCCCTTGAACTGAGTGGCTCACTAGACCATCTCGGGGGGGGCAGTTAAGAGTCAACCAGCAGCTCTCCAAGGCTCCTGCCACGGGCACCTTCCGAACCTGCAGCCTCTGCCAACCTGGGAGGACAAGGGCAGCAGATACATGGGGAAAGCAGCAACTGCAAGTTCCCCTCCGAGCCACCCCGACTTCGAAACATATCGGCCGTTCCTTCACTATCCATCAGGTCGAAATCACGGGACTCCTTCCCTAACAGCACGGTGGGTGTACCCACATCACTTGGACTGCGGCTACTCACCGCCAGCCTCTCATGGGCAATTAGGAATTAACAATAAATACTTACCTAGCCCAGTGGCGCCCACACCTCTTGAACTACTGTGGATCTGGCATTGCATGTAGGCCAGACCACGTAAAGGTGACAGATTTCCTTTCTTCATAAGGGTGGGCATCAGTGAATCAGGGTTTTTGTGATAATCGGTAGTTTCACGACCGCAATTGCTTTTTCTAAAATTTAGAGTGGCCAATCCACCTACACGTGCGCATTCGGGGAGGACGGCAGCACAATGGTTGGCACAGTTGCTTCACAGCTCCAGGGTCCCAGGTTCGATTCCCAGCTTGGGTCACTGTCTGTGCGGAGTCTGCACATCCTTCCCGTGTGTGCATGGGTTTCCTCCGGGTGCTCCGGTTTCCTCCCACAGACCAAAGATGCACAGGTTAGGTGGATTGGCTACGCTAAATTGCCCTTCGTGTCCATAAAAAGTTAAGTGAGGTTACGGGGATAGGGTGGAGGTGTGGGGATAGGGTGGTGGCATGGGCTTGGGTAGGTTGCTCTTTCCAGGGACCGGTGCAGACTCGATGGACCAAATGGCCTCCTTCTGCACTGTGAGTTCTATGATTCTATGATGATCGTTCGGTTGTGTGGGGTGAGACCCACACAAACACTGGGAGAATGTGCAAACTCCACACAGAGAGTGACCCCGGACTGCGATCGAACCCGGGTCCTCAGCGGTGTGAGGCAGCAGTGCTAAACACTGCGTTTAGGGGGTCAGGGGGCGTGGGGAGAGTGCTGGTGGTGGATGCGCTATTTTGATATTGGTCATTTATTAATTAACACAAGTCAACATGTTGACATGAGTACGTAAGTTAATTCGATTGGTTCATCTGCATTGACTCTGCCATTTGCTCTCACACAGGCTCAGTAAAAGTGAGTGGGCAGCTACAGACAGTAACAAAATCGGCTTTTCCTGCAAGGGGTCTGGAGTACAATGGGTTTGGGGGTGGAGGGGGAATGTCATGTAAATACCCAGGGCTGGATTCTCTGCCAGCGGGATTGCCCGTTGTACCGGCAGCGCACCCACGCCCGCGGGGTTTCCTGGCAATGTGGGGTGGCCAGAGTGGGAAATCCGCATTGGCAGGTGGCGGAAATGGGGAATAGCGCTGCCGGCAAGGGCATGCCGCCCAAGAAAAGCTGCCTGGCGGGAAGGAGAATCCCTGTCTTTCTGGAGTAACTGCTTTTGGTCTGGGCACTGCACCTCGGCAAGGAGACATTGGCCATGGAGGGAGTACAGACTCACCGCAATAATCCCAGGACTAAAAGGGTTAAATTCAGAGCATAGGTTGCTAGGACTAAGCTTGTAATCCATTGAGCACAGAAGATTAAAGGGTGATATAATGCCAATGATTAAAAGATGTTGATGGGCGGCGGATGGAAAGAAGCCTTCTTCCTCTGGTGTGGGCAGTTCCGAACATAAGGACATAATCTCAAACCACACGGTTTGTCGGGAGGCACTTCCTGACACAAACAGTGGTGGAAATCCGAAACACACACTCACAAAAAGGCTGTTAGTGCTGAGGGCCAGTGCAACGTTTAGAAACTGACTGATAGATTGTTTTTCATTAATAATCTCTATTATTGTCACAATTAGGCTTACATTAACACTGCAATGAAGTTACTGCGAAAAGCTCTGCGACGCCACATTCTGGCGCCTGTTCGGGTACACAGAGGGGGAATTCAGAATGTTCAATTCACCTAACAGCACGTCTTTAGGGACTTGCAGGGGAGGAAACTGGAGCACCCGGAGGAAACCCGCGCAGACACGGGGAGAATGTGCTGACTCCACACAGTGACCCAAGCCCAGAATCGACCCCAAGTCCGTGACGCTGTGAAGCAAGAGTGCTAACCACTGCGCTGCCGTGCCGCCCTCGGCAATGACAGGACGGGTTATGGAGCCAAGGTGGGTGGATGAGGTTGAGGTGCAAGTCAGCTATTCGGCGGGATGAGTTTTCTGCCGGAGTGAGCACTGGGGCAGGCACTGAGTGACTTGCCCGTGAATTTCAGAGGGAATTATGAACAAACCATATTGGTGTAGGAGCAGAGTCACATCGACAGCAAACTGGGCAATGAAGGCAGATTCCTTCCCCCAAGGGATATTCGTGACCGGGAGGATTCCACAACAACCTGACAGATTTGTGATCACATACTGATACCCAGCTTCGTATTTCAAGATTGATTAAAACTGAATTCAGAGTCTCAAACCGACCTGATGGGATTTGAACTTGGGTTCCCTGGGTTACTAGAACAAACAGTGAGCAATACAGCACAGGAACAGGCCCTTCGGCCCTGTACCGGGCATGATACCAACCTTGGCCAAAACCCTCAGCACTTCCTTGTGCCGTATCTCTCTATACCCATCCTATCCTCTCTGTTTGTGATTTTCATTAATAACTTGGATGAGGGAGTTGAAGGATGGGTCAGTAAATTTGTTCTTAATCTAGGACAAAAGTTCGGCACAACATCGTGGGCCGAAGGACCTGCTCTGTGCTGTATTTTTCTTCTATGTTCTATCCATGTGTTTGTCAAGATGCCTTTTGAACACCGTTAATGTATCTGCTTCCACAACCTCCCCTGGCAACGTGTTCTAGGCACTCACCACCCTCTGCATAAAAAAAACCTGACTCGCACATCTCTAAACATTGCCCCATGGACCTTAAACCTATGCCCCCTGGTGACTGACACCTCCACCCTGGGAAAGAGTGCCTGCCCATCCACACTATCCATGCCCCCCATAATCTTGTAGCCCTCTATCAGGTCACCCCTCAACCTCCGTCGTTCTAATGAAAACTAGTCCAGTGACAGAACTTATTTTTTTATTCATTCGCAGGACTTTGGCTAGGCCCAAGTCCTGGCTAGGCCTAGCATTTATTGCCCATCCCTAATTGCCCTCGAGAAGGTGGTGAGCTGCCTTCTTGAACTGCTGCAGTCCATATTCGAGCACCATAGGGTGTCCTGGATGTGAAATGTAGGTACATAGAACATAGAACAATACTGCACAGAACCGGCCCTTCGGCCCTCGATGTTGTGCCGAGCATTGTCTGAAACCAAGATCAAGCTATCCCACTCCCTGTCATTCTGGTGTGCTCCATGTGCCTATCCAATAACCGCTTGAAAGTTCCTAAAGTGTCCGTCTCCACTATCACAGCAGGCAGTCCATTCCACACCCTAACCACTCTCTGAGTAAAGAACCTACCTCGGATATCCCTCCTCTATCTCCCACCCTGAATCTTATAGTTATGCCCCCTTGTAACAGCAACATCCACCAAGGAAATGGACTCTGAACGTTCCACTCTATCTATCCCCCTCATCTCATAAACCTCTATTAAGTCGCCTCTCATCCTCCTCCGCTCCAAAGAGAAAAGCCCTAGCTCCCTCAACCTTTCCTCATAAGACCTATCCTGCAAACCAGGCAGCATCCTGGTAAATCTCCTTTGCACCCTTTCCAATGCTTCCACATCCTTCCTATAATGAGGTGACCAGAACTGCACACAATACTCCAAATGAGGTCTCACCAGGGTCATGTATAGTTGCAGCATAACCCCGCGGATCTTAAACTCAAGCCCCCTGTTAATAAACGCTAACACACTATAAGCCTTCTTCACGGCTCTATCCACTTGAGTGGCAACCTTCAGAGATCTGTGGACATGAACCCCAAGATCTCTCTGTTCCTCCACATTCCTCAAAACCCTGCCATTGACCCTGTAATCCGCATTCAAATTTTTTCTACCAAAATGAATCACCTCGCACTTATCAGGGTTAAACTCCATCTGCCATTATTCGGCCCAGCTCTGCATCCTATCAATGTCTCTTTGCAGCCTACAACAGTTCTCCACCTCATCCATTAATCCACCAACCTTGGTGTCATCAGCAAATTTACTGACCCACCCTTCAGCCCCCTCCTCCAAGTCATTGATAAAAATCACAAATAGCAGAGAACCCAGCACTGATCCCTGTGGTACACCGCTGGTAACTGGTCTCCAGTCTGAAAATATTCCATCCACGACCTATCTATCTATCTGATAGCCAGTTACTTATCCAATTGGCCAAATTTCCCTCGATCCCACACCTCCTTACTTTCTTCATGAGCTGACCATGGGGAACCTTATCAAACGCCTTACTAAAATCCATGTATAGGACATCAACTGCTCTACCTTCATCTACACACTTAGTTACCTCCTCAAAGAATTCAATCAAATTCGTGAGGCAAGACTTGCCCTTCACGAATCCGTGTTGACTATCCCGGATTAAGCTGCATCTTTCCAAATGGAAAGGTGTTCCGACTGACTGCACCTTTGTAAATCGGGGGCTGGTTTAGCTCAGTTGGCTAGTTCACTGGTTTGTGATGCAGAGCGAGGCCAGCAGCACGGGTTCAATTCCCGTACCGGCTGAGGTACACGTTGCCCCTCCCCTGAGGTGTGGTGAGGTTTAAACCCCCACCAGTCAGCTCTCCCTCTCAAAGGGGAAAGCAGCCTATGGTCATCTGGGACTGTGGCGACTTTACCTTTATTCACAGTGCATTCAGACTCGCCACGCTCGAATACAAAGCTAATGATGTTCAGTCACCCAGGGAATGTATTATGGCAGAAACCTGAACCACACTGTACTAATCCTGTCTATTTCGGCAGTGTGCCTGCTGTTCTACCAAAGGTGCAATGGGCTTTTAATGATCAGCTCGTGAACCGCTCCAGTTGTAAGGGCCCTCCTGTCTGATCATTTGTTGTATCTTGCTTGGGTTCTAAAGGTCAATATCAGACTCAATTTGCAATCAGTTTATCTTCACTGTTGCAGAAGTTAATTGTTAAACTAGATTGTTCTCTAGATTCTGTGGAGATGACCAAATTGTTTTCCAATTCCCTTCTGGAAGTTACCGTTGAATCTGTTTCCGACTGTCTTGTCAGGTAGCCTGTTCCAGATCGTCACAAATTGTTGTTCCTCTCCCCTCTGGTTCGTTGGCTAATTACCTTAAATCTGTGTCCTCTGGTTACTGACCCGTCCACCAGCGGAAACGTCGAACCAGTTTTTAATTAAAAAATGAAACGCTCATGGTGTACTGTAAGTTCTAGATTGAATTTAACAGTTCTTCGGGATATGGTGGTATATATCGGAAGGCTTGCAATGAAATTGGGGAGACAGGCACTGGACCTCTTGTCCGGCATCCCGAAATCCCGAAAGACCCAAAACCCGCGTCCTGTGCCGGGTGCTGATGATTTTGAGAAAAGGTGTACGATATCCTGCCTTTGTGTTTTAATACAGTCGGAAAATGCGAGTAAAAGTATTGTGTGGTGAGAGAGGAACTAACAGATGCACCAACTGTAGAGAGGGAGTAAACATAGAACATACAGTGCAGAAGGAGGCCATTCGGCCCATTGAGTCTGCACCGACCCACTTAAGCCCTCACTTCCACCCTATCCCCGTAACCCAATAACCCCTCCTAACCTTTTTGGCCACTAAGGGCAAGTTATCATGGCCAATCCACCTAACCTGCGCGTCTTTAGACTGTGGGAGGAAACCGGAGCACCCGGAGGAAACCCACGCAGACACGGGGAGAACGTGCAGACTCCGCACAGACAGTGACCCAAGCCGGGAATTAAACCTGGGCTCCTGGCACTTGTGCTGCCAAAACGTGTTAAGTTACCGAAGCACGACCCAATAAAAGACAGTTCAGTGGGGGAAAAAAGAGATAGAACAGTTTCCCCCCACCCCAGGACCCAAAATCCAGAAAACCCTTGTATCCGGAACACGGCTGATCCCGAGGTTTCCAGATACCGGGTCCGATACCTATACGGAGAGGAAAACAGCTTGCTTCATGTGGCACCTCCTGAATGGGTATGATATCTCAGGATATCTCAAAACATTTTACACCCAATAAAGTAAGTTCGAAGTGTTATCGCAAGCAACCGATTTGTATGCGGCAAGCTTACTCAAATGGTAACGTGATCATGACCATCCAATCTGTGTCAGTTGGAGAATAAATAGTGATGTGGACACTGGGAGAACTCCCCAGGTCTAATTTGAATAATGCCATGGCATCTCCCACCTCGGAGAGCAGGCAGGGCCCGTGTTTAATTTAGCTTCCGAAAGCAGCACATCCACCAGTACAGCATTCCCCCAGTACCACACCAGAAGGATCTGTCTTGAATTTGTGTTCAAATCTCAGGAAGGGCCGCATCACGGGGCCTGCGCGTTAAAGTAAAGGCAACACAACAGACCCAGCTCGATCCAATTGTATAAAATAGCTATAAAGTAAATGGCAGAACCATCAGGAGCATAGACACACAGAGAGATCTGGGCGTGCAGGTCCACAGATCCTTAAAAGTGGCAGCACAGGTGGAAATGGTGGTAAAGAAAGCATATGGCATGCTTGCCTTCATAGGACGGGGTATTGAGTATAAAAGCTTGCAAATTATGTTACAGTTATATAGAATGTTGATTCGGCCACATTTGGAATACTGTGTCCAATTCTGGTCACCGCATTACCAGAAGGATGTGGAGGCTTGGGAGAGAGAGTACAGAAAACATTTACCAGGATGTTGCCTGGTATGGAAGGTATTAGCTATGAGGAGAGATTGAATGAACTGGGATTGTTCTCCCGAGAGAGACGGACGCTGAGGGGCGACCTGATAGAACGTTATAAAATTATGAGAGATATAGATAGGATGAACAGTTGGAGGCTTTTTCCCAGGGGGGAAATGACAATTACAAGGGGGCACAGGTTCAAGGTGAAGGGGAGAAAGGTTCAGTGGAGATGTGCGGGGAAAGTTTTTAACACAGGGAGTGGTGGTGGTCTGGGATGCACTGTCAATGAGGCGGTTGAGACAGATAGGTTAGTGACCTTTAAGACTTATCTGGATAGGCACATGAACAGACGGGGTCTAGAAGGATACAGGCGGTTGATCTTGATAGGACACAGGCTTGGAGGGCCGAAGGGCCTGTTCCTGTGGTGTATTGTTCTTTGTAACTGCTTTTAGACTCATTATTCTAGTAAAAATAATCCCATTGGTTGCTGGGAACAAACGAGGAAAAGTAACCCAATCAATAGCAGTATGATGGCTTTAGAAAGGGCAAGATCCAACTTGGATCGCCCTCTTGACTTCTTTCTGAGGCGGCAATGACCCAGGATACCTGTGGGAACTCCCACGACATGTCAATATCTCCCGAAGGTTTTTGATGATCCAATAATCTCAGGATCACAGTATTTAGAGTGCAACCTTGTTATTGGCTGCCAGGTAGGCTCGTGAACAATGAGGTGCATCAGACAATGCAGCACTTCTTCAGTACTGTGTGGAGTTGTCGGCACTCGCGTCCAGTGAGGTATGAACCTCCAGACTCAGCGATGATTAAAAATGTTTATTAAAACTGGAAATAGTTTATTCTTTCAGGGGTGGCACAGTGGTTAGCACTGTTGCCTCACCGCGCCAGGGACCAGGGTTCAATTCCGGCTTCGGGTGACTGTGTGGAGTTTGTAATTTCTCCCCATGTCTGGGTCTGTAGATTACTGGTTTACTGACAGTACCACACTGCACCATTGCCTCCCCACTAGCACTCACAGTAAGATTGTTCCTCTGAGTTCCTCTGGTTTTCTCCCATAGTCCAAACATGTGCAGGTTAGGTGGATTGGCCATGATTAAATGCCCCTTAGTGTCCAATGGTTAGGTAGGGTTACAGGGATAGGGCCGGGGCCGAGATAGAGTACTCTTTCAGAGGGCCGGTGCAGACGCGATGGGTCGAATGGCCTCCTACACTGTAGGGATTCCAAGGACGTGGGCGTCACTGGCAAGGTCAGCATTTGTTGCTCACCCCTAATTGCTCCTGTACTGAGTGGCTTGCTCCGGCCATGTCAGAGGGCAGCTAAGAGTCTGGAGTCACATGTCGGCCAGACCAGGTGAGGGCGGCAGATTCCCTTCACCGAAGAACATTCGTGAACCAGATGGTTTTTTAAAATGACAATCGATGATGGTTTCATGGTCACAAGAGTCCAAATTTATTAACTGAATCCAAATTTGGGCGGCACGGTAGCACAGTGGTTAACACTGTCGCTTCACAGCTCCAGGGTCCCAGGTTTTG
>NC_052153.1:191555393-191673635 GCF_902713615.1 Scyliorhinus canicula
AGGAGAGTTTGTGATGGGGTTGGGTCTAAAGGGGACGGGAGGGTTTGTGAGGAGGGGGATAAGCAGGAGGAGAGTAGAGTGAGTGATGTCTGAAATCCATGATCAGAATCACAGCTTCGTAGTTAAAAGATTAATCCAATTTTTTGCAGAGTTTGAACCTGATAACGTGGGATTGATTGTGCGAAAAAAATGCCTGCTCTTTATTAGTTGCCTAAAATCAAGATAATTTTCTTTAGCAATATGAAGCGACATTATTAATCTGGCTGTCAGAAATGCAAAAAAATTGAAGACGAGCCAAGAGGACGAAGCTGGGCAAAAAGTCATTTTGTCATTTTACTTTAAAAAGTTCAAAGCACAAACTGCACATTCATCCTGATCCAAATTATTAGACGTGCCGATTTCTGGAGATACCTCATCGCCTGAGAAAGCTGAACAAGAGGATCCTGAAATCACAACGGAGCTACAAAATATTGCTGACTCTTCTGTTGAAGTAAGGGAAGAAACCTACCCTGAAGACATGGCCTGATGACCAAAATCTGTATTTTGGCAGAAATAAACCAGAAAACATAGCTAATATGGAAAAATCTGAGGAAAGAGACTGAGGTTGGAGGCCGAAAGCGGTTTTGATTTCTTCAAAATTCCTATTTTCTGAAGGTGAAGAGAAATGGGATGACGGAAATTAGAAATTGGTTGATTTTATTTGGAAAACTCAAAGCCGGCCTACTGTTATGTTTGCAAATCATTCCCTGAACCTAGTAAAAGAGAAACAAGCATTTGTCGACGGATTCTCTAACTGGAGAAATGTTGGAAGAGATATTGCTGACCATTAAACTTCTAGAGCTCATATTAAAGCTGACTTCATCACTATAATGACAGTACAGCTCAGAAACCAATTCACTAATTAAATAAAAGATGGCAAATACTATTCCACAATAGTTGATTCACCCCCAAATGTGGACCAATCAACATTCAAGATATGTGACCAGCGACGGTGAAGTTTTCGAGCGATTTCTTTGCTTTGTCCAGCTACAATCCCACACTTCTGAGTGCCTGGCAACAGCAGTTTTGGAAATCATTGCAAACTTCGGTTTGGATATCAAAGATTGTCATGGGCAGAGTGTCAATAATGCTGCAAATGTGGAAGGAAAGCATTTAGGTCTACAAGCAAGACTGAATAATGCAAGCTCCTGTTCATCCCACGTTCCAGGCATTCCTTGAATTTAATCTGCAGCTGAAGCCTGTGAGGAAGCTATACATTTTTTTGAATTTGCTCAAAATGTGTATGCCTTTTTTTCGGTTTCCACCTATCGGTGGAATATGTTGCCACTTGGAGCAGGCAAATTAAAAGCACTTGACAGTCAAAAGAATTGTGACACCAGGTAACCGCTCGTGCAGATACTGTTTTGCCTTTGAAAATGAACTTTGCTGATTATAAAGGAAAACCTATTAGACATAACTGCATCAAATTCAGAAAAAACATGTGTGAAAGCTGAAGTAAATCCTTAGGAGAGAAGTTTGAAAAGTACGATATTGCTGTTTTTGTGGAACCGTTTACCTCAAAGAATTAATGCCATCAGCAAATAGCTTTTTTGAATGCTGCACAATTGTTAGTCTCAGCTGAAGGTTTCATCATGGAAGTTCAAAATGACTGTAGCTCAGGGGAAGCAGAGGCACTAACATTAATAAAAATATCTTGATGATAAGCATACAAAACAAGTTATTTTCGATGAACCTAGAGACAATGAAATCATTTTAACGGAAAAAGAAAATTATCGTCGAGACTGCCAGTGTTATTTGTGACGCAATAATAGTGCGATTGCAGAGTAGAAGTGAATCTTTGAAGAAAACTGTTGATTTATTTTGCATGTATTTTGACAGAAGTTTGGATGAAAACGTTAAAAGCCACTGCAGTAAGAAATTAATTGAATTCTACCGAGAGGATATGGACACAAATCTTCTTGAAAATGAAGTGAAACAATTCATTCATTTGATCAATAATGATAATGGTGAGCCCTGTGCTTCAGGATCACCAGCTGATTTGCAGACTTGTACATGATGGTTTGGGGGCAACCTTTCCAAATGTGGAAACCATTCTGAAAATATTTTTAACAATGCCGGTCACAAATTCCCCAGTGAATATTCCTATTCTGTATTGAAAAGAGTTGAAAACTATTTCTGAAGTACCACGAGTCAGGAACATTTGACAAGTTCAGCAATGTTGACGACTGAAAGTGTGCCTTTACAAGATTTTACCTGTGATGATGTAGTTGATGATTTTGTAAAGTAAAAGTGTAAAAGAAAACTATCTAAATTGCCATACCAAGAAGGGACGAAGCAAGAAAATCTTAAAAATCTGTCCATCTTTTATTTCTGTTTGAACTGGTTTTCAAAATGGACCATTGCTGACCTGATATATTGGCTGCAGCAGGTCACATGGTGAAAGCTCGAGCCACCATCGCTCTCGAGATTGGTCTTCACAAAGTCTCCCAGACAAAGAATGGAATCCTGCCGGACAAAGCCACTGATATTGGACTCACAGGACTCCACTCATTGAATGATCCAATTCTTTTTTCCAATTAAAGGGCAATTTAGCGTGGCCAATCCACCTACCCTGCACATCTTTTTGGGTTGAGGATGTGAGACCACGCAGACACGGGGAGAATGTGCAAACTCCACCCGGATAGTGACCCAGAGCCGGGATCGAACGTGGGACCTCGGCGCCGCGAGGCGGCAGTGTTAACCACTGCGCCGCCGTGCTGCCCGTATGCATGTTGTTGATTGGAGTATATTTGTTCCTGCACTGGACTGGCTCATTCCGTCCTGAGCGGCAGTGACATCGGTTGATTTTTCCATCCCGTTGCTCATCAGCGAGTTCCATATTTGCTCGCCTCAAGATTCACACGTCGCAATATTGATCATCTTTACCGTCATTCTGACAAGAGGTAAGTTTCAATTCAGCAATTATTCATACAGGCGTGTGTTTACAAGTTAAAAAGCAGTGGTCAATGTATATATTTTTGAGGCTGCTGCCTTTACGTTCTGTGGGGTGAGGGTAGGTGGGGCGTGAGGTTGGCGGGGGGGGAAGAAATGAAGGTCAGCACAGGGTCACACAAATTGTAAATCCACCTCTGCTCACAGCTACAGTTGTTTGTCCCTGAAATAATTCTTTTGAATCGCCTTTCTATTCTCTCCTATGTCTTCACATCCTTCCTGAGGTATGGCACCCGGAACTGGATTCAGTTCTCCAGATAAGGTCTAGCTGTTGCCATATACAAGTTCAACGTGACCTCCTTACTCTTGTAGTCAACGTACCTATTAATAAAGCCGAAGATGCGATAAGCATTATTAACTGCTGTCAAACGTGCCGTGCCATTTTCAGTGACATTTACAACGAGGTCCTTTTCCCTTTAGTTTGTACTATCTCTCCATTTTCTTGCTGTCAAAATGAATCACCTCACACTTCTCTGCATTGAACTTTATCTGCCCCTTCTCTGCCCAATCCTTGTGAGGGGTCTCCCTATTACAGGGAACCATGGGGAGGGGTGGTGGGGGAAGAGTTCTGGACGCTGCGGCGTGGACAGGCAGTACATCGTGGTGGTGGAGGGGGGGCCTGCCCTCGGATGGTCTCTACCAGCATGACCCGAGCATGGTGGACCTCGCCTCCATGGCCCACCACAAGGTCCTGCACGCCGGAGCCATGCTGGTAGAGACTACAAGTGATCTGCGCCCACGTGATTCCTGGCCACGGGGACCGGAGAATCACGGGTGGCCGGAGCATAGGGCCCCGGGCCCATATTTATTTACATTCCCCGCCGGCGCGCATTGTGGACCTCGTTCACACTGCCAGCAGGGGATTGCAGCATCACGTTTGGGCGCCAATCCCAATTTTCACCGATGCCCAACCTCCGTTCTATTGGGGATCACATTGCGGGCGCCCCAAACTCCCGCTGCTTTACAGATTCCCTCACTCTGAACTCCCGCTGCTTTCTAGATTCACTCCGAACTCCCGCTGCTTTCCAGATACTCTCACTCTGAACTCCCGCTGCTTTCCCGATTCTCTCACTCTGAACTCCCGCTGCTTACCCGATTCTCTCACTCTGAACTCCCGCTGCTTACCCGATTCTCTCACTCTGAACTCCCGCTGCTTTCCCGATTCTCTCACTCTGAACTGCCGCTGCTTTCCAGATTCTCTCACTCTGAACTCCCACTGCTTTCCATACTCTCTCACTCTGAACTCCCTCTGCCTTCCAGATTCTCACTCTGAACTCCCGCTGCTTTCCAGATTCACTCTGAACTCCCGCTGCTTTCCAGATTCTCACTCTGAACTCCCTCTGCCTTCCAGATTCTCACTCTGAACTCCCGCTGCTTTCCAGATTCACTCTGAATTCCCGCTGCTTTCCAGATTCTCACTCTGAACTCCCTCTGCCTTCCAGATTCTCACTCTGAACTCCCGCTGCTTTCCAGATTCTCACTCTGACCTCCCGCTGCTTTCCAGATTCTCTCACTCTGAACTCCCTCTGCTTTCCAGATTCTCACTCTGACCTCCCGCTGCTTTCCAGATTCTCTCACTCTGAACTCCCGCTGCTTTCCAGATTCTCACTCTGACCTCCCGCTGCTTTCCAGATTCTCTCACTCTGAACTCCCTCTGCTTTCCAGATTCTCACTCTGAACTCCCGCTGCTTTATGGGCTCTCTCCTGGATCTGGTGTACAGGGGATAGCTACCACCGTGTCCAGCCATTGATCATTGTGTAGTGCCAACCTCCCTGGACTTGCCTTTTGACACATGGAGACATAGGCCCAATCTGTCACAGTTTTCTTTTATTATTCTTTCACAGAATACGAGTTGCTGGCTGAGTCAGTATTTATTGTCCACCGTTAATTGCTGTCAAGAAGGTGGTAGCGAACTGCCTTCTTGAACTGCTGCGGTCTACGTGGTGTAGGTACACCCACAGTGCTGTTGGGGAAGGAGTTCCAGACTTTTGACCCAGTGATATTGTTGAAGTCAGGATCGGGTGTGGCCTGGAGGGCAATTTGCCGGTGGTGATGGTCCCCATGCATTGTCCTTCTAGGCAGTAAAGGGCGTGGGTGTGGAAGGTGTTGTCAATGATACTTTGGTGAGTTTCTGTCGTACATCTTGTAAACGGTACAGACTGCTGCCAGTGTGGTTAGCACTGTTGCTTCACAGCACCCGGGTTGCCAGGTTCGATTCCTGGCTTGGGTCACTGTCTATGTGGAGTTTGCACGCTCTCCCTGTGTCTGCACGAGTTTCCTCCGGGTGCTCCAGTTTCCTCCCAAAAGACGTGCTGTTAGGTGAATTGGACATTCTGAATTCTCCCTCTGTGTACTCGGACTGTGGCGACTAGGGGATTTTCAGACTAACTTCAAGCCTACTTGTGTCACTAATAAAGATTATATTGTATTACTATTCACAACTTACTGGCCTTTCCAGCAATGTAGAGTGGATCGCACCAACTCCACATATTGTATAACACAAGGACCACGACGCCATCTGGTGACTTCAGTAAATGCTACAAAAATAGTATTGTAAATACCATCTGGGTTCCAAAGCACAGTAGCAGGTACCACGAAGAATTTTTAACCACAAGAGTCTTACTTGTGGAGCTGTACAGTTGCGCTAATCTTCTCTTCCGGTCACCGACAGGAACAAAACAAATAGTCAGGGACTGCCTGGCACAGTGGATCAGCACAATTCTGGATTCAGATTCAAATCTAGGCTCCACTGATGATATGGAAGTTCCCCCTCCCCACCCCTGCCAGCTGGTAGTCCGTGGATTGAGTTTAGACACTCTCAGTTCAGTTCTGAGTGGAGATTAGCCCAGTTTAACATTCCTTCCTCCTAATCTCTCCATCTGCTAACGGGAGAGGTCCAGTAACTCAGAGGACTTGGATTTGATTTATTGTCATGTGTACCGAGGTACAGTGAGAAGTATTGTTCTGCGCACAGTCCAGACAGATTGCTCCATACATGAAAAACATAGGACATACATAAATATACAATGTAAATACATAGACACTGGCATTTGGTGAAGTGTACAGAGTGTAGACTACTCAGTAGAGAAGATGTGTGGAGAGATCAGTTCAGTTCATAACAGGGTCATTCAGGAGTCTGGTAACAGTTGGGAAGCTGTTTTTGAGTCTTCGTCCATGTTCTCAGACTTTTGTATCTCCTGCCCAATGGGAGAAGTTGAAAGAGAGAATAACCCGGGTGGGAGGGGTCTTTGATTATGCTGCCGTTTTCCCAAGGCGGCGGGAGGTGTAGATAGAGTCAATGGATGGGAGCAGGTTCTTGTGATGGACTGGGCTGTGTTCACAACTCTCTATAGTTTCTTGTGGTCTTGGGCCGAGCAGTTGCCACACCAGGCTGTGATGCAGTAAGATAGGATGCTTTCTATGTTGCATCTGTAAGAATTGGTAAGAGGTCCTGTTCCACACTTTCAATGCAAGTAATTAAATGATCTAAAGTCTCCATTCTCCATTTCCTTCAGGACTTCGGCCTAGATGTGAATACGTTTGAGACGATGGTGGGAGATTGCCCACCTATATTCCTGAAGCTGGCTATCCACTGCTGTGTTGTGAGTCTCCAAGTTGCACAATTGGGCTGGACAGCGAGTTACTGCATTGCTATTTTAAAATTTGCTTTTTTTGTTTTTAAATCAGCCAAGAACTTACATGCATTCAATGTCAAATAGTGTTGGGTTATCCTGAGATTCATTGTTGACAAGATTCATAACTCATAATAATTCTCCAGACCACTATCTTAAATGGGTCAGAGCCGCCTGGAAGTACATTTGGAAATGTATTATGCACTCCTTTGAAATTCAAGACAAGGTGCCATGAAGGGATAATGTAGAGCGATACTTGAATCCTGTGCTGTACCTGCCCTGGGAGTGTCTAATGGGGACTGTGTGGAGGCAGCTTTACTCTGTACCTAACCCCGTGCTGTACCTGTCCTGAGAGTGTTTGATGGGGACAGTGTAGCGGGAGCTTTACTCTGTATCTAACCCAGTGCTGTACCTGTCCTGGGAGTGTTTGATGGGGACAGTGTGGAGGGAGTTTTGATCAGTGAGAGATTCCTGGCAGGGTGATGTCACTTGTGCAGAGTAAATTTCTCTGGCATGACGAGTAATATTACCAGTGATCTGTACACTGGAAAAACAGCTTTAACCTGGGTGTGGGTGGAGGGAATCTCTCGGGGCTGTTTTGCACAGGGCTAAATCGCTGGCTTTGAAAGCAGGCCAAGCCGGCCAGCAGCACGGTTCGAGACCCGTAACAGCCTCCCCGAACAGGTGCCGGAATGTGGCGACTAGGGGCTTTTCACAGTAACTTCATTGAAGCCTACTTGTGACAATAAGCGATTTTCATTTTTTTTTCCCTGTGGGCAGCCCGGAGGGTAGCACTGTTACTTCACAGCGCCAGGGTTCCAGGTTTGATTCCTGCTCGGGTCACTGTCTGTGCGGAGTCTGCACGTTCTACCCGTGTCTGAGTGGGTTTCCTCCTGTTTCGTCCCACATGTCTCAAAAGGCGTGCTTGTTAGGTGAATTGGACATTCTGAATTCTCCCTCAGTGTGCCCGAACAGGCGCTGGAATGAGGCGACTAGGGGATTTTCACAGTAACTTCATTGCAGTATTAATGTGAGCCTACTTGTGACAATAAAGATTATTACTATTAACGTCAGTGGTAGATCAACGCAAAGCTGCATCTCTCCGGGGCATTTGCTGATCCCAATGATTGAGAAAATGAAAACGCTTGTTGTCACAAGTAGGCTTCAAATGAAATGACTGTGAAAAGCCCCTAGTCGCCACAATCCGGCACCTGTTCGGGGAGGCTGGTATGGGAAGGATCTTGAAAAAGCAACGTATGAAGGACGGAACTTGCCAATGCACCCAACCATCCACAAAGTGACGTCCCCGCTCTGTGGGGGCAGTATTTCAAGCATTGTGTTAACTTTCAGCCAGCTGAATAAGAATGGGATCTTACCATTGGGTGGGTGTATGCTCACTCTCCAATAGTCAGTCTGGTGTTCTGTTAAGGTGATATAGACAGTTCTGTCTCTGTAAAACACGTACTGCAGTGCAGCTCGAGGAGCAGGGCACCAGAACGAGGAAAGCATGGATTCTTACACTGCTCCTTGTTTCTCTGACCTGTTCTGCATTTCTGTTTTGTGCGTGTCTTAAAGATGGATTCCAGGCAGCGCCCGTCGTTTGCAGAGATTGCCCAGAGGCTGGAGACCATGCTGAAACTGTACAAGGACCCAGGTTC
Source organism: Scyliorhinus canicula (assembly GCF_902713615.1). Lineage (NCBI taxonomy): Eukaryota > Metazoa > Chordata > Chondrichthyes > Carcharhiniformes > Scyliorhinidae > Scyliorhinus > Scyliorhinus canicula. The sequence goes on from NC_052153.1 coordinate 191,563,676, forward strand.
CGGACTGCAGAATGCAGGAGAACAGCCCGTCACCGTGGAAGTTTCAACCGTACACAATGGTAAATTGACTCTGAGGAGTTAGGGATGGAAAGAGGAAGAGTTCAGGAAAGGATTGAGGGACTGAGTAGAAAGGAAGAGTGTAACAATGGAGGGTAAGACAGAAAGAGGGAAGAAAAGCACAAGGATGAAGGTGGAAAGGAATAGGAACCAGAGGGAGGGATTAACGGACAGAGCGGCACTAAAGTCTTCAGCTATAAATTTATGGCATAATGTCACGGGTTGTGCTGTACCTGTCCTGGGAGTGTTTGATGGGGACAGTGTTGGAGGGAGCTTTACTCTGTATCTAACCCCGTGCTGTACCTGTCCTGGGATTGTTTGATGGGGACAGTGTAGAGGGAGCTTTACTCTGTATCTAACCCCGTGCTGTACCTGTCTGGGAAGGTTTGATGGGGACAGCAGGGGAGCTTTACTCTGTATCTAACCCTGTTCTGTACCTATCCTGGGAGTGTTTGATGGGGACACTGTAGAGGGAGCTTTACTCTGTATCTAACCCCGTGCTGTACCTGACCTGGGAGTGTTTGATGGGGACAGTGTAGATAGAGCTTTACTCTGTGTCTAACCCTGTGCTGTACCTGTCCTGGGAGTGTTTGATGGGGACAATGTAGAGGAAGCTTTATTCTGTGTCTAACCCCGTGCAGTACCTGTCTGGGAAGGTTTGATGGGGACAGCAGGGGAGCTTTACTCTGTATCTAACCCTGTTCTGTACCTATCCTGGGAGTGTTTGATGGGGACACTGTAGAGGGAGCTTTACTCTGTATCTAACCCCGTGCTGTACCTGACCTGGGAGTGTTTGATGGGGACAGTGTAGAGGGCGCTTTACTCTGTATCTAACCCCGTGCTGTCCTTGTCCTAGGAGTGTTTGATGGGGACAGTGTAGAGGGAGCTTTACTCTGTGTCTAACCCCATGCTGTACCTGTCCTGGGAGTGTTTGATGGGGACAATGTAGAGGAAGCTTTATTCTGTGTCTAACCCCGTGCTCTACCTGTCTGGGAGTGTTTGATGGGTACAGCGTAGAGGGAGCTTTACTCTGTATCTAACCCTGTTCTGTACCTATCCTGGGAGTGTTTGATGGGGACACTGTAGAGGGAGCTTTACTCTGTATCTAAACCCGTGCTGTACCTGACCTGGGAGTGTTTGATGGGGACAGTGTAGAGGGCGCTTTACTCTGTATCTAACCCCGTGCTGTCCTTGTCCTAGGAGTGTTTGATGGGGACAGCGTAGAGGGAGCTTTACTCTGTATCTAACCCCGTGCTGTACCTGTCCTGGGAGTGTTTGATGGGGGCAGTGCAGACAGAGGGAGCTTTACTCTGTATCTAACCCCGTGCTGTACCTGTCCTGGGAGTGTTTGGTGGGGACAGTGTGGAGGGAGCTTTACTCTGTATCTAACCCCGTGCTGTACCTGTCCTGGGAGTGTTTGATGGGGACAGTGCAGACAGAGGGAGCTTTACTCTGTATCTAAACCCGTGCTGTAAAAGTCTCTTTTCTCCCTTAGGAAACACAGAACGTGAGTGGAGAAGGAGCAGGGGACCGGACCGAGACCTTTCCAACAGCCTGCGGGTGCAGTGTGAACCTCGCCTATCCCGCAGCCACTCGGACATGTGCTCCCCGGCGGCACTGGGGGTGGAGGGCCTGGGCCCCGCCGCCCGGGTGAACCCTTTCTCCGGCCGCGCCGACCTGAAGGGCGGCAAGATCAAACTGTACGATTCCCCCAGCCACTCTGTCATCTCGCTGAGCTTCGAGCTGCTGCCGCCTTCCCCGGGTGGCATACAGCCCCTCACCCCGGAACCAGTCAACCCGCCGCGGAGCGGCCTCCCCGCCGGCCCGCATCCCGCCCGCCGCTGCCGCTCGCTGCCCGAGCTCCTGGCCCACTCTGACCTTTCACCCGGCCGGGGTCAGGGGCCAACGGTCAGAGCCACCGCCGCGGCCTGCGAGAGGGAAGAGCAGCCGCCCGCTCCCATTAGCCGCTCAGGGAACTCCGACAGGCCTTCGCCTTCCTCCGGCCGCGGCAGCACTTACCGCACTGCGGACGACAATACTGGGACTGACAGCGTGGAGACGCCGGCGAGTAAGCCCGACTACCAACGGTCATTCTCGAACATTTCCAGCACCTGCGAGCCGGCTGGGAGTGCGCCGGTGTTGACTGACGTTGCGCATGCGGGGTTGTCGGAGAGCGCGCACGCGCCGGAGGCGAAAAATGGGCGTCTGTCGGGCAGTGCACATGCGCTGGACGCGGGAAACAGGCGGCTGTCGGAAAGTGGGCATGCGCTGGACGCGGGAAACAGGCGGCTATCGGAAAGTGCGCATGCGCTGGACGCGGGAAACAGGCGGCTGTCGGAAGGTGCGCATGCGCTGGACGCGGGAAACAGGCGGCTGTTGGAAGGTGCGCATGCGCTGGACTTGGGGAACAGGCGGCCGTGGGAAAGTACGCATGCGCTGGAGACCGGAAGCGGGCGGATTGCGGAGAGCGCGCTGGGCACCACGTGCCGAATGCCGCCTGTCACTGCGCCTGCGCTGGAGGCCGCGGAGCTTGAGCGCAGCCAGCGGGTGAATTCCCCCGGCGGGGCCGAGCTGGAGCCGGACCAGCAGCTCTCCTGTCCGGGCTGCTGCCTGGGCAGCTTCGCCTTCCCCTTCCCCCCAGTGTGTCTGCGCTCAAACAGCCAGCCGGCTCACTACCCCGACATCAACTGCGAGTCGGACCGCCTCATCGGCGAGGCCGAGGGCGCCGCACAACCGCCGGACACCAATCACCACAGACTGTCTTAGAGACCGGGGGGGGGGGACGGCTTTCCCCGCCCCCCAAAATATCCCCACCCCCCACAATATCCCCACCCCCCACAATATCCCCACCCCCCACAATCCCCCCACAATATCCCCACCCCCCACAATATCCCCACCCCCCACAATATCCCCACTCCCCACAATCCCCCCACAATATCCCCACCCCCCAATAACACCACATCGACCCCCCATATCCCCCACACAGACCCCCCCAATATCACCCTCAACACCGACCCCGCCCACACCTATCCCCCAGTATCACCCCCAATACCAACCCCCCCACACCGACCCCGCCAATATCCCCCCCCCCCCACCGAATCCCCAGTATCACCCCCCCAACACGGATTCCCCCCACACCGAACCCCCGAACACCATATATACCCCCACACACCAACCCCCCCAATATCACCCCCACCAACACCACTCCCCCCAACACCAACATCCTCCTGTCCCATTCCCGATCCTCCTGTCCCATTCCCGATCCTCCTGTCCCATTCCCCTATCCTACTGCCCCATTCCCGATCCTCCTGCCCCATTCCCGATCCTCCTGCCCCATTCCCCTATCCTCCTGCCCCATTCCCCCTATCCTCCTGCCCCATTCCCCCTATCCCCCTTGCCCCATTCCCTCTGTCCTCCTGCCCTATTCCCTATACCCCTGTCCCATTCCCTCCTGCCCCATTCCCACTATCCTCCTGCTCTATTCCCCCATCCCCTTGCCCCATTATCCCCTATCCTCCTGCCCCTTTCCCCCATCCTCCTGCCCCATTCCCTCCTGCCCCATTCTCCCTATCCTCCTGCCCCATTCCCCCTATCCTCCTGCCCTATTCCCTATACCCCTGTCCCATTCCCTCCTGCCCCATTCCCGCTATCCTCCTGCCCTATTCCCCCATCCCCTTGCCCCATTATCCCCTATCCCCCTGCCCCTTTCCCCCATCCTCCTGCCCCATTCCCTCCTGTCCTATCCTCCTGCCCCATTCCCCCTATCCTCCTGCCCCATTCCCCCCTATCCCATTCTCCCCTATCCCCACCCCATTCCCCCCATCCTCCTACCCCATTCTCCCCTATCCCCTTGCCCCATTCTCCCCCATCCCCTTGCCCCATTCTCCCCCATCCTCCTGCCCCATTTCTCCCTTCTTCCTACTGTTTGCTTCCAATCCAGTCAATCAGAAAGCCTCACCGAGGCCTTGTATATAAGCGCATGGCTGCTTTGGTTAAAATGCTTTACTTAGACCTTGAAAGCGCCTTATATTAATCATTTCTCTCAATTTTATTTTACCCAGATAAAAGGGGAGGATGGTTGATGTAGTACCATTTATATCCAGTAGCAGGCGGTGCTGTAATATATACATCAGCCTCACCTGCGTGAAGCTTGAACTTGCTCCTTAGAGTCATCTGCAAATCCAAGGGGAGTTTTTTGTCTTTTTCGATTCACAGACAGTTTTCTTCATGGTGTCTTTTTAAAATAAGGTTGCTTGCTCACACTGTGCCTTAAGCAATATCCATTACTCATAGGGGAAGGGTTCATTCTCCGAAGACCCTGTGAAGGGAGGGACCAGTCTTTCTATTCCCTCTTGACTGAAAGCTCTGGCCAGCTGTGTGCTTTAGTTGGCTTTTCTTCCGCCGATTATGGGAGGGTTTAATAAAAATGAAGCGGTGAATTTGAATTAAATGCTGAAGAATGTACATTTATGACAAGTTTCTTACCTGCATTGTTTTCATTTTTGGCCATATTTTACAACTCTATGATGTGCACAAACTGGGACGGTCACTTCTCCATCAACGGGCTGGGTGACTGTCGGTTCCCCTTCTTGTCTTTGGGATTAACAAAGCGACAAATGCTCAGCGTTTTCCTTCTTTCATTCGTTTATGAGTTGTGGCCGAGGCTGGTGTTTACTGCCCCACTCCAAACTGTCCTTGAGAAGGTGGTAGTGAGTCTTGAACCGCTGCAGTCGGTGTGGATTGCAGCTTGTACATCGTGGTTGTCGATGCAACTGAGCGGCTAGCTCGGCCGTTTCAGGGCAGTGTGGAATCAACCACGTTGCTGTGGGTCTGGAGTCACGCGTAGGCCAGACCGGGTCAGGACGGCAGATTTCCTTCCCCTAAAGGACATTAGTGAACCAGATGGGGGTTTTACAACTGGCCTGTTTCCTGTCATCATCATCACTGATGCTACTAATTTTTTTATTCCAGATTTATTTAATTAACTGAATTTAAATTCGGCACAACATCGTTGGGTACAATAGGGAATGATTTAGCTCACTGGGCTCAATCGCTGGCTTTTAAAGCAGGCCAGCAGTACGGTTCGATTCCCGTACCAGCCTCCCCGAACAGGCGCCAGAATGTGGCGACTAGGGGCTTTTCACAGTAACTTCATTGAAGCCTACTCGTGACAATAAGCGATTTTCATTTTTTTCATTTCATTGTGGGCCGAAGGGCCTGTACTGTGCTGTACAGTTCTATGTTCTATAAATTGCTCAACTGTCATTGTGGGATTCTATTATTAATCCAGGCCTCTGGATTGCGAGTAACATAATGGCTGTGCTCCCGTACCAGTCTCTGTGTATATATGATTGTATCTTTGTAACTCACTGCGCAGGAAGAGGTGATTATTGCACAACTGAGACCAGCCAATTAATACATAGTGTGTTATTGCTCTGAAAATCTCCTGAGAAAGAGGGACTGATACATCACTCAGGATGTAGATAAAACACTGGGCGCGAGAGGGACGCACTCTAGTCTGTAAAGATATAGCTCCCTGAGAGGGGAGTCTGAGACTATCTGTCCCCCAGGGGTGGAACTGAGACACAAATCAGCATATTGATGTATCACCCCCGAGAGACTCCTGTAAATGCACAGGTATTTTGTTGTAAATTGGGCAAATAATGTTCTGTTTTGAGGACACCTTTTGTAAGCGTTGAGGTTAATATTTGCTCTACATTGTCTGTCTGACTGATGAGTCAGAGTGTTTAATAAAGCTTTTGCTCTCTTGACATCTTCCTTATTTCTTGTTTTGTTACTCCGGATGATTGGGGGGAGCCGGTGTGAAAGATAACGGCGTGGAGGATTGTCCTTGTTGTCCAACAAAAAACAGCACCTTGAATAATATGGTCCCTCTATCCCATCTGCTATCTAATATTGTTCAGGTAGCCTCAACATCGGCTCCAATCAATTTGATGGGGGGGGGGGGGGGGGGGGAGAGAACAGGAACACAATGGTACAATCCGGCTGGAGGCTGATTAGTTCCACCTCAAACCTAATGGAGGACACAGACGGAACCTGATTTGTTTATCACTAAAAAGCATAATGCACCTTGGCCTATGAATCAAGCAATAGTACATCAGAATTTACAGTACAGCTACCTCAGTGAAGTCGTCAAATAGAAGAGCTGATTTTAAAGGAGCAGCAACTGCTGTTTGAAGATTGTGGCAGGAATGTCGCATAATCCCGATCCCCTTAATAATCAAGAACCTATTTATCTCTGTCTAAAAGACCCTCAGTTATTTGGCCTCCACAGCCTTCTGCGGCAAAGAGTTACACAGATTCACCACCCTCTGGCTGAAGAAATTCTTTCTCATCCCTGTTGAATAGGGTTGTCCCTTTAGTATGAGGCTGTGACCTCGGGTACTAGTTTTTCCTACTAGTGGAAACATCCTCTCTATATCCACTCTATCCAGGCCTCTCAGTATTCTGTAAGTTTCAATAAGATCCACCCTCATATGACAAACCCTTCATTCCAGGATCATTTCATAGAATTTACAGTGCAGAAGGAGGCCATTCGGCCCATCATGTTAGCACTGGCTCTTGGAAAGAGCACCCTACCCAAACCCACACCTCCACCCTATCCCCATAACCCAGTAACCCCACCCAACACTAAGGGCAATTTTGGCCACTAAGGACAATTTAGCATGACCAATCCACCTAATCTGCACATCTTTGGAATGTGGGAGGAAACCGGAGCACCCGGAGGAAACCCACGCGCACACGGGGAGAACGTGCAGACTCTGCGCAGACAGTGACCCAAGCCAGGAATCGAACCTCGGACTCTGGAGCTGTGAAGCAATATCGTGCTGCCCTATATCATTCTTGTGAACCTCCTCTGGACCCTTTCCAAGGCCAGCACATCCTTCCTTAGATATGGGCACAACACTTCACATTATTCCAAGTGGGATCTGACCAGGCCCTAATTCTTGTGAACCTCCTCTGGGACGCTTCCTGCCTCCAGTGACCACTGAAAGATCATCACAAATGCCTCCACAATCTCCTCAGCTACCTCCTTCAGAACCCTGGGGTGTAGTCCATCCAGTCCAGATGATTTATCCACCTTCAGACCTTTCCGTTTCCCCAGAACCTCCTCCTTAGTAATGGTCACTCACGTCTGCCCCCTGGTTCTCCTGGAGCTCTTGCATCCCACTAGTGTCTTCCCCTGTGAAGACTGATGCAAAGTAACTATTCAATTCTTCTACCATTTCTTTCTTTCCTATTATTACTTCTCCAGCCACGTTATCCAGTGGTCCAATGTCAATTCCTGCCTCTCTCTTCCCGTACCAGCCTCTCCGGACAGGCGCCGGAATGTGGCGACTAGGGGCTTTTCACAGTAACTTCATCGAAGCCTACTCGTGACAATAAAGCAATGTTCAATGTTCAGTTATATATCAAAAAAACCTCTTCCAAACTTCTTTTATATTACTAGCTAGTTTGCACTCATATTTTATCTTCTCCCCCACTTATTGCTTTATTGGTTGTCCTCTGCTCACTTTTTTTTAATAAATGTTTTTATTCTCCATTTTCACATTTTCCTTCAAAATTTACACCCCACCCACAGACAGTAAACAGTAACAAATACAAAATCAATCCCCTTAACAATAACAACAATCCCATCCTCCCGCCACCCCAAACAACGGCCCACCTGTCAATATATGCATCCAATAAAACAAACCTTCCCACGGTGGAAACAAAAAAACAATGGAGAAAAAGAGAAAAGGAGTCCGGGACCGCCCATGGTCACCACCGAGTCCACTCCCCCCCCCCCCCCCCCCCCCCCACCACCACCACCACCACCATACTCAACGCCATCCAACCTCTGAAAGACTACCGTACATGATACGCAAGAGTTGTAAACCGCCCCCCCCCCCTCCCCAACTCCTCCCGTCCACTGCCTCTTGTGGAACTCCTCCCCCCAATCTCGGTCCCTTCCCCCCAGCTTTCCACCCCGGCTAGACCACACAGACCCTGTTCTGCCAGGCTCCCATGGCCGCAGCCCCTCCCCCCACCTCACTCCCGTTCACTGGCCGGCTTAGACCGGCCAGCGTAGAGGTCCCCGCCCAGGTCCCTTTCCCCCTTGCCCGGCCTTAGGAAAGCCCAGAAATCACCTTTTAGCGCACAAACCTTGCATATCCACCTGCACCCCAAAGAGCCCTCACTTTGAATGAAAGTCCCATCACTTCCCTTGTCCAAATATATACAACATTGGCTCCTTTAGCCCATACGCCCGCACGCGGTGAAACAAAAAAATTTTTTTTTTTTTTTTTTTAAATTTAGATTAGCCAATTATTTTTTCCAATTAAGGGGCAATTTAGCTTGGCCAATCCACCTACTCTGCACATTTTTGGGTTGTGGGGGCGAAACCCACGCAGACACGGGGAGAACGTGCAAACTCCACACGGACAGTGACCCAGAGCCGGGATCGAACTTGGGACCTCAGCGCCGTGAAGCGGTTGTGCTAACCACTAGGCCACCGTGCTGCCCTTGGTGAAACAAAAAAAAGAAGAAAATACAGTCATGAGGTTACATCGGCACATGGCCATTTCTCAATTTCTCAGTTTTGCCACAGTCCTTCTGCCTTGTCCTCTGCTCACTTTTAAAGGCTTCCCAATCCTCTGTTTTCCCACCTTGTCATCTCTGACTTTTGCTTTTATGCTGACCTTGACATCCCGCGTCGGCCATGGACGCCTTGTCCTCCCCTTAGCATGTTTCCTCCTCCTTGGGATGAATTTCTGTTGTGCCTCCCAAATAACCCCCAAAAGCTCCTGCCATTGCTGTTCCACTGTCTTCCCTGCTCGGCTCCTTTTCCAATCATAGGGTGCATGACAGGACCGGAGGGGGTCCACCTGAATTGCGCCCCCTCACCGTTCATGAAGAGAGGGCCCTGGACCTTGCAGCCGGGCCCGAGGACTGGGAGGTTGCGGATGCAGAGAACGGGGGCACAGCACCAAGTGAGACCCCTCACTGCCTGCCCCCATCCCCACCCCCCTCCCCCCCACCCCTGTCTGCATGTCTAACCATGCATGCTGTATTGTGTATTGCAGGACCAAACATCGACCCACCAATCCCTGCGGATACCGACCGCCCCCAGGACGTGCCAGGGCGACCACACGCCAGGGACCGACCCGGACAATGAGGCGTACGACGCCCCCACCTAATTCCTTGGCACCCATGAGTCAGGGATAGACCTGGACCACCAGGCATACGCCACCCCCATCTAGTGCCAGTGCGGCGACGCTGTAGGGCCACACCCAGCGACGGGGAGGGCAGCCACACCAACAGGCCCAGGTCCCAGTCGACCCAGGACACTGACACACAGAACACAACTACCCAGGACACCCACACACAGGACACAACCACCCAGGACACCCACACAGAGGACACAACCACCCAGGACACTGAGACACAGGACACACCCACCCAGGACACAACCACCCAGGACACCCACACACAGGACACACCCACCCAGGACACTAACACACAGGACACAATGTTAGAACCAACAATTCTACGGACACGCGCTTGTAGGATTAGAATAGCGGTTTTAATATACTTACAACAGAGCCAGCCTGTTATCCGTTGAACTTTCGGTGAACTGGCCGGCTGACCCTGTGGCACTGATCTTTATACAGCAGCTCCCGGGGGAGGAGTCCTGGGCAGAGCCAAGGGAGAAGTACAACTCTCGAGCATTCCCAGAGCTACTCCCCCTGGTGGTCAGGTAGTGCAACTGCACTTACAACATAGACACATATATATACAGATTATAATCCGGTGTGAATCACATTCACCACATTCAGCCCCTGTGAAAAAAATCGAGTCCAGCAGGGGTGGTGGCTCACAGCGTTAGTCTGTCCGGTGGACGAATTGTTCTTTTCGATCTGCGGAGCACCGGGGTTGCAGCCTCTTGCGGTGGTTGGATGGATGTTGAGAGCTGGGGTACGATGGCAGACTCTGGGGCGGGTCTCGTCCAAACTTTATACACCTCTGGCTCGACCGGAGACTGGGGGCACTGGGGGCGGGCTGGTTCTGGCGCGTGGAACCGGTGGGGTGAGCTTGCGGAATCGGGAGCGCGAGAGGGCGGCAGCATAGGGAACGGGGTAGGGGGTTCCTCAGTGGGGGTGGGGGGGGGGGCTGGATCCAGCGGGTGCCAGGTCCCGAAGGGATACTGTGTCCTGGCGACCATCCGGGAACTCCACGAATGCATACTGGGGGTTGGAATGGAGGAGGCGTACCTTTTCAACAAGGGGGTCAGTTTTGTGCCCCCTGACGTGCTTCCTCAGGAGGACCGGGCCTGGTGTCCTCAGCCACGCCAGAAGTGAGACTCCCGTGGTAGTGCCCCTAGAAAAAATGAAGAGTCGCTCGTGAGGGGTTTCATTTGTAGCTGTACAGAGGAGAGATCTGATAGCATGGAGCGCGTCTGGGAGGACTTCTTGCCATTGGGAGACTTGGAGTTTTCTAGACCAGAGGGACTGCAGGACGGTCTTCCAGACCGGCGCGTTCTCCCTCTCCACCTGCCCATTCCCCCTGGGGTTGTAGCTGGTAGTCCTGCTCGAGGCGATGCCCTTGTCGAGCAGGTACTGACGCAGCTCGTCGCTCATAAAGGACGAACCCCGGTCGCTGTGCACGTAGCTGGGGAAACCGAACAGGGTGAAGACACTATGCAGGGCCCTAATGACTGTGTGGGAGGTCATATCAGGGTATGGAATGGCAAAAGGGAATCAGGAGAACTCGTCGATGATGTTGAGGAAATAAATGTTCTTGTTACTGGAGGGGAGTGGACCTTTGAAATCGATTGCAAGGCGTTCAAAGGGCCTAGAAGCCTTGACCAGGTGGGCCCTGTCTGGTCTATAGAAATGCGGTTTGCACTCCGCACAGATCGGACAATCCCTGGTGACCGCTTTTACCTCCTCGTTGGAGAAAGGCAGGTTTCGGGCTCTGATGTAGTGGGCGAGCCGGGTGACCCCTGGATGGCAGAGGTCCACGTGGATGGCTTTCAGACGGCTGATCTGCGCGCTGGCGCATGTCCCGCGGAATAGGGCATCCGAGGACTCGTTGAGCTTTCCCGGTCGATATTTAATATCGTAACTATAGGTGGAGAGTTCGATCCTCCACCGAAGGATTTTATCATTTTGAATTTTGCCCCTTTGCGAGTTGTCAAACATAAAGGCAACCGATCGTTGGTCGGTGATGAGGGTGAACCTCCTACCTGCGAGGTAGTGCCTCCAGTGTCGGATAGCCTCCACGATGGCTTGTGCTTCCTTCTCGACTGAGGAGTGTCGGAGTTCTGAAGCGGATAGGGTACGGGAGAAAAATGCAACGGGCCTCCCTGCCTGATTTAAAGTGGCTGCTAGCGCTACCTCTGAGGCGTCGCTCTCAACCTGAAAGGGCGTGGATTCATCCACCGCCTGCATGGCTGCTTTGGCGATGTCGTCCCTGATGCAGCTGAAGGCCTGGCGCGCCTCAGCTGACAGGGGAAATTGTGTGGCCTTAAAGAGTGGGCGGGCTTTGTCCGCATATTGAGGGACCCACTGGGCGTAGTATGAAAAGAACCCCAAGCACCGTTTGAGGGCCTTGGGGCAATGAGGGAGGGGGAGTTCTAAGCATGCGGTCCGGGTCTGGGCCCAGGACACCGTTCTCCACGATGTAGCTGAGGATGGCCAGTCTGTTTGTGCGGAAAACGCATTTCTCCTTGTTATAAGTGAGATTTAATTTCTGTGGTGTCTGGTGAAAACGGTGGAGGTTGGCGTCGTGGTCCTGCTGGTCATAGCCGCAGATGGTAACATTGTCCAGATACGGAAACGTGGCCCGTAGCCCGTACTGGTCTACCATTCGGTCCATTGCTCGTTGGAACACCAAAACCCCGTTAGTGACGCCGAAAGGGACCCAGAGGAAATGGAAGAGGCGGCCATCGGCCTCGAATGCCGTGTAGTGGCGGTCCTCCAGGCGGATTGGGAGCTGGTGGTATGCAGACTTCAGATACACTGTGGAAAAGAGCCGGTACTGGGCGATCTGGTTTACCATGTCTGCAATCCTGGGGATGGGATACGCGTCTAGGAGCGTAAAGCGATTTATGATCTGGCTATAGTCGATGACCATGCGAAATTTTTCCCAAGTCTTGACGACCACCACCTGAGCTCTCCAGGGACTATTACTGGCCTCTATGATCCCCTCACTGAGCAGCCGTCGGACCTCCGTTCGGATAAAGACCCTATCCTGTAGGCTGTATCGCCTGCTGCGAGTAGCTACTGATTTGCAATCTGGAGTGAGATTGGCAAAGAGAGGAGAGGGGGCGATGCGCAGCGTGGCTAGGCTGCAGATAGTGAGTGGGGGCAGGGGCCCGCCGAAGCTGAGGGTGAGGCTCTTGAGGTTGCACTGGAAATCCAGGCCTAATAAGAGTGGTGCGCAGAGGTCAGGCAGGACATAAAGTTTAAATTTAGAATAACTAGCGCCTCGAATTGTGAGCGTAGCGACAGTGCGTCCTTGGATTTGGACTGAGTGGGAGCCCGAAGCGAGGGCGATAGTTTGGCTCACCGGAAAAATAGAAAGCGAACAGCGTCTTACCAGTTCTGGATGTATAAAGCTCTCGGTGCTCCCGGAGTCAAAGAGGCATGGCGTGCTGTACCCGTTGATCTGGACCTCCGCCATCGAACTTCATAGGTGCTTGGGGCGGGATTGATCCAGGGTGACCGCGTTGAGTTGCGGGCCGCGTGGTGAGTGCCCGGGGAAGTCGTATTCTCCAGACGAGCTTTCTGAGCATGCCGATGGAGATGGGGCCCGTGGATCGCACGTGGTGAGCGGCGAGGAAGATGGCAGCCCCCATGAGTCGCACGTGGCCGGCCGCATGGTGGGGTTTGCCAAGATGGCGGCCCCCATGGATCGCACGTGGCGGGAGTGGGCGGAGTTGGGGCGTAGGCCGCAGCGTTTCGGGCCCCGCGGGCCCGCTGGTGTTGGGAGCGATTTGTTCTCTCTGCAGGGGAGTTAAAAACTGGGGCCCTTTTCGCAAGGCACACTCTGGCATAGTGGCCTTTCTTCCCGCAGCTGCTGCAGGTCGCGTTACGGGCTGGGCAGTGCTGCCGCGGGTGCTGGCTTTGGCCACAGAAATGGCAGGCTGGGGTAGCTGAGTAGCTGGCTGGAGCAGCTGAGTAACTGGCTGGAGCAGCTGAGTAGCTGGCTGGGGCAGCAGAGTAACTGGGGGGTAGCTGAGTAGCTGGCTGGAGCAGCTGAGTAACTGGCTGGAGCAGCTGAGTAGCTGGCTGGGGCAGCAGAGTAGCTGGGGGGCCGTGCGGCACAGACCTGGGGGGACTGTTGGTCGGGGGTCCACGATGAGGTCGCGGGGTCCGCGGGAAACGACGTGAGGCTGCGGAAGGAAACCTCCATAGTGGTAGCGGCCTCCACAGTAGTGTCTAAGTCCTGGGCCCCCTTTTCTAGCAGTCTTTGGCGCACATAGTTAGATCTAAGGCCAACTACGAAAACGTCCCGCACAGCAAGCTCCCTATGTTCAGCCGCAGTAACGGCTTGATAATTACAGTCATTGGAAAGATTGTTCAGTTCCCGTACAGACTCGACTAGCGTTTCTGTAGGCCGGTGACGGCGAGTCGTAAACACATGGCGTGCATAAACCTCGTTAATGGGGCTAACGTACATTTTGTCCAGTATTGCCAGCGCTGCGGTGTAAGAACCGGCCGGATTTAGCTGTGTGGAGATTCTGTGGCTTACCCTCGCGTGCAGTAGGCTGAGTTTTTGTTCCTCCGTTGTTCCGGCGGTGCTGGCTTCTGCCAAGTAGGCTTTAAAACATCTCAGCCAATGGGAAAACATTTCCTTAGCCTCTGCATCCTGCGGGTCGAGTTCTAGGCGTCCGGGCTTGAGGGCTGCTTCCATGATTTCTTTGACTGTTTCCTAAGTATATTAAATTGTTGGAACCAACAATTCTACGGACACGTGCTTGTAGGATTAGAATAGTGGTTTTAATATACTTACAACAGAGCCAGCCTGTTAGCCGTTGTACTTTCGGTGAACTGGCCGGCTGACCCTGTTGCACTGATCTTTATACAGCAGCTCCCGGGGGAGGAGTCCTGGGCAGAGCCAAGGGAGAAGTCCCGTACAACTCTCGAGCATTCCCAGAGCTACTCCCCCTGGTGGTCAGGTAGTGCAACTGCACTTACAATACAGACACATGTATATACAGGTTATAATCCGGTGTGAATCACATTCACCACACACAGCCACCCAGGACACCCACACACAGGACACAACCACCCAGGACACTGGCAGACATGACACAACCACACAGGACACCCACACACAGGACACAACCACCCAGGACACCCCCACCCAGGACACTGGTTCACAGGACACACCCACCCAGGACACTGACACACAGGACACACCCACCCAGGACACACCCACCCAGGACACACCCACCCAGGACACACCCACCCAGGACACACCCACCCAGGACACACCCACCCAGGACACTGAGACACAGGACACACCCACCCAGGACACACCCACCCAGGACACACCCACCCAGGACACACCCACCCAGGACACACCCACCCAGGGCACACCCACCCAGGACACCCCCACCCAGGACACACCCACCCAGGACACCCCCACCCAGGATACCCAATGACAGGGAACGGACGGACAGGATACACCACCCCAGGGGACCCCGGACTTCGGGTCCGATGAGGACCTCGACACAACGCCACTGCTTTCTCCTACACCCTCCACCATCGCAGAGACTCTCACCTCGGCTGGTCACATTAGCGATGAGGCTTCTGGGACACTCACTGGTGCGCACAACACAGCCGTCCCGGTAGAGCAGGTGGAGGTAGGAGCAGCCGAGGGGCCGGACGGTCAGAGGGCAGACCAGCCCCAGCAACCAGCTGCGGCCCAGACGGGTCCCGGGTTCCTGGAGTTCCCACACCCACCCATAGACCCGCTGCAGTCAGGGACCCAGGAACAAGTGGAGGGGGTGACAGCCGGCTTGCAGCAGCTGCCAAAGCAGGTGGAGGAGTCTACCCGCCTGCAGGAGCAGCAAGTGGTGCCGGTCATGCGTGCCACCCAGGCCGAAACTGCACGGGTGGCGTCCGCGGTGGAGGCAATGGGTGTGACGGTGTTGTAGATGGGGAGCAGTACGCAAGGCCTGGGGCCTTCCATGCAGACGGTGTCTGTGGCCCAGGACATGGCTGCCCCCTCACAGGAAGCCATGAGCCAGAGCCAGCTGCAGATCGCAGAGATGCTGAACGCCGTGGCCCAGTCTCAGCAGGCCATGGCCCAGTCTCAGTAGGCCATCGCTGCAGGCATCGGCGCAATTGCCCAGGTGCTGGCTAGCATCACCCAGACCCAGGCAGGGATGGCCAACTTCCTGAGATCCATGGCTGCAAACTTGCAGACCATTGTTGATACCAGGGTGGGCATCCAGGACTGGCAGCACCAGGTGCCGGGGGTGCCTCGGGTGCTGGATCCATTCGCGTCCCCGACCCATGGATATCGGGCACCCTCAGGGAGGCGGAGGTGCTGGGGCCCGTTCCAGGTCCCCCTGCAGGGGAGGTCCTGGAACACCTCAACACCTCGGACTCCTCCCCCCCCTCCCCCCTTCCCTCTCAGGTGCATCTGGTGGGCAAATGGCAGGACAGGCTGGCAGCTCGCCATCCCGCTCGCCCGAGACGCAGCCTGGCCCATCCAGGCCGGGCCGCCCCAGGAAACGGCCATGAAAGGGGACCCGAGTCACAGGGCAGGAATCACAGGAGCCCGCCTACAGTTCTGCTGCACCGTCTGGGGAACCACCAAGACGTAGTCATAGGGCCCGTAAGGCCAGGAAATTAGACACTGAGTAAGTTAGCATGGGTGCAGGGCACAGACTAGTTATAGGGGCTAGGGCATGTGTATGAACTGTTTGTCATTAAAATCACGTTCACGCCTACAGAAGCTGCCTCTGTGCCCTCTGCGAGGCGTGCCGGGGTGAGGTGGGAAGTGAGTGCCAGTGTGTGCATGAGGGGTGATAGGAGGTCGAGCTCAGCTGAGTGTGGCGTGCACCCACCCACCCCCCCAAACCAGGTCGCCCTCGCCATCCTGCCCCCCTGCCAGACGACAGGTCCGTGCGCTGCAGTCTCACGGCCGCATGCAGGGACCACCCGGGTGGAGGGTGTTACTGTGACTATGAGTCAAGCATTGTCTAACGGTGTAGAGCCCGGAGCTCATTGCAGAGCGGGTTGTCATCATCCTCCACGCCATGCAATAGACCCGCTTCCACTGGCGACCGTGTGAGCCCGTTGTGCCGCAGGTGGATGTGTAATGGACGGGTGGTGTGCATGCGGGTGGTTGGTGGTGGGCGGGGTGAGGGTGGTGGGGTGGGGTGGCACTGTGCTGTCCGTGCCCATGCTCAGCGAATCCCCCCCCCAGTCTGTGAACCGTGCGGCTATCAACCGGTCCCGTGCCCGCTAACCCAGCCGGTATTGGTGGACAGCCTCCCGTCCCTGTCCAGCCCGTATGTCCCGTACATTGCCCCCTCCCCCTCCACATCCTCCTCATCTGGGGAGGCCTGCCCTTCGTCATGTTGCTCCCCCTCCCCCTCCCCCTCCTCTGCCTCCAGCACATCGCCCCTCTGCTGGGCTATATTGTGCAGGACGCAGCAGACCACAGCGATACGGCTGACCCTCTCCGATGGGTACTGGAGGGCCCCTCCAGAGCGGTCCAGGCACCTGAAGCGCATCTTCAGCAGCTCAAAGCACCTCTCGACCACACCCCTGGTCGCACAATGGGCATCGTTGTAGCGGTGCTCTGTGTCGGTCTGTGGCCTCCGTATAGGCATCATCAGCCACGACCGCAATAGGTAATCCGTGTCGCCCAGCAACCAGCCCCGCAGCCGGTGGGTGGGGGGGGGTCCCTCGTACATGGCGGGGATGAACGATTGGGCCAATATGAATGAGTCATGCACACTGCCCGAGTACCGGGCGCAGACGTGCAGGATCTTCATGCGGTGGTCACAGACCTCCTGAATGTTCATGGAGTTGGTCCCCTTCCTGTTTGTGAACACGGCGTTGTTATCAGCTGGTGGCCGCATGGCGACGTGCACCCCATCGATCGCCCTCTGGACCCTGGGGATCCTGGCCACGGCAGCGAAGCCCGCTGCCCGTGCATCCTGGTGGCCACGGTCCACAGGGAACTGGATGTAGCGGGCGCGATGTCGTACAGGGCGTCAGTCGCTGCACGGATGCACCTGTGCACCGATACCTGTGAGATGCCGGACACGTCCCAACTCGGCGACTGGAACGACTCGTCGTATAAACGTCCAGGCCTAATAAGAGTGGTGGGCAGAGGTCAGGCAGGACATAAAGTTTAAATTTAGAATAACTAGCGCCTCGAATTGTGAGCGTAGCGACAGTGCGTCCTTGGATTTGGACTGAGTGGGAGCCCGAAGCGAGGGCGATAGTTTGGCTCACCGGAAAAATAGAAAGCGAACAGCGTCTTACCAGTTCTGGATGTATAAAGCTCTCGGTGCTCCCGGAGTCAAAGAGGCATGGCGTGCTGTACCCGTTGATCTGGACCTCCGCCATCGAACTTCATAGGTGCTTGGGGCGGGATTGATCCAGGGTGACCGCGTTGAGTTGCGGGCCGCGTGGTGAGTGCCCGGGGAAGTCGTATTCTCCAGATGAGCTTTCTGAGCATGCCGATGGAGATGGGGCCCGTGGATCGCACGTGGTGAGCGGCGAGGAAGATGGCAGCCCCCATGAGTCGCACGTGGCCGGCCGCATGGTGGGGTTTGCCAAGATGGCGGCCCCCATGGATCGCACGTGGCGGGAGTGGGCGGAGTTGGGGCGTAGGCCGCAGCGTTTCGGGCCCCGCGGGCCCGCTGGTGTTGGGAGCGATTTGTTCTCTCTGCAGGGGAGTTAAAAACTGGGGCCCTTTTCGCAAGGCACACTCTGGCATAGTGGCCTTTCTTCCCGCAGCTGCTGCAGGTCGCGTTACGGGCTGGGCAGTGCTGCCGCGGGTGCTGGCTTTGGCCACAGAAATGGCAGGCTGGGGTAGCTGAGTAGCTGGCTGGAGCAGCTGAGTAACTGGCTGGAGCAGCTGAGTAGCTGGCTGGGGCAGCAGAGTAACTGGGGGGTAGCTGAGTAGCTGGCTGGAGCAGCTGAGTAACTGGCTGGAGCAGCTGAGTAGCTGGCTGGGGCAGCAGAGTAGCTGGGGGGCCGTGCGGCACAGACCTGGGGGGACTGTTGGTCGGGGGTCCACGATGAGGTCGCGGGGTCCGCGGGAAACGACGTGAGGCTGCGGAAGGAAACCTCCATAGTGGTAGCGGCCTCCACAGTAGTGTCTAAGTCCTGGGCCCCCTTTTCTAGCAGTCTTTGGCGCACATAGTTAGATCTAAGGCCAACTACGAAAACGTCCCGCACAGCAAGCTCCCTATGTTCAGCCGCAGTAACGGCTTGATAATTACAGTCATTGGAAAGATTGTTCAGTTCCCGTACAGACTCGACTAGCGTTTCTGTAGGCCGGTGACGGCGAGTCGTAAACACATGGCGTGCATAAACCTCGTTAATGGGGCTAACGTACATTTTGTCCAGTATTGCCAGCGCTGCGGTGTAAGAACCGGCCGGATTTAGCTGTGTGGAGATTCTGTGGCTTACCCTCGCGTGCAGTAGGCTGAGTTTTGTTCCTCCGTTGTTCCGGCGGTGCTGGCTTCTGCCAAGTAGGCTTTAAAACATCTCAGCCAATGGGAAAACATTTCCTTAGCCTCTGCATCCTGCGGGTCGAGTTCTAGGCGTCCGGGCTTGAGGGCTGCTTCCATGATTTCTTTGACTGTTTCCTAAGTATATTAAATTGTTGGAACCAACAATTCTACGGACACGTGCTTGTAGGATTAGAATAGTGGTTTTAATATACTTACAACAGAGCCAGCCTGTTAGCCGTTGTACTTTCGGTGAACTGGCCGGCTGACCCTGTTGCACTGATCTTTATACAGCAGCTCCCGGGGGAGGAGTCCTGGGCAGAGCCAAGGGAGAAGTCCCGTACAACTCTCGAGCATTCCCAGAGCTACTCCCCCTGGTGGTCAGGTAGTGCAACTGCACTTACAATACAGACACATGTATATACAGGTTATAATCCGGTGTGAATCACATTCACCACACACAGCCACCCAGGACACCCACACACAGGACACAACCACCCAGGACACTGGCAGACATGACACAACCACACAGGACACCCACACACAGGACACAACCACCCAGGACACCCCCACCCAGGACACTGGTTCACAGGACACACCCACCCAGGACACTGACACACAGGACACACCCACCCAGGACACACCCACCCAGGACACACCCACCCAGGACACCCCCACCCAGGACACACCCACCCAGGACACACCCACCCAGGACACTGAGACACAGGACACACCCACCCAGGACACACCCACCCAGGACACACCCACCCAGGACACACCCACCCAGGACACACCCACCCAGGACACACCCACCCAGGACACACCCACCCAGGACACCCCCACCCAGGACACACCCACCCAGGACACCCCCACCCAGGATACCCAATGACAGGGAACGGACGGACAGGATACACCACCCCAGGGGACCCCGGACTTCGGGTCCGATGAGGACCTCGACACAACGCCACTGCTTTCTCCTACACCCTCCACCATCGCAGAGACTCTCACCTCGGCTGGTCACATTAGCGATGAGGCTTCTGGGACACTCACTGGTGCGCACAACACAGCCGTCCCGGTAGAGCAGGTGGAGGTAGGAGCAGCCGAGGGGCCGGACGGTCAGAGGGCAGACCAGCCCCAGCAACCAGCTGCGGCCCAGACGGGTCCCGGGTTCCTGGAGTTCCCACACCCACCCATAGACCCGCTGCAGTCAGGGACCCAGGAACAAGTGGAGGGGGTGACAGCCGGCTTGCAGCAGCTGCCAAAGCAGGTGGAGGAGTCTACCCGCCTGCAGGAGCAGCAAGTGGTGCCGGTCATGCGTGCCACCCAGGCCGAAACTGCACGGGTGGCGTCCGCGGTGGAGGCAATGGGTGTGACGGTGTTGTAGATGGGGAGCAGTACGCAAGGCCTGGGGCCTTCCATGCAGACGGTGTCTGTGGCCCAGGACATGGCTGCCCCCTCACAGGAAGCCATGAGCCAGAGCCAGCTGCAGATCGCAGAGATGCTGAACGCTGTGGCCCAGTCTCAGCAGGCCATGGCCCAGTCTCAGTAGGCCATCGCTGCAGGCATCGGCGCAATTGCCCAGGTGCTGGCTAGCATCACCCAGACCCAGGCAGGGATGGCCAACTTCCTGAGATCCATGGCTGCAAACTTGCAGACCATTGTTGATACCAGGGTGGGCATCCAGGACTGGCAGCACCAGGTGCCGGGGGTGCCTCGGGTGCTGGATCCATTCGCGTCCCCGACCCATGGATATCGGGCACCCTCAGGGAGGCGGAGGTGCTGGGGCCCGTTCCAGGTCCCCCTGCAGGGGAGGTCCTGGAACACCTCAACACCTCGGACTCCTCCCCCCCCCCTCCCCCCTTCCCTCTCAGGTGCATCTGGTGGGCAAATGGCAGGACAGGCTGGCAGCTCGCCATCCCGCTCGCCCGAGACACAGCCTGGCCCATCCAGGCCGGGCCGCCCCAGGAAACGGCCATGAAAGGGGACCCGAGTCACAGGGCAGGAATCACAGGAGCCCGCCTACAGTTCTGCTGCACCGTCTGGGGAACCACCAAGACGTAGTCATAGGGCCCGTAAGGCCAGGAAATTAGACACTGAGTAAGTTAGCATGGGTGCAGGGCACAGACTAGTTATAGGGGCTAGGGCACGTGTATGAACTGTTTGTCATTAAAATCACGTTCACGCCTACAGAAGCTGCCTCTGTGCCCTCTGCGAGGCGTGCCGGGGTGGGGTGCGAAGTGAGTGCCAGTGTGTACATGAGGGGTGATAGGAGGTCGAGCTCAGCTGAGTGTGGCGTGCACCCACCCACCCCCCCAAACCAGGTCGCCCTCGCCATCCTGCCCCCCTGCCAGACGACAGGTCCGTGCGCTGCAGTCTCACGGCCGCATGCAGGGACCACCCGGGTGGAGGGTGTTACTGTGACTATGAGTCAAGCATTGTCTAACGGTGTAGAGCCCGGAGCTCATTGCAGAGCGGGTTGTCATCATCCTCCACGCCATGCAATAGACCCGCTTCCACTGGCGACCGTGTGAGCCCGTTGTGCCGCAGGTGGATGTGTAATGGACGGGTGGTGTGCATGCGGGTGGTTGATGGTGGGCGGGGTGAGGGTGGTGGGGTGGGGTGGCACTGTGCTGTCCGTGCCCATGCTCAGCGAATCCCCCCCCCAGTCTGTGAACCGTGCGGCTATCAACCGGTCCCGTGCCCGCTAACCCAGCCGGTATTGGTGGACAGCCTCCCGTCCCTGTCCAGCCCGTATGTCCCGTACATTGCCCCCTCCCCCTCCACATCCTCCTCATCTGGGGAGGCCTGCCCTTCGTCATGTTGCTCCCCCTCCCCCTCCCCCTCCTCTGCCTCCAGCACATCGCCCCTCTGCTGGGCTATATTGTGCAGGACGCAGCAGACCACAGCGATACGGCTGACCCTCTCCGATGGGTACTGGAGGGCCCCTCCAGAGCGGTCCAGGCACCTGAAGCGCATCTTCAGCAGCTCAAAGCACCTCTCGACCACACCCCTGGTCGCACAATGGGCATCGTTGTAGCGGTGCTCTGTGTCGGTCTGTGGCCTCCGTATAGGCATCATCAGCCACGACCGCAATAGGTAATCCGTGTCGCCCAGCAACCAGCCCCGCAGCCGGTGGGTGGGGGG
Source organism: Scyliorhinus canicula (assembly GCF_902713615.1). Taxonomy (NCBI): domain Eukaryota; kingdom Metazoa; phylum Chordata; class Chondrichthyes; order Carcharhiniformes; family Scyliorhinidae; genus Scyliorhinus; species Scyliorhinus canicula. The sequence continues at coordinate 191,585,592 of NC_052153.1, forward strand.
GGGTCCCTCGTACATGGCGGGGATGAACGATTGGGCCAATATGAATGAGTCATGCACACTGCCCGAGTACCGGGCGCAGACGTGCAGGATCTTCATGCGGTGGTCACAGACCTCCTGAATGTTCATGGAGTTGGTCCCCTTCCTGTTTGTGAACACGGCGTTGTTATCAGCTGGTGGCCGCATGGCGACGTGCACCCCATCGATCGCCCTCTGGACCCTGGGGATCCTGGCCACGGCAGCGAAGCCCGCTGCCCGTGCATCCTGGTGGCCACGGTCCACAGGGAACTGGATGTAGCGGGCGCGATGTCGTACAGGGCGTCAGTCGCTGCACGGATGCACCTGTGCACCGATACCTGTGAGATGCCGGACACGTCCCAACTCGGCGACTGGAACGACTCGTCGTATAAACGTTCAAGGCGACCTTCACCTTGACGTCCACAGGGAGAAGGTGTCCCCCCCAGTGCCACGCGGTGCCAGGTGTGCCATCAGGTGGCAGATATAGGCGACGGTTTTGAGCCTCATCCGGAGTCTCCTCATGCCTGCCCAGTCCATGAGGTCCTGGTATGAGGAGCGGCGCCAGTACACGCGGGGCCTCATCGGGCGCCTCTGTCGCCGTGGCACCACCACCTCCTCCTCCTCATCATCCTGTCGGGTGGGCGGCCCTCCAGACTGGGCAGCTGCCACCTGCCCCTCTGCGGCACGCTCTCTGTGGCAGCCTCCGCCGCCTCCCTGAAGAGCTCCTGCTCCAGCTCCCATAGGGCAACATGTAGCAGTGCGGCTCCCGCTACGGCAGCCAACATCGCTGGGTGATGCCCAAACATAACGGTCTGCAGGGGCTAGGGGATAGACGACATATCATCATTGTACATACCCCCCTCCGCAACCAGGTGCCATGGCCGACATGGTCACCACTGTTGCCAGCTGCCAGCTAGCCAGGCAAACACCCCCCAAACCCGGCACACCCCTCCCGGCACTCCGCTCCCGGCACTCCCATCCCCAGCACTCCGCTCCCGGCACTCCCATCCCCGGCACACCCCCCGATCCCCTACCCAGCACTCACCTCCCCGGAACCGCGCCCCCACCCCCCCAATCCTCCCCTCCCCGGTCCCCTCCTCCCCCCCCCCCCCCCCCCCGGCACCGACCCCGACACCACCATGCCCCCCCCCCAGCCATGACCATGCCGTCTCTTCAGTGACGGCCCCCCCACGCCGACCCTTACCTCCATGCTTGCCGGCGTCAGCCAGCACGACTGGTCGATGCCGTTTAAAACCTGCTTTGATCTATGCCAGCCTAACCTATGGTCACGTCAGCGGGACTTGGGCCCAACCGGGCCGGAGAATTACAGCAGGCTCGGGGACCATCACCTCGCACAGATTCTCGCCATTCTGACAGACACGCGGCGCAATTCCCATCGGCAGGCTTTTCTGCGGGTCGGAGAATACGGCAGCCACCGTCGGAGCGGTGGGGCGGGAGTCACGCCACCCCCCGGGATTCTCTGACTCAGCGGGGGGGGGGGGGTCAGAGAATCCCCGCCTTATACCTTCTGATCCTCTATCACTTCTTGCCATCAGTTTGAGTTCATTGTTTACTAACAATGCAGCCCCGCCCCCTTACTAACAATGCAGCCCCGCCCCCTTACTAACAATGCAGCCCCGCCCCCTTACTAACAATGCAGCCCCGCCCTCTTACTAACAATGCAGCCCCGCCCCCTTACTGACAATGCAGCCCCGCCCCCTTACTAACAATGCAGCCCCGCCCCCTTACTAACAATGCAACCCCGCCCCCTTACTAACAATGCAACCCTGCCCCTTACTAACAATGCAGCCCCGCCCCCATACTAACAATGCAGCCCCGCCCCCTTACTAACAATGCAACCCTGCCCCTTACTAACAATGCAGCCCCGCCCCCTTACTAACAATGCAGCCCCGCCCCCTTACTAACAATGCAACCCTGCCCCTTACTAACAATGCAGCCCCGCCCCCTTACTAACAATGCAGCCCCGCCCCCTTACTAACAATGCAGCCCCGCCCCCTTACTAACAATGCAGCCCCGCCCCCTTACTAACAATGCGACCCCGCCCCCTTACTAACAATGCAACCCTGCCCCTTACTAACAATGCAGCCCCGCCCCCTTACTAACAATGCAACCCCGCCCCCTTACTAACAATGCAGCCCCGTCCCCTTACTAACAATGCAGCCCCGCCCCCTTACTAACAATGCAGTCCCGCCCCTTACTAACAATGCAACCCTGCCCCTTACTAACAATGCAGCCCCGCCCCCTTACTAACAATGCAACCGCGCCCCCTTACTAACAATGCAGCCCCGCCCCTTACTAACAATGCAACCCCGCCCCCTTACTAACAATGCAACCCCGCCCCCTTACTAACAATGCAGCCCCGCCCCCTTACTAACAATGCAACCCCGCCCCCTTACTAACAATGCAACCCCGCCCCCTTACTAACAATGCAACCCCGCCCCCTTACTAACAATGCAACCCCGCCCCCTTACTAACAATGCAGCCCCGCCCCCTTACTAACAATGCAGCCCCGCCCCCTTACTGACAATGCAGCCCCGCCCCCTTACTAACAATGCGGCCCCGCCCCCTTACTGACAATGCAACCCCGCCCCCTTACTAACAATGCAACCCCGCCCCCTTACTAACAATGCGACCCCGCCCCCTTACTGACAATGCAGTCCCGCCCCCTTACTAACAATGCAACCCCGCCCCCTTATTAACAATGCAACCCCGCCCCCTTACTGACAATGCGACCCCGCCCCCTTACTGACAATGCAGCCCCGCCCCCTTACTGACAATGCAACCCCGCCCCCTTACTGACAATGCAGCCCCGCCCCCTTACTAACAATGCAACCCCGCCCCCTTACTAACAATGCAGCCCCGCCCCCTTACTAACAATGCAGCCCCGCCCCCTTACTAACAATGCGACCCCGCCCCCTTACTAACAATGCAACCCTGACCCCTTACTAACAATGCAACCCCACCCCCTTACTAACAATGCAGCCCGCCCCCTTACTAACAATGCAACCCAGCCCCCTTACTGACAATGCAACCCCGCCCCCTTACTAACAATGCAGCCCCGCCCCCTTACTAACAATGCAGCCCCGCCCCCTTACTAACAATGCGACCCCGCCCCCTTACTGACAATGCAACCCCGCCCCCTTACTAACAATGCAGCCCCGCCCCCTTACTAACAATGCAGCCCCGCCCCCTTACTAACAATGCAGCCCCGCCCCCTTACTGACAATGCAACCCCGCCCCCTTACTGACAATGCAACCCCGCCCCCTTACTAACAATGCAACCCCGCCCCCTTACTGACAATGCAGCCCCGCCCCCTTACTGACAATGCAACCCCGCCCCCTTACTAACAATGCAACCCCGCCCCCTTACTGACAATGCAACCCCGCCCCCTTACTGACAATGCAACCCCGCCCCCTTACTAACAATGCAACCCCGCCCCCTTACTGACAATGCAACCCCGCCCCCTTACTAACAATGCAGCCCCGCCCCCTTACTAACAATGCAACCCCGCCCCCTTACTAACAATGCAGCCCCGCCCCCTTACTGACAATGCGACCCCGCCCCCTTACTGACAATGCAGCCCCGCCCCCTTACTGACAATGCAACCCCGCCCCCTTACTAACAATGCAACCCCGCCCCCTTACTAACAATGCAGCCCGTCCCCTTACTAACAATGCAGCCCCGCCCCCTTACTAACAATGCAGCCCCGCCCCTTACTAACAATGCAACCCCGCCCCCCTTACTAACAATGCAACCCCGCCCCCTTACTAACAATGCAACCCCGCCCCCTTACTAACAATGCAACCCCGCCCCCTTACTAACAATGCAACCCCGCCCCCTTACTAACAATGCAGCCCCGCCCCCTTACTAACAATGCAACCCCGCCCCCTTATTAACAATGCAAACCCCGCCCCCTTACTGACAATGCAGCCCCGCCCCCTTACTAACAATGCAGCCCCGCCCCCTTACTAACAATGCAACCCTGACCCCTTACTAACAATGCAGCCCCGCCCCCTTACTAACAATGCAACCCTGACCCCTTACTAACAATGCAGCCCCGCCCCCTTACTAACAATGCAACCCTGACCCCTTACTAACAATGCAGCCCCGCCCCCTTACTAACAATGCAACCCTGACCCCTTACTAACAATGCAACCCCGCCCCCTTACTAACAATGCAGCCCCGCCCCCTTACTAACAATGCAACACCGCCCCCTTACTGACAATGCAGCCCCGCCCCCTTACTAACAATGCAACCCCGCCCCCTTACTGACAATGCAGCCCCGCCCCTTATTAACAATGCAACCCCGCCCCCTTACTAACAATGCAACCCCGCCCCCTTACTGACAATGCAGCCCCGCCCCTTATTAACAATGCAACCCCGCCCCCTTACTGACAATGCAGCCCCGCCCCCCTTACTAACAATGCAAACCCCGCCCCCTTACTGACAATGCAGCCCCGCCCCTTATTAACAATGCAACCCCGCCCCCTTACTAACAATGCAACCCCGCCCCCTTACTGACAATGCAGCCCCGCCCCCTTACTAACAATGCAGCCCCGCCCCCTTACTAACAATGCAGCCCCACCCCCTTACTGACAATGCAGCCCCGCCCCCTTACTAACAATGCAGCCCCGCCCCCTTACTAACAATGCAGTCCCGCCCCTTACTAACAATGCTACCCTGCCCCCTTACTGACAATGCAACCCCGCCCCCTTACTAACAATGCAGCACCGCCCCCTTACTAACAATGCAGCCCCGCCCCCTTACTAACAATGCAGCCCCGCCCCCTTACTAACAATGCAACCCCGCCCCCTTACTAACAATGCGACTCCGCCCCCTTACTAACAATGCAGCCCCGCCCCCTTACTAACAATGCAGCCTCGCCCCCTTACTAACAATGCAACCCTGACCCCTTACTAACAATGCGACCCCGCCCCCTTACTAACAATGCAACCCCGCCCCCTTACTAACAATGCGACCCCGCCCCCTTACTAACAATACAGCCCCGCCCCCTTACTAACAATGCAACCCTGACCCCTTACTAACAATGCGACCCCGCCCCCTTACTAACAATGCAGCCCCGCCCCCTTACTGACAATGCAACCCCGCCCCCTTACTAACAATGCAACCCCGCCCCCTTACTAACAATGCAACCCCGCCCCCTTACTAACAATGCAACCCTGCCCCTTACTAACAATGCAGCCCCGCCCCCATACTAACAATGCAGCCCCGCCCCCTTACTAACAATGCAGCCCCGCCCCCTTACTAACAATGCAGCCCCGCCCCCTTACTAACAATGCAACCCTGCCCCTTACTAACAATGCAGCCCCGCCCCCTTACTAACAATGCAGCCCCGCCCCCTTACTAACAATGCAACCCTGCCCCTTACTAACAATGCAGCCCCGCCCCCTTACTAACAATGCAGCCCCGCCCCCTTACTAACAATGCAACCCCGCCCCCTTACTAACAATGCAGCCCGTCCCCTTACTAACAATGCAGCCCCGCCCCCTTACTAACAATGCAGCCCCGCCCCCTTACTAACAATGCAACCCTGCCCCTTACTAACAATGCAGCCCCGACCCCTTACTAACAATGCAGCCCCGCCCCCTTACTAACAATGCAACCGCGCCCCCTTACTAACAATGCAGCCCCGCCCCTTACTAACAATGCAACCCCGCCCCCTTACTAACAATGCAACCCCGCCCCCTTACTAACAATGCAACCCCGCCCCCTTACTGACAATGCAGCCCCGCCCCCTTACTAACAATGCAGCCCCGCCCCCTTACTAACAATGCAAACCCCGCCCCCTTACTGACAATGCAGCCCCGCCCCCTTACTAACAATGCAACCCCGCCCCCTTATTAACAATGCAACCCCGCCCCCTTACTGACAATGCAGTCCCGCCCCTTACTAACAATGCTACCCTGCCCCCTTACTGACAATGCAACCCCGCCCCCTTACTGACAATGCAACCCCGCCCCCTTACTAACAATGCAGCCCCGCCCCCTTTCTAACAATGCAGCCCCGCCCCCTTGCTAACAATGCAGCCCCGCCCCCTTACTAACAATGCAACCCCGCCCCCTTACTAACAGTGCGACCCCGCCCCCTTACTAACAATGCAACCCCGCCCCCTTACTAACAATGCAGCCCCGCCCCCTTACTAACAATGCAACCCCGCCCCCTTATTAACAATGCAACCCCGCCCCCTTACTAACAATGCGACTCCGCCCCTTACTAATAATGCAGCCCCGCCCCCTTACTAACAATGCAACCCGCCCCCTTACTAACAATGCAACCCTGACCCCTTACTAACAATGCGACCCCGCCCCCTTACTAACAATGCAGCCCCGCCCCCTTACTGACAATGCAACCCCGCCCCCTTACTGACAATGCAGCCCCGCCCCCTTACTGACAATGCAGCCCCGCCCCCTTACTAACAATGCAACCCCGCCCCCTTACTGACAATGCAGCCCCGCCCCCTTACTGACAATGCAACCCCGCCCCCTTACTGACAATGCAGCCCCGCCCCCTTACTGACAATGCAGCCCCGCCCCCTTACTGACAATGCAGCCCCGCCCCCTTACTGACAATGCAACCCCGCCCCCTTACTGACAATGCAGCCCCGCCCCCTTACTGACAATGCAACCCCGCCCCCTTACTAACAATGCAACCCCGCCCCCTTACTGACAATGCAGCCCCGCCCCCTTACTAACAATGCAGCCCTGCCCCTTACTAAAAATGCAGCCTCTACCCCTTACTAACAATGCAACCCCGCCCCCTTACTAACAATGCAGCCCCACCCCCTTACTAACAATGCAGCCCCGCCCCCTTACTAACAATGCAGCCCCGCCCCCTTACTAACAATGCAGCCCCGCCCCCTTGCTAACAATGCAACCCCGCCCCCTTACTAACAATGCAACCCCGCCCCCTTACTAACAATGCAACCCCGCCCCCTTACTAACAATGCAGCCCCGCCCCCTTACTAACAATGCAACCCCGCCCGCTCTGCCCATCTGCCTGTCCTTTCGATAGGACATATATCCTTGGATATTTAGATCTCAGCCCTGATCCCCTTGCAGCCACGTCTCTGTGATGCCCACAACATCGTACCGGCCAATTTCAATGTGCGCAACAAACTCATTTACCCTGTTCTGTATACTGCGCGCATTTAGATACAGCACCCTCAGTCCTGCATTGGCCACCTCCTTCTCATAGTTGACCCCGTTGTTGCTCTGCCTGAAGTTAGATTCCTGCCGCTTTCCATACTCTCTGTTTCATTATTTGTTTTGAAATCTTGACTAACCTCTCCTGAGTCCTCCCCCCACCTTAACTAGTTTAACGTCTTCATCATTAACCTGCACGCCTACCACCTCCCTTAACTCCCTTAACTTTGAATATCTAATTTTCCAGACAGCTCACCCCCCCCTCCCCCCCCCCTCACTATTTAATTCAAAACCCTATCTACAGCCCTAGTTACGCGATTCGCCAGGACTCTGGTCCCAGCTTGATTCAGGTGAAGACCGTCCCAGCGGAACAGCTCCCTCCTTCCCCAGGACTGGGGCCAATATCCCAGGAATTCTAACCTATTCCTCCCACACCAATCTTTGAGCCACACATTGACCTCTTTAATCTTATTGACCCTGTGCCAATTAGCTTGTGGCTCAGGTAGTAATCTTGGGTCACTGTCTGTGCGGAGTCTGCACGTTCTCCCCGTGTCTGCGTGGGTTTCCTCCGGGTGCTCCGGTTTCCTCCCACAAGTCCCGAAAGACGTGTTGTTAGGTAATTTGGACATTGTGAATTCTCCCTCTGTGTACCCGAACAGATGCCGGAGTGTGGCGACTAGGGGCTTTTCACAGTAACTTCATTGCAGTGTTAATGTAAGCCTACTTGTGACAATAAAGATTATTACCTTTTTTGGTTCTGCTTTTTAATTTAGCTCCTAGCTGTTCATGCCCGCTTGGCAGAATCTCTGTCCTTGTTCTGCCTATGTATTTGGTACCAACATGGATCACGACAACTGGATCTTTACCCTCCCACTCCCAGTTCCTCTGCAGCCCAGATGAGATATCCCAAACCCAAGTACCAGGCAGGCAACACAACCTTCGGGATTCTCGATCCCGGTCACAGAGAACAGTGTCAAAGCCCCGAACTATACTATCCCCGGGCAGCACGACGGCGCAGTGGTTAGCACTGCTGCCTCACGGTGCCGAAGTTCCAGGTTCGATCCCGGCCCTGGGTCACTGTCCGTGTGGAGTTTGCACATTCTCCCCGAGTCTGCATGGGTTTCGCCCCCACAACCCAAAGATGTGCAAGGTAGGTGGATTGGCCACGCTAAATTGCCCCTTAATTGGAAAAAATGAATTGGGTTCTCTAAATTTTTTTTTTTTAAAAGCATACTATCCACAATCTCCAGTTACCCAATCCCCAATCTGTGGGGAGAGAAAAGAGCTAACGTTTCGAGTCCAGGTGACCCTTTGTCAAAGCTCAGGGCAGGAGATACAAGAGTCTGAGAACACGCACGAACAGACTCAAAAACAGCTTCTTCCCCACTGTCACCAGACTCCTAAACGACCCTCTGATGGACTGACCTCATTAACACTACACCCTGTGTGCTGCACCCGATGCCGGTGCTTATATAGTTACATTGTATATCTTGTGTTGCCCTATTATGTATTTTCTTTTCTTTTCATGTACTAAATGCTGTTGAGCTGCTCGCAGAAATAGACTTGTCACTGTCCCTCGGTACACGTGACAGTAAACAAAATCCAATCCAAACAACACTCTGGTATACAATTGATTCCGTTCACTCAGCTGTTGTGATGTAGAAACCACAGCAATCTCATGCACACCATCCTCCGTCCCACACAGCATTGGGGTCATGTCCAAATTAGTTTTAGTGATGTTGTTTTAAGGATAAATGGTGTCTGGCGCACCATAAGGAACTGCCCTTTTCTACAGAGCAATGTTCTGGGATCTCTGCGTCCAGCTGGGCGCATCTCACCTTAACACAGGGGTGGGCAAACTACGGCCCGCGGGCCGCATGCGGCCCACCAAGATCAATTCATAAAAAAATTTAAAAAAATTTTTTTTTTTTTTAATAAGGTTAATTGGGGGGGGGGGGGGGGGGCTGTTGGGTTACTGGTATAGGGTGGATACGTTGACTTAAGTAGGGTGATCATTACTCGGCACAACATCGAGGGCCGAAGGGCCTGTTCTGTGCTGTACTGTTCTATGTTCTATATGAGGCGCCCAGAATCATAACTGGGTGAAGCGCCATTTTTGAAAAGTAGAGAAAAAGAGGGCTAAAGGCAGGATGCCGCCGGGGGAAGCGCTGAGGTATATGCCGCACGCTAATTGGTTACAACTGGGACTATTAATTAATATACTATGCGGCCCTTTAAAATTCCCGTACCAGCCTCCCCGGACAGGCGCCGGAATGTGGCGACTAGGGGCTTTTCACAGTAACTTCATTGAAGCCGACTCATGACAATAAGCGATTTTCATTTCATTTCATTTCAATTGTGAATTTCTAAATGTGGCCCTTGCACGGAAAAGTTTGCCCACCCCTGCCTTAACATCTCATCCCAAATATTTGGATTGGCCTGGATTCTCTGCTCAAGTCCCTGTCAAAACAAAAAAACCTTTGCTTGTTCCCGGCCAGTAGGTGGCAGAGTTATTCCACGGGAGTGGGATTTGGGTGGATGGGAAAACTGACATTTAAGTGCCACATTGGTGAAGCGAAGTCACAGGGCAGGTTTATATCTCGAGTACTTCCTGGCCATGAAGCAACCACTCACTCACTGGCCATTCAAGAGAAATTTCAATTCGCAAACTTTATTGATGCTTTATTATGAGGATAATTTTCCAAATGACTGTCTGTGTGAATTAGTTTGGCTGCCTTGGTGTAAGTACAGAGGACGTTTACCAGGATGTGGGGCTCGGGTTGACTGGAGAGGTGGGATTATTTCCCTTCGGGCAGAGAATTGATAGACGGCGTCCCAAATTCTGAAGGATTTTGGATCGAGTAGATAGGGAGAAACGTTTCTCAGTGGCAGAAGGGTCGATAACAAGGGAACACAGTTCTAAGGAGCAGAGAGAAGATAGGATTTATTTAAAAACGCTGAGAATAGATAGAGGAAACAGCCCCTCTCTGGGGGAATGAGAACAGTTAGAGGAAACAGCCCCTGTCTGGGGAATGAGAACAGATAGAGGAAACGGCCCCTTCCCTGTTGTGATCTGGAAGGTGCTGCCTGGAAGGGAGGAGGAAGCAAATTCAACAGTAACTTTCAAAACGGAGTTGGATAAATGCGAGGTAGGGCTTTGGGGGAGGAGCGGGGGGGAATGTGACCAATTGGATAACTCTAAAGAGTTGGTATGTGCAAAAAATCTAAATGGCTCCCTTTCTCTCATCCTCTGATGATCAAATACACAACAGAAACAAGCTGGTTCTTGTTCTGTGTCTGTAGCTGAGCTCAGAGCACAGGGTCTGGCTGCACCCAGTACATTTACAGATTTCGTTGGTAATTCCTGTGTGCCAATCTATTTGTTCATGATCATTCCTCAACCCCCAAGATTATCTCTTCCCCGCCCCCCCCCCCCCCCCCCCCCCAGTCCCCTCACAATCACCCTCTCTTTCTCTCAATCACCCCTTCTCCCAGTAGGAGCTGGCGTCGGCCACTCGAGTCTGCTCCGCCAGTAAATAGGATCGTAGTTGATCAGATTGTAATCTCAAGTCTCCCACCTACCCTATTAACCTTTCACCCCCTTGCTTATCAAACCCCTGCCTTCAAAATATTCACCGACTCTGCTTCCACCGCCTTTTGAAGCAGAGCCTCACAACCCTTCAAGAGAAAGAAAAATCTCATCTCGCTCTGAAATGGAAGATCCCTTATTTTTACAACAGTGATCCCTAGTTCTAGATTCTCCCACAGGGGAAAACATCCTCTCCACATCCATGGGCAGCACAGTGGTTAGCACAGTTGCTCCGCAGCTGCAGGGTCCTAGGTTCGATTCTCGGCTTGGGTTACTGTCTGTGCGGAGTCTGCACGTTCTCCGCCGTGTCTGCGTGGGTTTCCTCCGGGTGCTCCGGTTTCCACCCACAGTCCAAAGATGTGCAGGTTAGGTGGATTGGCCATGCTAAATTGCCCTTTAGTGTCCAAAAAGGTTAGGTGGGGGTTACTGGGTTATGGGGATAGGGTGGAGGCGTGGGCTTAAGTCGGGTGTTCTTTCCAAGAGCTGGTGCTGACTCGATGGGCCAAATGGCCTCCTGCTGCACTGGAAATTCTAGGATTCTATGATTTACACTGTCAATTTCCCTCAGGATCTCATGTTTCAAACAAGTCACCTCTCACTCTTCTAAACTCCAGCGGACACAAACCTCAGCCCCTGTCATAACCTAGAAACCTACAGCATAGATGGTGACCACTTGGCCCATTGTGACCGTGCTTTGCAAGTGTAGCTGTGGATAGCCCCACACGCCGGCTTTGTGTGTAACACTTTGAGTATCTCATCCTCAAGTGCCTCCATCCACAATCCTCCCTCCTACACTGTCTTCCTGGAGTCAGGAATTGGTTCTAAATCCCATTATCACAAAGGCAATCTGATTATTTACTCTGCAGTGTTCCTGGTGAAGAAAACAGAATAGTTTAGTTCCAAGGCTCACATAAATCAAAATGTTTGAATCATGATATTAGTTACTCCTGTCTCTGTTGGTCTGTGCTGGTGCCAGAAACGCTAAGTGTGTTCTTACTTGTAATTTGCTCATCATATCCACAAGCATTGAATATGAATTCATAGATTTATTAAATCTACATCACTCAAACACTTCAATAACCAATCAGGTTGTGGCGTTCAGAAGCAATCACACTTGCAATGTGGTCCCCCAGGTTGATCAGACACTTCCTCGCAGTGTTGGCAGGTCCCAATGACACAGGAGGAAGCCATTCAGCCCACTGAGTTGGTGCTAGCTCTCTGTCAGACAATCCAACCATTCCCATCTATCCCTGCAGCCCAGCAATCCTCTTTCCCGAAAGTGCCCATTCAACTTCCTTTTCAAATCATCGATTGCCTTTGTTTCCAGCCACCCGGGCTGCTGTTGAATTCCAGGTCTGGCCGCGTTCCCCTGCATAAAATAGGTTCTTCCTCACGTCCGTCCCCCCTCCCCCCCCCCGCCCCCGCATCCCATACCCAACACCTTCAATCTATGTCTCCTTGCCCGTGTACCATCGGTTAATGGGAATAGCTTTACTTTGCCTCCCTGTCATAATCTTGTACACCCTCTATCAACTCTTCACTCAACCCATGTAAATACCCCGCACCTTTCTGATTAATATGGAACAAATGACAAGCTACAATCCCGCCACCCAAAGTGAGTTTTAGCACTTGTTATACAGAAATATACCAACGGTTGAATTTCCTCTGATTTTCTTTTTTTTAATATAATTTTTTTTTTTTAAATTTAGAGTACCCAATAATTATTTCCAATTAAGGGGCAATTTAGCATGGCCAATCCACCTACTCTGCACATTTTTGGGATGTGGGGGCGAAACCCACGCAGACACGGGGAGAATGTGCAAACTCCACACGGACAGTGGCCCAGAGCCGGGATCGAACCTGGGACCTCAGCGCCGTGAGGCAGCTGTGCTAACCACTAGGCCACCGTGCTGCCCTTCCTCTGATTTTCTTGTCCTTCGCTGCCGTAACCCTTGGGGAAATCCCTTTTTTAAATTTAAGCACATAAATTAGCTCCTCACTGGACTTCCAAAGTCAACAGCTGAGGTGCAGGAGATGTCGGTTGGACGTTTACCCCACAACCCCCCCACGCCATCTCTTATTCCCCACAACCCCCCCACACCATCTCTTATTCCCCACAACCCCCCCACACCATCTCTTATTCCCCACAACCCCCCCACGCCATCTCTTATTCCCCGCAACCCCCCCACGCCATCTCTTATTCCCCACAACCCCCCCACACCATCTCTTATTCCCCACAACCCCCCCCACGCCATCTCTTATTCCCCGCAACCCCCCCACGCCATCTCTTATTCCCCACAACCCCCCCACACCATCTCTTATTCCCCACAACCCCCCCACGCCATCTCTTATTCCCCACAACCCCCCCACACCATCTCTTATTCCCCACAACCCCCCCACTCCATCTCTTATTCCCCACAACCCCCCCACGCCATCTCTTATTCCCCACAACCCCCCCACGCCATCTCTTATTCCCCACAACTCCCCCACGCCATCTCTTATTCCCTCATCTTCCATCACCTTCCCTTTTCCCCTCCCTGTTCGAGAGAGGAGCTTCTACACCTCGGCCCATCCAGAGACATGCGGCTCCTATCCTGGACTGGAATCGGTGCAGGTTTGTGGTACAAACACAACAGTTATGTGCCATGCACCAGTTTAACTGAGCAACGTTCTCCAGTTGAGAAATACAGGGCGCGATTCTCCCAGACAGGGAGAAATCATAAGGCTGGCGTCAAAACCGGGCGGGTTTGACGCCAGCCTCCCCCTCCCCGACCGGGAACCGATTCTGGTCCCCGGTCGGGGCTAGTATGCCGTGGCCGTGAACTCCGGCATCGCGGGCTTAACAAATTTCGTTAAGACCGCTTGCCAGAGTTTGCGACGGCTGACGCGTCACATGACGTCAGCCGCGCATGCGTGGATTGGAAGACTCCAACCCGCGCATGCGCGGATGACGTCATCGCGCATTTGCGCGAAACCCGCGCATGCGCGGGCCGGGATGCCCCTCAGCCGCCCCGCGAATTGATACAGCGGGGCGGCGGAAGGACAAAGAGTGCGCGGGAATCGGACACGCTGCCCGCGATCGGTGCCCACCGATCGCGGGCCCATGGCACCCTTGGCACGGCCGTGGTACTGCCGTGCCAATCGGTGCCATGGTTGCCAAGATCGGGACTTTACGGCCGTTTTTACGAACGGTCAGACCAGGTGTGTTTGCCGTTCGTAAAAACGGCCATAAAGGGCTTGGAATTCGGCCCATCGGCCAGCTGAGAATCGCTGCTGGCCGTAAAAAAACGGCGGCAGCGATTCGTGTCGGGAGCCGGGCGTGGGGGGGGGGGGGGGGGGGAGAATAGTGGGAGGGCGTCGGAACAGCGTGGCCGTAAAATTTTACGACCCCCGCTATTCTCCGCACCGTCGTGAGTGCGGAGAATTGCGCCCAAAGAATCTTGCATTTCTCAGCACGATGTGTCAAAGAGCTTTGCAGGCCATTAAGGACACGAATGTGGTAACTGTTGTAATGTAAGGAACCCAATGTGTGCGCAACAATCTCCTACAAAGATAATGACTACATAATAGAACATAGAAAAATACAGCACAGAACAGGCCCTTCGGCCCACGATATTGTGCCGAACATTTGTCCTAGATTAATCATAGATTATCATAGAATTTAAAGTGCAGAAGGAGGCCATTCGGCCCATCAAGTCTGCATCAGCTCTTGGAAAGAGCACCCTACCCAAGGTCAACACCTCCACCCTATCCCCATAACCCAGTAACCCCACCCAACACTAAGGGCACTTTTGGACACTAAGGGCAATTTATCATGGCCAATCCACCTAACCTGCACACCTTTGGACTGTGGGAGGAAATCGGAGCACCCGGAGGAAACCCACGCACACACGGGGAGGATGTGCAGACTCCGAACAGACAGTGACTCAAGCCGGAATTGAACCTGGGACCCTGGAGCTGTGAAGCAATTGTGCTATCCACAATGCTACCGTGCTGCCCTTAAGAACAAATTAATCGACACTCCATCATTCTACCGTAATCCATGTACCTATCGTATAGCCGCTTGAAGGTCCCTAATGTTTCCGACTCAACTACTTCCACAGGCAGTGCATTCCATGCCCCCACTACTCTCTAGTAAAGAACCTACCTCTGACATCCCCCCTATATCTTCCACCATTCACCTTAAATTTATGTCCCCTTGTGTTGGTTTGTTCCACCCAGGGAAAAAGTCTCTGACTGTCTACTCTAACTATTTCCCTGATCATCTTATAAACCTCTATCAAGTCGCCCCCCCATCCTTCTCTGTTCTAATGAGAAAAGGCCTAGCACCCTCAACCTTTCCTTGTCAGACCTACTCTCCATTCCAGGCAACATCCTGGTAAATCTCCTTTTCACCTTTTCCAAAGATTCTACATCCTTCCTAAAATGAGGCGACCAGAACTGCACACAGTACTCCAAATGTGGCCTGACCAAGGTTTTGTACAGCTGCATCATCACCTCATGGCTCTTAAATTCAATCCCTCTGCTAATGAACACTAGCACACCATAGGCCTTCTTCACAGCTCTATCCACTCGAGTGGTAACTTTCAAAGATCTATGAACATAGACCCCAAGATCTCTCTGCTCCTCCACATTGCCAAGAACCCTACCGTTAACCCTGTATTCCACATTCATATTTGTCCTTCCAAAATGGACAACCTCACACTTTTCAGGGTTAAACTCCATTTGCCACTTCTCAGCCCAGCTCTGCATCCTATCTATGTCCCTTTGCAGCCGACAACAGCCCTCCTCACTATCCACAACTCCACCAATCTTCGTATCATCTGCAAATTTACTGACCCACCCTTCAACTCCCTCATCCAATTCATTATTGAAAATCACAAACAGCAGAGGACCCAGAACTGATCCCTGTGGTACGCCACTGGTAACTGGGCTCCAGGCTGAATATTTGCCATCCACCACCACTCTCTGACTTCTATTGGTTAGCCAGTTCGTTATCCAACTGGCCAAATTTCCCACTATCTCATGCCTCCTTACTTTCTGCATAAGTCTACCATGGGGAACCTTATCAAATGCCTTACTAAAATCCATGTACACTACATCCACTGCTTTCCTTCACCCACATGCTTGGTCACCTCCTCAAAGAATTCAATAAGACTTGTGAGGCAAGACCTACCCCTCACAAATCCGTGCTGACTATCGCTAATCAAGCAGTGTCTTTCCAGATGCTCAGAAATCCTATCCCTCAGTACCCTTTCCATTACTTTGCCGACCACCAAAGTAAGACTAACTGGCCTGTAATTCCCAGGGTTATCCCTATTCCCTTTTTTGAACAGGGGCACAACATTCGCCACTCTCCAATCCTCTGGTACCACCCCTGTTGACAGTGAGGACAAAAAGATCATTGCCAACGGCTCTGCAATTTCATTTCTTGCTTCCCATAGAATCCTTGGATGTATCCCATCAGGCCCGGGGGACTTGTCTATCCTCAAGTTTTTCAAAATGCCCAACACATCTTCCTTCCTAACAAGTATCTCCTCGAACTTACCAGTCTGTTTCACACTGTCCTCTCCAACAATATGGCCCCCCTCATTTATAAATACTGAAGAAAAGTACTCGTTCAAAACCTCTCCTATCTCTTCAGACGCAATACACAATCTCCGGCTACTGTCCTTGATCGGACCTATCCTTGCTCTAGTCATTCTCATATTTCTCACATATGTGTAAAAGGCCAACCCGCCAAAGATTTTTCATGCCCTCTCTTAAGCTCTCCTAATCCCTTTCTTCAGTTCCCTCCTGGCTATCTTGTATCCCTCCAGCGCCCTCTCTGAACCTTGTTTCCTTAGCCTTACCTAAGTCTCCTTCTTCCTCTTAACAAGACATTCAACCTCGCTTGTCAACCATGATTCCCTCACTCGACCATCTCTTCCCTGCCTGACAGGGACATACATATCAAGGACATGTAGCACCTGTTCCTTGAACAAGTTCCACATTTTATTTGTGTCCTTCCTTGACAGCCTATGTTCCCAACTTATGCACTTCTATTCTTGTCTGACAGCATCGTATTTACCCTTCCCCCAATTGTAAACCTTGCCCTGTTGCACGCACCTATCCCTCTCCATAACTAAAGTGAAAGTCACAGAATTGTGGTCACTATCTCCAAAATGCTCCTCCACTAACAAATCTATCACTTGCCCTGGTTCATTACCAAGTACCAAATCCAATATGGCCTCCCCTCTGGTCGGACAATCTACATACTGTGTTAGAAAAGCTTCCTGGACACACTGCACAAACACCACCTCATCCAAACAATTTGATCTAAAGAGTTTCCACTCAATGTTTGGGAAGTTGAAGTCACCCATGACTACTACCCTGTGACTTCTGCACCTTTCCAAAACCTGTTTCCCAATCTGTTCCTCCACTAATGGTTTGGTGATGTTTGTAGAAGGATAAATATTGAGCTGGACAAAGAACAAAAAAAGAACAAAGAAGAGTACAGCACAGGAACAGGCCCTTCGGCCCTCCAAGCCTGCACCAACCATGCTGCCCGTCTAAACTACAATCTTCTACACTTCCGGGGCCCATATCCCTCTATTCCCATCCTATTCATGTATTTGTCAAGATGCCCCTTAAATGTCACTATCGTCCCTGCTTCCACCACCTCCTCCGGCAGCGAGTTCCAGGCACCCACTACCCTCTGTGTAAAAAAACTTACCTCGTACATCTCCTCTAAACCTTGCCCCTCGCACCTGAAATCTATGCCCCCTAGTAATTGACCCCTCTACCCTGGGAAAAAGTCTCTGACTATCCACTCTGTCTATGCCCCTCAT
Source organism: Scyliorhinus canicula (assembly GCF_902713615.1). NCBI lineage: Eukaryota > Metazoa > Chordata > Chondrichthyes > Carcharhiniformes > Scyliorhinidae > Scyliorhinus > Scyliorhinus canicula. The sequence continues at coordinate 191,603,211 of NC_052153.1, forward strand.
AATTTTGTAGACCTCTATCAGGTCCCCTTTCAACCTCCTTCGTTCCAGTGAGAACAATCCGAGTTTATTCTACCTCCCCTCATGGCTAATGCCCTCCATGCCAGGCAACATCCTGGTAAATTTCTTCTGCACCCTCTCTAAAGCCTCCACATCCTTCTGGTCATGTGGCGACCAGAATTGAACGCTATATTCCAAGTGTGGCCTAACAAAGGTTCTATACAGCTGCAACATGACTTGCCAATTTTTATACTCAATGCCCCGGCCAATGAAGGCAAGCATGCCGTATGCCTTCTTGACTACCTTCTCCACCTGTGTTGCCCCTTTCAGTGACCTGTGGACCTGTACACCAAGATCTCTCTGACTGTTAATACTCTTGCAGGTTCTATCATTCACTGTATATTCCCTACCTGTATTAGACCTTCCAAAATGCATTACCTAACATTTGTCTGGATTAAACTCCATCTGCCATCTCGCCGCCCAAGTCTCCAAACGATCTAAATCCCTTTTTAAAAATAAATTTAGGGTATCCAATTGATTTTTTCCAATTAAGGGGCAATTTAGCATGGCCAATCCACCTACCCTGCACATCTTTAGGTTGTGGGGGCAAAACCCACGCAAACACGGGGAGAATGTGCAAACTCCACACGGACAGTGACCCAGAGCCGGGATCGAACCTGGGACCTCGGCGCCGTGAGGCACCTGTGCTAACCACCAAATGATCTAAATCCTGCTGCATCCTCTGACAGTCCTCATCGCTATCCGCAATTCCACCAACCTTTGTGTCGTCCACAAACTTACTAATCAGATCAGTTACATTTTCCTTCAAATCATTTATATATACTACGAACAGCAAAGGTCCCAGCACTGATCCCTGCGGAACACCACTAGTCACAGCCCTCCAATTAGAAAAACACCCTTCCATTGCTACTCTCTGCCTTCTAAGACCTAGCCAATTCTGTATCCATCTTGCCAGCTCACCCCAATCCCGTCTGCCTTCACCTTTTGTACCAGTCTGTCATGAGGGACCTTGTCAAAGGCCTTACTGAAGTTCATATAGACAACATCCACTGCCCTACTTGCATCAATCATCTTTGTGACCGCCTCGAAAAACTCTATCAAGTTAGTGAGACACGACCTCCCCTTCACAAAACCGTGCTGCCTCTCACTAATGGGAGTAGATCCTGTATCGAAGAATTCTCTCCAGTAATTTCCCTACCACTGACGTAAGACTCACCGGCCTGTAGTTCCCTGGATTATCCTTGCTACCATTCTGAAACAAAGGAACAACATTGGCTATTCTCCAGTCCTCTGGGACATCACCTGAAGACAATAAGGATCCAAGGATTTCTGTCAAGGCCTCAGCAATTTCATCTCTTGCCTCCTTCAGTATTCTGGGGTAGATCCCATCAGGCCCTGGGGACTTATCCATCTTAATATTTTTCAAGACGCCCAACACCTCGTCTTTTTGGATCTCAATGTCACCCATGTTATCTACACACCCTTCTCCAGACTCAACATCCACCAATTCCTTCTCTTTGGTGAATACTGATGCAAAGTATTCATTTAGTACCTCGCCCATTTCCTCTGGCTCCACACATCGATTCCCTCCCCTGTCCTTCAGTGGGCCAACCCTTTCCCTGGCTACCCTCTTGCTTTTTATGTATGTGTAAAAAGCCTTGGGATTTTCCTTAACCCCATTTGCCAATGACTTTTCGTGACCTCTTTTAGCCTGACTCCTTGCTTAAGTTCCTTCCTACTTTCCTTATATTCCACACAGGCTTCACCTGTTCCCAGCCTTCTAGCCCTGACAAATGCCTCCTTTTTCTTTTTGACGAGGCCTACAATATCTCTCGTTATCCATGGTTCCCGAAATTTGCCATATTTATCCTTCTTCCTCACAGGAACATGCTGGTCCTGAATTCCTTTCAACTGACATTTGAAAGCCTCCCACATGTCAGATGTTGATTTACCTTCAAACATCCGCCCCCAATCTATGTTCTTCAGTTCCCGCCTAATATTGTTAAAATTAGCCTTCCCCCAATTTAGCACATTCACCCTAGGACCAGTCTTATCTTTGTCCACCAGCACTTTAAAACTTACTGAATTGTGGTCACTGTTCCCGAAATGCTCCCCTACTGAAACTTCTACCACCTGGCCAGGCTCATTCCCCAATACCAGGTCCAGTACAGCCCCTTCCCTAGTTGGACAATCTACATATTGTTTTAAGAAGCCCTCCTGGATGCTCCTTACAAACTCTGCCCCTTCCAAGTCCCTAGCACTAAGTGAGTCCCAGTCAATATTGGAGAAGTTAATGGCTCCCATCACAACAACCCTGTTGCTTTTACTTCTTTCCAAAATCTGCCTATCTGCTCCTCTATCACCCGCTGGCTGTTGGGAGGCCTGTAGTAAACCCCCAACATTGTGACTGGACCCTTCTTATTCCTGATCTCTACCCATATAGCCTCGCTGCCCTCTGAGCTGTCCTCCCGTAGTACAGCTGTGATATTCTCCCTAACCAGTAGCGCAACTTCTCCGCCCCTTTCACATCCCCCTCTATCCCCTCTGAAACATCTAAATCCTGGAATGTTTAGCTGCCAATCCTGTCCTTCCCTCAACCAGGTCACTGTCATGGCAACAACATCATAGTTCCAAGTACTAATCCAAGCTCTAAGTTCAACTGCCTTATGTCATAATATCCACTCATGTATATAATGAGATGCAGGCAGGCAGTGATTGACACACAGGATGACCAATGAACACACAACACAGAACAACCAATCACCAGACAGGACACCACCACTATAAAGCCCACAGGCATTAAGGCTCCCGCTCTTTTCGGGACCCAGACACTGAGACGGTCAGACTGTACAAGTCAGTGGACATTATTGCCATGTGGTAGCTAGTCAGTCTGGTCGAACCAGTAAGAGGTCGTCAGTAGGATTAGTAGAGTGTCAACCCACAGCTGAACATGTACAGCCGTTCGTAGTTTAAATAAAACCGCGTTGGATCATCTCCGGTGTTAGACGTTTGTTTCGAGCTTCCCTGCATCCAGTTGCAGTCACCTACAAACCAACCTGCCTAACACATCACCTTACCCATTATACTTGTTGCATTAAAACATATGCACTTCAGGCCATCAGTCCCACTGTTTTCAGCAACATCTCCCTGTCTGCTCTTCCTCAGAGCCATAGTGGCCCTACTTCCTAGTTCTCCCTCAACTTTTTCACCTTCTGACCTATTGCTCCGGTACCCACCCCCCTGCTGGACACAGGAGAGAACACAATTGCTCCATTTTCTTTTTTGAAATACGCCATCTGATCTTTTTACATCCGCCTGCAAGGAAAGACGGGGCCTCGCTTTGATATAATATCCAAATGACAGCTCTTTTGACAGTGCAGCACTCCCTCAGCACCTCAGTGGAGTGTCCGTCTAGAATTCATGCTCAATAGTCAGGATTGGAACTTGAACCCAGGAACGTCTGAATGCTACCCATTGACACACGGTCGTACTCAGCCAGCCTCAACTCTCCAGAAACATGGCCAAAGTCAGTCCTGATCCCCACCAGGATTACCTTGCAATTCACTACTGGGATGTGGGAATGGCTGACAAGGCCATCCTCATTGCCCTTGACAAGGTGCTGGTGGACTTGGCGAATTGCTGCCGCCTGTGTTTGCCTGGTCCGGTTCGGTTAGCGATTCAGATATTGGCCCAGTGACAATGAAGGAAGGCTGATATGTTTCAAAGTCAGGATGGTGTGTAACATAACGGACAACCCTGGAGGCAAAGGGAGCTCCCTCAATGTCACACCATCTGCCGCCGTGATGCACCAATGGTGGATGTTTGGGGTCAGATATGGGGATGACCTTGGGACTGCACAAAGCTGCTGAATTGACACGTGAGTGGTCCATGACCAACCTCTCAGAGGATGATTAGCCTTGCAAGAATGGACAATAAGCAAGGTTAGCACAATCAGAGTCAAATTGAGCTCAATGGTTTGCTTTCCAATTCATAGGAGGAAGCCATTCAGCCCCTCAAGTCTCTTCTGCCATTCGATTAGATCACTGTTGATCTTATTACTTTCCCAGCTGATGTTAACACTGAATAGGTCAGATCCCCGGATGAAACTTGGCTTGATAGATTTTTTTTTTAAAGAAACTATGAAAAAAGTTATTGAACAAAGTTTACCGATGGACCTTTAACAAAAAGAATAAAACATTCATTAAACTATATTGCACCAGACAAAAACAAAGATTGGAAAGGCCTCAATACAAAACACCAGAAAATGTGTCAAACTCACACTATTCCTTTTAACCCAGCAATATCCTAACAGACAAAACCCCAGTGAAGATTTACCACCATCTTCACACCAAGGCTGATCCAGTTGCAAATGGTTCTCTTCTGAAGTATTCTGAGCATTCACTAGCTGCTTGTTACTTCAAATGCAGAGCAAACACAAGGGGGCTGGATTCTGTTTCAGCGGCTGGCTGGCTGAAACGGAGGATTTGCGGGTGTTTTACGACGCCAAAGTTGGCGCCGAACCCTCACTGATTCCGGGACCGGTGAGGGGCTAGCAGCTCCAGCTCCCCCAGCTCCCGCGCCAAAAACGGCCAGAGAACGGCCGGGCCCCTGGCTGCGCATGTGCGCGGCAACGACCTGCAGCGGTCGCGCCGTGCAACATGGTGGACCCGACCCGCCATCCGCGACCCCGCAGGCCACCCCCCCCTCCCCACCAGCCCTCGCTCAGCCCCCCCAATGTAGCGGCATGGATCCCAGCCGAGTGTGGCGGTGCTGGACGCAGTCCGCAGCCACCACACCCGCTGAGACCATAAGTCAACTGTGCGGTCGGGAACCCGGCCCAGCGGGGGTGAAGCATCATGGGAGGGCTTGCCGATGACACACCAACGTCATTGCAATGGTGTGTGGCATGCAACACGATTACGCCACTTCCAAAGGGGCAGAGTGTGGCTGACCTGCGTTAAAGCGGCGCTGCCCCCCCGATTTGTGGCCGTCAGAGTGGATTCTCCGCCCGATCACCGATTCCACCTTCGGCGTCGGGCAACGGAAAACCCCACCCAAGATCCTCAAATTCAGCCCCTCAGCAGCAGCAGTATTTCATATCTGAGAACTTTTGACTTCCCTCCCTCACAGACACACTCTGAATGTATTTTCTGTCGTTCTGTCTCTCACTGAAAATGTTTTTAAAAATTTGTTCATGGGTCTGGAGTCACGTGTCGGCCAGACCAGGTAAGGGCGGCAGGTTTCCTTCCCTGAAGGACATTAGTGAACCAGATGTAGGGCTGGTTTAGCACAGTGGGCTAAACAGCTGGCTTGTAATGCAGAACAAGGCAGCAGCGCGGGTTCAATTCCCGTACCAGCCTCCCCGAACAGGCACCGGCGACTAGGGGCTTTTCACTGTAACTTCATTTGAAGCCTACTTGTGACAATGAGCGATTATTATTATAGATGATTTTTTAAGACAATCGGCATCATTAGACTTTCAATTTCAGATTTTTATTTAATTCAAATTTCACCATCTGCCATGGTGGGATTTGAACCTGGGACCCCAGAGTATTACTCTGAGTCTCTGGTTTACTAGTCCAGTGACAATACCACTATCCCACCGCCTCCCCAGGCAACAGTAGTTTATTCTACTTTGTTTCTTCCCCCCCCCGAAATTACTAGACTACGAACTCCTTTGTAACTGTGGTGAATGTAACTTAGTAATTCACACTGTATTTACCAATACCATTGTAAGCGCAGTGGTGTTATCCGACCACCAGGGGGAGTAGCTCTGGGAATGCTCAGGAGTTTGTACAGGGCTCCACCCTTGGCTCCGCCCACGACTCCTCCGCCTGGACTGCTGTATAAATACCCTTGTCCAGAGCCAGCCTGCCAGTTCATCGAGAGTTCAACGGGTAACAGGCTGGCTCTGTAGTAAGTAGATTAAAACCACTGTTCATATCTTAAAGCATGTGTCTAGTGAATTGATGGTTCCATCAGTAACCCAACTCTTCACTTCAAGGTGAGCAGTCACACGCATGGTGGCTCTCACCAGGGTATTTAGATTTTGGCTCTTTTTGCTCAGCTTATGTGCGTTTTTAGGGGGAAATTCGTTTAGCTTGATGAGATATGGCCCCCCCCCTCATGAAAGTAATGTCCAGCAAGTATGATACAAGGCAGAAGTCAGGCAAATAATCGTCGGCAGACCTGGAGGAGGCAAGGGAGGGGGCAATGACCCCAATTCGGGCAGCTTTGGAGAAGGTGGACCGGTGGGTAGAGGTACACAGAGAGTGGAGATGGCATTCTCAGACCAGGGTGATTGGATTGTCTCCCTTGAGGCTAGATCTGGGGGCTTCCACGGGTGGTCATTGTCAGGTTTCGTAGATACCTAGGCAGGGAAGGGGTCCTGGGGTGGGAGACGGACCATCGAGACTGTGGATGGGAGGGCCACGCCATCAGAATATACCAGGGCGTTGGGGCAGAGCTGGCGGGAAGGCTTCTGGTGTTCACAGGGACCAAGGCCGCGCTGTACAAGAGTTATGTGAGATTTGGTGCGATGTACCCAGTCTGTCTTCAGGCGACTTTCAAGAGGAGAGGTTATTATTTTGATGCGCTGGAGAATACAAATGAGTTTGTCAAGAAGCATGGACTGGGGGTGAACTAAAGTGCTTCAGGGCTAAGATTAGGAAGTTAGATATCTGTTCACTGTGAGGTTAATCTGTATTTATTGTGGGGTTTTTGTACTGTGTGTGTGGGGGGGGGGGCATAGGGCTGTTATGGGGCTTTGTTGCTGGGTGTCTTTTCTGGGCAATGTTGGGGTTTGTATATTGTGCTGATGGGTGTTGTTTGGAGGAATGGGGGGGGGGTTGGGTGTTTATTTCCTCTGTTGTTCTGTATTAAAGTTTGATATGGGTGGGGGCTGATCGTGGTTATGCTGCCTTTGATCTTTACCCTTTGTGGGGGTCACCCTTCAACACTATAGCTGGTTAACGGGAGTGGGGGGGGGGGGGATATCTGCCGCCTGTTGCAGTCGGGGTGGATTTTTTTTAAGGGTAATGAGCGTAGGTTTTTTTTGTCTCTGTTTTGTTTGGGATTGGGGACAGGGAAGGGGGAGGAGGAGGGGGGCTTTTATCTTCTGTTGGTTGTTTGTTTGGTTTCCAGGGTGGGGTGGGGCAGGGGTAGACTGGTGATTGTGACGGTATCTGTATTTTTGGACTGGCTTTATAAGGTGGCCATTTTGGGCGGGCCTCGAACTGGTGCAGGTTGGGGCTCTGCCGGATTTCCCCACAGGGTGGATGTGGCTGATCCTCGGTTGGGAGGGGGAGGGGGGGATGGAGATGTCAGAGCCCCCCCCCCTCCCCCACGCGGGCGTTGGCGCACCCAAGAAGTCCGAAGGCGGATGTGGCATTTCTACAGGAGACTCGTTTGCAAATGAAGGATCAAACAAGGTCGCGGAAGGGATGGGTGGGGCAGGTATATCACTCGGGTTTTAATCATAGGGACCGGGGGGGTTGCAGTGTTGATTAATAAAAAGGGTGGCTTTTTCTGCGGCTAATATATTAGCAGACCCGGGTGGGAGGTACGTAATCGTCGGTGAGTTATTGGCGGGCACACCGTTGATTTTGGTCAATGTGTATGCACCGAACTGGGAATACACGGCATTCATTAATAAGGTGCCTGCGTCTATCCCACGTCTGAACAAAGAACAAAGAAAATTACAGCACAGGAACAGGCCCTTCGGCCCTCCCAGCCTGCGCCGATCCAGATCCTTTATCTAAACCTGTCTCCTATATTCCAAGGATCTATTTCCCTCTGATCCCCGCCCGTTCATATATCTGTCTAGATGCATCTTAAATGATGCTATCATGCCCGCCTCTACCACCTTCGCTGGCAAAGCGTTCCAGGCACCCACCACCCTCTGCGTAAAAAACTTTCCACGCATATCTCACTTAAACTTTCCCCCTCTCACCTTGAAATCGTGACCCCTTGTAATTGACACCCCCCTCTTGGAAAAAGCTTGTTGCTATCCACCCTGTCCATACCTCTCATAATTTTGTAGACCTCAATCAGGTCCCCCCTCAACCTTCATCTTTCCAACGAAAACAATCCTAATCTACTCAACCTTTCTTCATAGCTAGTACCTGTCTGTGCGGAGTCTGCACGTCCTCCCCGTGTGTGCGTGGGTTTCCTCCGGGTGCTCCGGTTTCCTCCCACAGTCCAAAGATGTGCGGGTTAGGTGGATTGGCCATGCTAAATTGCCCGTAGTGTCCTAAAAAGTAAGGTTAAGGGGGGGTTGTTGGGTTACGGGTATAGGGTGGATACGTGGGTTTGAGTAGGGTGATCATTGCTCGGCACAACATCGCGGGCCAAAGGGCCTGTTCTGTGCTGTACTGTTCTATGTTCTATGTTCTATGTTACCCTCCATACCAGGCAACATCCTGGTGAACCTCCTCTGCACCCTCTCTAAAGCATCCACATCCTTCTGGTAATGTGCCGACCAGAACTGCCCGCAGTATTCCAAATGTGGCCGAACCAAAGTCCCGTACAACTGTAACATGACCTGCCGACTCTTGTACTCAATACCCCGTCCGATGAAGGCAAGCATGCTGTATGCCTTCTTGACCACTCTATCAACCTGCGTTGCCACCTTCAGGGTACAATGGACCTGAGCTCCCAGATCTCTCTGTACATCAATTTTCCCCAGGACCCTTCCATTGACCATATAGTCCGCTCTTGAATTGGATCTTCCAAAATGCATCACCTCGCATTTGCCTGGATTGAACTCCATCTGCCATTTCTCTGTCCAACTCTCCAATCTATCTATATTTTGCTGTATTCTCTGACAGTCCTCCTCGCTATCTGCAACTCCACCAATCTTAGTATCATCTTCAAACTTGGTAATCGGACCACATACCTTCCTCCAGGTCATTTATGTAGATCACAAACAACAGTGGTCCGAGCACGGATCCCTGTGGAACACCACTAGTCACCTTTCTCCATTTTGAGACACTCCCTTCCACCACTACTCTCTGTCTCCTGTTGCCCAGCTAGTACACCCTGAACCCCATACGACTTCACTTTTTCCATCAACCTGCCATGGGAAACTTTATCAAACGCCTTACTGAAGTCCATGTATATGACATCGAGAGCCCTTCCCTCATCAATTAACTTTGTCACTTCCTCAAAGAATTCTATTAGGTTTGTAAGACATGACCTTCCTTGCGCAAAGCCACGCTGTCTACCACTGATAAGTCTATTTTCTTCCAAATGTGAATAGATCCTATCCCTCAGTATCTTCTCCAACAGTTTTCCTACCACTGACGTCAAGCTCACAGGTCTATAATTCCCTGGATTATCTCTGCTACCCTTCTTAAACAAAGGGACAACATTAGCCATTCTCCAGGCCTCCGAGACCTCACCCATGCTCAAGGATGCTGCAAAAATATCTGTTAAGGCCCCAGCTATTTTGTCCCTCGCTTCCCTCAGTAACCTGGGATAGATCCCATCCGGTCCTGGGGACTTGTCCACCTTAATGCCTTTTAGAATACCCAAAACCTCCCCCTTCCTTATGACGACTTGACTTAGAATATTTAAACATCCATCCCTAGCCTCAACATCCGTCATGTCCCTCTCCTTGGTGAATACCGATGCAAAGTACTCATTAAGAATCTCACTCATTTCCTATGACTCCACGCATAAATTCCCTTTTTTGTCTTTGAATGGCCAATCCTTTCTCTAGTTACCCTCTTGCTCCTTATATACGAATAAAAGGCTTTGGGATTTTCCTTAACCCTGTTAGCCAAAGATATTTCATGACCCCTTTTAGCCCTCTTTATTGCGCGTTTGAGATTTGTCTTACTTTCCCGATATTCCTCCAAAGCTTCATCAGTTTTGAGTTGCCTCGATCTTAGGTATGCTTCCTTTTTCACCTTAGCTAGTCTCACAATTTCACCCGTCATCCATGGTTCCCTAATCTTGCCATTTCTACTCCTCATTTTCACAGGAACAAGTCTGTCCTGCACTCTAATCAACCTTTCCTTAAAAGACTCCCACATTTCAAATGTGGATTTACCCTTAAACAGCTGCTCCCAATCCACATTCCCTAGCTCCTGCCGAATTTTGTTATACTCTGCCTTTCCCCAATTTAGCACTCTTCCTTTCGGACCCCTCCTGTCCTTGTCCATGAGTATTCTAAAACTTACGGAATTGTGATCGCTATTCCCAAAGTAATCACCGACTGAAACTTCAACCACCTGGCCGGGATCATTCCCCAATACCAAGTCCAGTATGGCCCCTTCCCAAGTTGGACTATTTACATACTGCTCTAAAAAACTCCCCTGGATGCTCCTTACAAATTCTGCTCCATCTACGCCTCCAATACTACACGAGTCCCATTCAATGTTGGGGAAGTTAAAATCTCCCATCACAACCACCCTATTGCTCCTACATTTTTCTATAATCTGTCTGCATATTTGTACCTCTACTTCATGCTCGCTTTTGGGAGGCCTGTAGTAAAGTCCCAACAATGTTACTGCACCCTTCCTATTTCTTAGCTCTACCCATATTGCCTCAGTGCTCGAAACCTCCATCGTGCCCTCCTTAATCACAGCTGTGATATCATCTCTGACCAGTAATGCAACTCCTCCACCCCTTCTACTTCCCTCTCTATCCCTCCTGAAGCATCTATACCCTGGGATATTTAGTTGCCAGTCTTGCCCATCCCTCAACCAAGTCTCAGTAATACCAATAACATCATATTCCCAGGTACTAATCCAAGCCCGAAGTTCATCTGCCTTACCTGCTACACTTCTCGCATTAAAACAAATGCACCTCAGACCACCTGTCCCTTTGCGTTCATCATCTCTTCCCTGTCTACTCTTCCCCATAGTCACATTGAGTTTATTATCTAGTACCTTACTGGCTTTAGTTGCTGCCTCTTTACTGACCTCTAACTTCCTAATCTGGTTCCCATCCCCCTGCTACATTAATTTAAAACCTCCCCAACAGTGTTAGCAAAAGCACCCCCTAGGACATTGGTCTGGATTCACACCAGCTAATTATGGGGTGGGGAAGGGGAACTTCAATTGCATTCTGGATCCTAGGCTGATTAGGCCGAGTCCCAAGTCTCTGAGTCCATCAGGAGCAGCAAAGTAGTTATTGATGTTCATGGAATGGATGGGGGGAGGAGGGAGGGGGTGTGGGGCAGACCCGTGGAGATCGAGGCTTCCGAGGGATAAACATTTTTTTTTCTCCCAAGTCCATGGGGTTTACTCCCGGATTTCAAGGTGCGTAGGGATAAATCTGGAAGGGTGGCGAGGCAGGGACTGGTGGATTTCATCCTTGAGGTGGACCGTCAATACTCGAGTGCTCTGACACCGGAGTAATTGGTGAGCAGAAAGAAATATCAGATGAAATTCGAGTTGTTGTCAATGGGCAACGCAGTGAGATAGCTGCAATGCTTGAGGGGAACATTTTCTGAATATGGGGAGAAGGCCAGTCGTCTTTTAGCTCACCAGCTGAGGTGGCAGCTGCCTCCTGTACAAATCAGGGACCCGCGTGGCGGGTTAGTTTTCACCCCAGAGAAGGTTCAGAGGTGTTAGAGGCCTTCTCCGGGAGCTGTATAAGCCAGGGCCCCCAGAGGTGGGATCATCAATGATGCAGTCTTTGGATGGATTTGCCTTTCTGGCGGTGGGGCAGGAGAGAAGGCAGCAGTTGGAAGGGCTGGATGAGGTCATGAACTGTACAAAAATCCACAGTACAAAAATCCCACAATAAATACAGATTAACCTCACAGTGAACAGATATCTAACTTCCTAATCTTAGCCCTGAAGCACTTTAGTTCACCCCCAGTACATGCTTCTTGACAAACTCATTTGCATTGATAGGGCTAGATGAGGTCATGAACTGTGATGTTTTGGGTAAGCTGGGTCTGCGAGGACTGCGTTTACTGCAGCAGTGAGAGAGACAGGCTTCCAACACTTGAAGAAATGGAACTCCATTTTATTGAACTCTTAACTATCATACATACTTTAAATGTGGGTTGACACTATACTGACTTGACTGTAGACCTGAGCAGACTATCTTACTGCCACATGGTGTATGTTCTAGTTGTTGCTCACGAGCTCTGACTGTCTCAGAGGCTGGATCCCGAGAGAGCGGGAAAACTGGCGCCCTCTGGCTTTATAGTGGCCGTGTTCTGTCTGGTGATTGGCTGCTGTGTTCTGTGTGTTCATTGGTCATCCTGTGTGTCAATCACTGCCTGTCTGTGCACCATCATATACTTGTGTGTATATTATGACAAACTGTTTTAGGTTAATGCAGACAGGCAAAGCACCGGGTCCGGATGGAATCCCTATCGAATTTTACAAACAATTTGCACTAGATATGTTTCTGCTGGATATGTTTAACGATTCTGTGTCTCGGCGGAGTGCTGCCAGCCACGTTGGCGCAGGCCTAGATCTCCGTGATCCTGAGGAGGGACATGGATCCCAAGGAGTGTGGGCCGTATTGACCTATTTCGTTGAACGCTGAGGCTATGTTATTGGCTAAGGTGTTGGAAACGTGTTTGGAGCCCTGCCTCCCTAGGGTGATCTCGGAGGACCAGACTGGGTTTGCTGAAGGCCAGCAGTTATTGGCCAACATTCGGAGATCGTTAAACCTCATGTTGTCTCCCTCATTAGGGCCCAAGCCAGAGGTGGTTAGTTTGATGGATGCTGAGAAGGAGTTTGATAGGGTTGAGTGGGGGGGGGGGGGGGGGGGGGGGGGGGCACCTCTCTGAGATCCTTGGAAGGCTAGGTTTTGAGCCAAAATTTATTTCATGGATTAGGCTTTTGCACAGGGCCCCCACCGCAAGTGTGCGCACTAATGACCTCAGCTTGTGCTATTTTCAACTGAATAGGGGTACACGGCAGGGGTCCCTGCTTTTGTTTGCCTTAGCAATTGAGCTGCTGGCTATTGCGTTGAGGTCGTCCATCACATGGAGTAGGATAGAAGGTGGTGGGGGGGGGGGGGGGGGGGGGCGGAGCATAGAGTGTCCTAAATTGCAGATGATTTGCTGCTTTATATCACAGACCTACTCTCCAATGTGGAGGAGATAATGAAGCTGCTCAGGGGGTTTTGGCTCCTTCCACGGGGTACAGGCTGAATCTGGACAAAGGTGAATATTTTCCAGTCATTTCATCCGGCCAGGACCAGCTTCCGTGATCTGGGAATCCGGGTGGCCCGTGATTGGGCCTCGCTCCATAAGCTTAACTTTGCTAGTCTGGCAGATGGGGTGAAGGCCGACGTGAAAAGGTGGGGCGACCTCCCTCTGACCTCAGCGGGAAGGGTACAGACGGTGAAGGTGAATATTCTCATAAGTTTTCTGTTTTAGTTCCAGTGTCGCCCAATCTTTCCTCCCCAGGCTTTCCTTAGCAGGATCAGTCGGTTTTGGACAGGGCCCTGTCATTGGTCGCGTTAGGGGAGGGTAGGAGTTTGAATATTTAAGGGCAGGTGTTGCCGACCGAGCCGGCTTCATTTGGAGAAGTAAAGGAGAACTGGGAGGCTGAGCAGGGTTTGGTCTTTGAGGGGGGGGGGGGGGGGGGGGGTGTAGAGTGAGGTTCTTCCCAGGGTCACCTTCACCTCCTCGTGTGCGAGGCTTCGCCTGAGCCAGTTCAAGGTGGTGCACAGGGCGCACCTGATTCATAGGAGTGGGTTCTTCTCGGAGATGGGGGACGGGTATGAGCGGTGTTCACGGGGGTGATGGACGGGTGTGAGCGGGGTTCACGGGGTGATGGACGGGTGTGAGCGGGGTTCACGGGGGTGATGGACGGGTGTGAGCGATGTTCACGGGGGTGATGGACGGGTGTGAGCGGGGTTCACGGGGGTGGAGAACAGGTGTGAGCGGTGTACACGGGGGTGGAGGACGGGTGTGAGCAGTGTTCACTGGATTGGAGGACAGGTGTGAGCAGTGTGAGCGGGGGCGGAGGACGAGTGTGAGCAGTGTTCACGGGGAAGGAGGACGAGTGTGAGCGGTGTTCATGGGAGTGGTGGACGAGTGTGAGCGTTGTTCACAGGGTGGAGGATGAGTGTGAGCGGTGTTCACGGGGGTGGAGGACGGGTGTGAGCGGTGTTCACGGGGGTGGAGGACAGGCGTGAGAGGTGTTCGCGGGGGTGATGGACGAGTGTGAGCGGTGCTCACGGGGGTGGAGGACAGGTGTGAGCGGTGCTCACGGGGGTGGAGGACGGGTGTGAGCGGTGTTCGCGCGGGTGATGGACGAGCGTGAGCGTTGATCACGGGGGTGGAGGACGGGTGTGAGCAGTGTTCATGGGCGTGGAGGACGTGTGTGAGCGGGGTTCTAGGGGGTGGAGGACGGGTGTGAGCGGTGTTCACGGGAGTGGTGGACGAGTGTGAGCGTTGTTCACAGGGTGGAGGATGAGTGTGAGCGGTGTTCGCGGGGGTGATGGACGAGTGTGAGCGGTGCTCACAGGGGTGGAGGACGAGTGTGAGCGGTGTTCACCGGGGTGATGGACGGGTGTGAGCGGTGTTCACGGGGGTGATGGACGGGTGTGAGCGGTGTTCACGGGGGTGATGGACGGGTGTGAGCGGTGTTCACGGGGGTGATGGACGAATGTGAGCGGTGTTCACGGGGGTGGAGGACGGGTGTGAGCGGTGTTCACGGGGGTGATGGACGGGTGTGAGCGGTGTTCACGGGGGTGATGGACGGGTGTGAGCGGTGTTCACGGGGGTGATGGACGGGTGTGAGCGGTGTTCACGGGGGTGGAGGACGGGTGTGAGCGGTGTTCACGGGGGTGATGGACAGGTGTGAGCGGTGTTCACGGGGGTGATGGACGGGTGTGAGCGGTGTTCACGGGGGTGATGGACGGGTGTGAGCGGTGTTCACGGGGGTGATGGACGGGCGTGAGCGATGTTCACGGGGGTGGAGGACGAGTGTGAGCGGTGTTCACGGGGGTGATGGACGGGTGTGAGCGGTATTCACGGGGGTGGAGGACGGGTGTGAGCGGTGTTCACGGGGGTGATGGACGAGTGTGAGTGGTGTTCACGGGGGTGATGGATGAGTGTGAGCGGTGTTCTGGGGGTGGAGGACGAGTGTGAGCGGTGTCCACGGGGATGGAGGACGAGTGTGAGCGGTGTTCAAGGGGGTGGAGGACGAGTGTGAGCGGTGTTCACGGGGGTGGAGGACAGGTGTGAGCGGGGTTCTAGGGGGTGGAGGACGGGCGTGAGCAGTGTTCACGGGAGTAGAGGACGGGTGTGAGCGATGTTCACGGAGGTGATGGACGGGTGTGATCGATGTCCACGGGGGTGATTGATGGGTGTGAGCGGTGTTCACGGGGGTGGAGGTCGGGTGTGATCGATGTTCACGGGGGTGATTGATGGGTGTGAGCGGTGTTCACGGGTTGGAGGTCGGGTGTGAGCGGTGTTCACGGGGTGGAGGACGAGTGTGAGCGGTGTTCTGGGGGTGGAGGACGAGTGTGAGCGGTGTGAGCGGGGGTGGAGGACGAGTGTGAGCGGTGTTCTGGGGGTGGAGGACGAGTGTGAGCGGTGTTCTAGGGGGTGGAGGACGAGTGTGAGCGGTGTTCTGGGGGTCCAGCGAATCACATGAACATGTTTTGGTTTTGCCTCAACCTTGTTAGTTTCTGGCTCTCTGTTGATACAATATTGGGAATTCTGGGCGTTCAGCTGGAACTATGTCCGTCGGTGGCCACTTTTTGAGTTTGGACTCGTCGGTGCTGCAGAGGGGTAGGGGGGGGGGGGGGGGGGAGAAGGCGGATATCTGAGCCCTCGCCTCGCTAACAGCCCGGAGGAGAGTTCAGCTTGGGCGGAGCTACCCCAGCTGCTGGCCTGGCTGGGGGAACCGATGACATTTCTGCACCTTGAGAAGATCAAGAACATCTCGAGGGGGTCGGTTCCACTGGAGATGGCAGCTTCCATCTCCTTGTTCAGGGAACTGATTACTGTCAGAGGGGGACGGGGGTTGTCTTTTTGTTAAGGTTTTGTTTTCTTTATGGGTAGCTGTGGGGGGAGGTGGTGGTGTGGACTGGGGGTCGGGTGGGTGTTATCTGTATCATGTTGGGGTTCGCTGAACTGTTGTTATTTTGTTATCATGAAAATCTTTTTTGAAAATTAAAATGTTTTCTAAAAAAAGAAACAATCTGTGCCTTCGCCCCATTTGTTCCATAACCGTTCACACTCTTCTCCAGCAGCATCGATTGACCGTGAGTTTTGATATTTTTTAATTAGTGGAGTGCCACACGATCAGTGCTGGGGGCACAGTTATTTACAATATATTAATGACTTGGACGCGGGAACTGAATGTACTATTGCCAAGTTTGTGGATGATACAAAAACAGGTGGGAAGGCAAGTGGAGGGGATGATACAAAGAGTCCACATAGATTTCGATTTATTGTCACGTGTACTGAGGTACAGTGAAAAGTATTGTTCTGCGCACAGTCCAGGCAGATCACTCCATACATGAAAAAAAATCATAGGGCATAGGATAAATAGACAATGTAAATGCATGGACACAAACATTGGGTGAAGCAGATAGAGTATATTGCTACTCAGTAGGGAAGATGTGTGGAGAGATCAGTTCAGTCCATAAGAGGGTCATTCAGGAGTCTGGTAACAGTGGGGAAGAAGATCAGAGGGATATAGAGAGATTAGGTGAGCTGCAACTTGTTAATTAGATAACTGGATTAAACCAGAGGCAAGAGTCAGACAATATAAAAGGATAAAAGTGACCCAGGCACTTTAGATTACTGCGAATAAATTGCTTTAAGATTGAGGTAACAAGGAGAAATACAATTAAAAACAGTTGTCAATTTTTTTTAACTTAAAAAACAAATTAAAAACGAATTAAATATAACAGAGATGGAGGGTCAGGTGATAAGACCATAAGACATAGGATCAGAATTAGGCCACTCGGCCCATCGGGTCTGCTCCGCCACTCAATCATGGCTGATATTTTTCTCATCCCCATTCTCCTGCCTTCTCCCCATAACCCCTGATCCCCTTATTACTTAAGAATCTATCTATCTCTGTCTTAAAGACTCAGTAACTTGGCTTCCACAGCCTTCTGTGGCAAAGAGTTCCACAGATTCACCACCCTCTGGCTGAAGAAATTCCTCCTCATCTCTGTTTTAAAGGATTATCCCTTTAGTCTGAGATGGTGTCCTCTGGTTCTAGTTTTTCCTACAAGTGGAAACACCCTCTCCACATCCACCCTATCCAGGCCTCGCAGTATCCTGTAAGTTTCAATAAGATCCCCCCTCATCCTTCTAAACTCCAATGAGTACAGACCCAGAGTCCTCAACCGTTCCTCATACGACAAGCTCTTCATTCCAGGGATCATTCTTATAAACCTCCTCTGGACCCTTTCCAAGGCCAGCACATCCTTCCTTAGATACGGGGCCCAAAACTGCTCACAATACTCCAAATTGGGTCTGACCAGAGCCTTACACAGCCTCAGAAGTACATCCCTGGTCTTGTATTCTAGCCCTCTCGACATGAATGTTAACATTGCATTTGCTTTCCTAACTGCCAACTGAACCTGCACATTAACCTTAAGGGAATTGTGAACAAGGACTCCCAAATCCCTTTGTGCTTCTGCTTTCCGAAGCATTTCCCCATTTAGAAAATATTCTATGCCTCCATTTCTCCTTCCAAAGTGCATAACCTCATACTTTTCCACATAGTATTCCATCTGCCACTTCTTTGCCCACTCTCCTAGCCTGTCCAAGTCCTTCTGCAGACCGCCTGCTTCCTCAATACTACCTTCCCCTCTACAGATCTTTGTATCATCTGCAAACTTAGCAACAGTACCTTCAGTTCCTTCTTCCAGATCAGTAATGTATATTGTGAAAAGTTGTGGTCCCAGCACCGACCCCTGAGGTACACCACTAGTCACCAGTTGCCACCCTGAAAAAGTCCCCTTTATCCCCACTCTCTGCCTTCTACCAGTCAGCCAACCCTCTATCCATGCCAGGATCTTACACTTAACACCATGGGCTCTTAACTTATTTAACAGTCTCTTATGCGGCACCTTGTCAAAGGCCTTCTGGAAATCTAAATAAATCACTTTCATAGGTTCTCCTTTGTCTAACTTCCTTGTTACTTCCTGAAAGAACTCTATAACAGATTTGTCAGACATGACCTCCCCTTGACGAAGCCGTGCTGACTCAGTGCTTTTTTACCATGCACTTCCAAGTACTCCGTGATTTCATTGTTAATAATGACTCTAAAATCTTATCAATGACCGTCTTCTGCCTCCCTCCTTTCTTAAACAGCAGTGTTACATTAGCCACTTTCCAGTCCTCTGGGACCCTTCCTGCCTCTAGTGTTGTTCCTGCATGATGTGGGAGTTGGTGGACTCCATTGTGGTTCCCTGTGACCGTGTCTGTGGTAAGTATTGGTTGCTCGAGGAACTTCAGCTCAGGGTTGACGAACTGGAGTCTGAGCTTCGGACTCTGCGACACATCCTGGAGGGGGAGAGATACCTGGACACTGTGTGCCAGGAGGCAGTCACACCCCTCAGACTAACTAACGTAAATTCGGCCAGTGGTCAGGGACAGGAGGGTGTGACTGCGAGTGAAGCAGGTAGGGGGATTCAGGAGGTCTGGTTGCAGGATCCTCAGCCTTTATCCCTGTCCAACAGGTTTGGGATTCCTGCTCCCTGTGTGGACGGGAATGGAGACTGCAGGGAGGGTGAGCAAACTGACCACAGCACCGTAATACAGGGAGCCGTTCAAATGGGGGAGACAAAAGAAATGTAGTCGTAATTGGGGATAGTATAGTTAGAGGCATTGACACTGTTCTCTGTGAGCAGGATCAAGAATCCCGAAGGTTGTGTTGCCTGCCTGGTGCTCGGGTTTGGGATATCTCATCTGGGCTGCAGAGGAACTGGGAGTGGGAGGGTAAAGATCCAGTTGCCGTGGTCCACGTTGATACCAACGACATAGGCAGAACAAGGACAGAGATTCTGCCAAGCGGGTATGAACAGCTGGGAGCTAAATTAAAAAGCAGAACCGAAAAGGTAATAATCTCCGGATTAATACCTGAGCCACAAGCTAATTGGCACAGGATAAGTGAGTATAAAGATGGTAAATGTGTGGCTCAAAGATTGGTGTGGGAGGAATGGGTTTGAATTCCTGGCGAATTGCGTAACTAGGGCTGTAGATAGGGCTTTGAATTAAATAGTGGGAGTTGGGGGAGGGGGGGGGGCAGTTGTATGGAAAATTAGAAAATCAAAGTTAAAGGAGAAGGTACGAAGGAGTGCAGGTTAATGTCGAGCACTTTAAACTAGCTAAAAGGCCGAGGGCTCAGGAGAGTTTAATCATAGAACACGTAGTAGAACAGAATCGAAGGTGGCAGAATCTAACTTAGGCAAAGCAAAAACGAGGAAAGATTTGAAAGGGACTGGTCAATGCAAAACTGAGAGTGTTGTACCTGAATGTGCGCAGTATATATGAGTTTGTTGCGCCCATTGAAATTGGCCGGTACGATGTTGTGGGCATCACAGAGACGTGGCTGCAAGGGAATCAGGGCTGGGATCTAAATATCCAAGGATATGTGTCCTATCGAAAGGACAGGCAGATGGGCAGAGCGGGCGGGGTTGCATTGTTAGTAAGGAGTGAAGTTAAATCGATAGCAAGGAGTGATATAGGATCAGAAGGCATAGAATCTCTGTGGGTAGAGTTGAGGAATTGCAAAGGTAAAAAGACCCTGATGGGAGTTATGTACAGGCCCCCAAGCAGTAGTCAGGATGTGGGGCAGAAAATAAATCAGGAGATAGAAAGGGCATGTAAAAAAGGCAACATTACAATAATCATAGAGGATTCAATATGCAGGTGGGCTGGGAAAATCAGGTTGGTTGTGGATCCCAAGAAATGGAATTTGTGGAATGTCTAAGAGATGTTATTTTGGAGCAGCTTGTGACAGAGCCTACTAGGGAACAGGCAATTCTGGATTTGGTGATGTGTAACGAGGCAGATTTGATTAGGGAACTTAAGGTAAAGGAACCCTGAGGGAGCAGTGACTACAATATGATAGAATTTACCCTGCAGTTTGAGAGGGAGAAGCTGCAATCAGATGTAAGAATATTACAATTAAATAAGGGTAACTACAAAGACATGAGGGAGGAGCTGGCCAGAGTTGATTGGAAAAGGAGCCAAGCAGGGAAGACAGTGGAACAGCAATGGCAGGGGATTTGGGGGGGTTATTCGGGAGGCACAAGAGAAATTCACCCCAAGGAGGGGGAAACATGCTCAGGGGAGGACAAGGCAGCCATGGCTGACGAGGGAAGTTAAGGACAGCATAAAAGCAAAAGAAAAAGCATACAAAGTGGCGAGGATTAGTGGGAAGCCAGGGGAGTGCGAACCCTTTGAAAGCGAGTAGACTGAAGGGACGATCCTTTAAAACAGAGATGAGGAGGAATTTCCTCAGACAGAGGGTGGTGAATCTGTGGAACTCTTTGCCACAGAAGGCTGTGGAGGCCAAATCACTGAGTGTCTTTAAGACAGAGATAGATAGGTTCTTGATTAATAAGGGGATCAGGGGTTATGGGCAGAAAGCAGGAGAATGGGGATGAGAAATATATCAGCCATGATTGGATGGTGGATCAGACTCAATGGGGCGTGGGGCGGCACAGTGGCACACTGGTTATCACTGCTGCCTCACAGATTCGATTGCTGGCTTGGGTCGCTGTCTGTGCAAAGTCTGCACGTTCTCCCAGTGTCTGCGTGGGTTTCCTCCCACATGTCCTGAAAGACGTGCTTGTTAGGTGAATTGGACACTCTGAATTCTCCCTCCGTGTACCCGAACAAGTGACGGAGTGTGGCGACGAGCGAATTTTCACAGTAACTTCATTGCAGTGTTAATGTAAGCCTACTTATGACACTAATAAAGATTATTATTATGGACCGAATGGCCTAATTCTGCTCCTTTGTATTAAGGTCTGAAACTTGACAGATGTGACATAATGTAGGAAAATGTGAAGTTCTGCACTTTGGTAGGGAGAATAAAGGAGCTGAATGTTATTTAAATGGAGACTGCAGACAGCTGCAGCACGGAGGGGATTGGGGTCCTCGTGCATAAATCATAAAAAACTAGCAGCAAGTTCAGTAGGATATTGGGAAGAAAATAGAATGTTGGCTTTTATTTCAAAGGGAATGGATTAGAAAAATAGGGAAGTCCTGCTAAAACTATACACGGCCCCAGTTAGACCACACCTGGAATACTGTGAACAGTTTTGGTTGCCTTATCTATGGAAAGATATCCCAGCATTGGAGGCAGCCCAGAGAAGGTTCACTCGGTTGATCCCGGGTAGGGAGGGATTTTCTATTGAGGAGAGGTTGAGTAGGTTGGGCCTGTACTCATTGGAGTTTAGAATAATGAGAGGCGACCTTATTGAGACATATCGGATTCTCAGGGGGTTTGACAGGGTCGATGCTGAGGGGTTGTTTCCCCTTGTGGGAGAGTCTAGGACCAGAGGGCACAATCTCAGAGTGAGGGGGTCGCCCATTTCAGACAGAGATGAGGAGGAATTTCTTCTCTCAGAGGGGAGTGAATCTGTGGAATTCTTTACCGCAGAGAGCTGTAGAGGCCGGGTCATTCAGTATGTTCAAGGCTAAGAGAGACAGATTTTTAATCAGTGAGGGAATCGAGGGTTATGGGGATAAGGCGGGAAAGTGGAGTTGAGGATTATATCAGATCAGCCATGATCTCATTGAATGGAGAAGCGGACTCGATGGGCCGAATGGCCTACTTCTGCTCCTACATCTTGTGGACCCCAAGATGAACAAGCGTTCAGGGACAGAGTAGATTTCCACTACCTCAATCTTGCTGAAAAAAGAGACATGTTTTGCCGAACATTTTGACTTCCACTCATTGGCACAAAGACAAGAATGCCGAATTTGAAAAGATTGCAACAATTTATATTACAGGAGAAAACGGTGCTGATTGGTTGATAAGACGATTGGCTAAGGTGCCTGGAACATAGTTCCCCATTGCTTTCTCCATGGCAACACCTGAGAAAGGGTCAAAAGCTTCAAGTTTTTAGGTGTACAGATCACCAACAGCCTGTCCTGGTTACCCCCATGCCAACACTATAGTTAAGAAAGCCCACCAACGACTCTACTTTCTCAGAAGACTGAGGAAATTTAGCATGTCAGCTACGACCCTCACCAACATTTACAGATGCGCCATAGAAAGCATTCTTTCTGGTTGTATCACAGCTTGGTATGGAGCCTGCTCTGCCCAAATCCGCAGGAAACTACAAAAGGTTGTGAATGATGTCCAATCCATCACGCAAACCAGCCTCCGATCCATTGACCCTGTCTACAGTTCCCGCTGCCTCAGAAAGGCAGCCAGCATAATTATGGACCCCACGCACCCCGGACATACTCTCTTCCACCTTCTTCCGTCAGGAAAAAGATACCAAAGTTTGAGGTCACGTACCAACCGACTCAAGAACAGCTTCTTCCCTGCTGCTGTCAGATTTTTGAATGGACCTACCTCGTAATAAGATGATCTTTTCTCTACACACTGAGCTGGATTCTCCCAAAATGGGGCTATGTCCCCACGCCGATGTAAAAACTCAGGCGTTGCCCTCCCGAGTTTCCTGAAAAAAATACAACCCGTTTCACTTACCTGCAGGGGGCGAGCAGGGACTCGGAGTGCTTCGTGCAGCTTTGGCTGTGGATACGGCCCCCGCACTTCCGGTTCCGAGTCCATGCATGGCGGCGGCCTCTATTGGCCATGCCGAACACCATTAGTGGACTCAGACCCACACAAAGAAACTAGGTCGCCCCGATCGGCCGTGCGCCCAAGGATTCATCCAGCCCGATCTCGCCCCCGGCCGCCCATAAGGACCCCGGTGCCCGATATCCCCCCACCCCCCACCAGGGCGGCTGCAGCGAGCATCCCGACTGGCCATACCACGTTAGTTCCACGCCATCGGGAACTCGGCCAGTCGGGAGCAGGGTATCGCTGGGCGGGCCTCAGGCAATGCCCCCCCCCCCAGCCGCACGGCGCAATTCGCGAACGCGCGGATATTCAGAGCCCGGAGAATCGCCGGAGCGGCGCCAGGCCCGATTCCATCGGGAAATTTGATTCTCCACTCCCACGCCAAGCGCGATTTCGGAGCGGGGCTGCGGTGAATCCAACCCCCTAGCTATACTGTGACATTATATTCTGCAGTCTCTCCTTCCTTCCCTATGTACGGTATGCATTGTTCGTACAGCATGCAAGAAACAATACATTTCACTGTCTACTAACACATGTGACAATAATAAATCAAATCAAATCAAATCAGCCAATCAGAGTCATGTTGGCAACAAATCGGCACCCTTTTCTCCTGTAGTGTCATTTGGCATTCTGGTGTTTCTCCTGGTGAGTGCGAGACGAGAAGCTTTGACAACATGTTTCCCCTTTCAGTGAGATTCAAGTTGTGTAGCACCTAGCGGGTATTTCCACCGCCCTTTTTGTGGAGAAGTCGTTCCTGACATGACCCCCTGAACAACCTAGCTCTCATTTTAAGGTCGTGCTCACGTATCCTGGACTCTACCGAGCAGGGAAATGATCTCCCGGCAGGATAATTAAAGGGTTTGATCAACATCGTGCAGGTCGACATCCTCAGCTCCACCTGGTGATGTCTGGATTGTCTGAACAAGCCGTCCGGGCCTTAACCATGTTATGATGGGCTACCTGCTGCTGTTGAGCGCTGAGGTGGTGAATGACCATCAGGTACCTGTAGTTGCAAACTCTCCAGTTTACGTTGTGTTTGCTGAAGCGGCTGCTCGAGAGCACTGGAATTCCGGCCAATTCCGCCAGGATTCCGATGTAAGCATCCTCGACGGGAATCGGACGGACGGATAGCGCCACCCTCAGGATGGCGGCAGCGGCGTCCAGCGAGAGCACATAGCCCACCCCGCTCACGTAGGGAGGGTAGCGCTCCTTCCCATAATCCTGCCAGGACACGTACCATTTGCTCCAGGGATTCCGGATGACTTCCCTCTTCCCGGCTGCAAACAGAGAGCCTGCGTAGAGTCTGCTGCGGAACGGGTTGTCCATGACCAGAAAGCGAGGCAGCCTATCCGTGTTCACAAAGCAGTCATCGTCGGTTTTGAGGATGTATGCGGGCTGGCAAGTTCTCACTGCCCACCTTAACCCGTGCATGACCTTTAGCGTTAGGTTTCTGTAAGTGTCCAGATAGCTTCCGACCAACAGGTCCTGGAATTGCTCCTGCTCCAATCGGACTAGGTCGGCTGTTCCTTCGTCCGAGGCCTGGCCAAGCAAGAAGACCACTTGCCAGGGGAAGGGGCTCTCCTGCCACCCCAGAGCCCAGGTGTTGCGAATGGCATTCCTGTGGTCAATGTTGGCGTTGGCCGACGTCACCAGGATCAGGAGGGCCTGCCCCTTCTCGCATGGAGGAGACTCATATTGCCAACTGTACAGAGCGTCAAAGTCAATCCCAGAGCTTCTGTCGGCATTCTCGTCTTCCTCCTTGCTCTTCACCTGCTCCAGAAATGTGCGGACGTCCCTCAGTGACTGGCCAGATTCCCGAGTCAGCCCCCAGGCCGCACGGAAATGTAACATCAGATATGCGGACGCCAGTAGCAGTCCGAGCGCAAGAACTTTCAAGTACCTCTTTAACTTCATTGCTTCAATGTGAAGAGTTCCGGATCCTTGAATACAAGGAGGAAATACTCATCTCCATAATGATTGGGTTAGAATCACGCAACACCCAAGTCTGTTGATGGAATTTCAGCCGAGCATCTATATAAGACGAAGGCAGGAGCAACAACATTGTTTGCCTTCCCTCTCTCACAAACACGGGGCATCCCAATGTGCTCCACGGCCAACGGAGCACATTTGTAGCAAAGTAGGGAAATGTTGAAAAAACAGCAGCTCAGGCAGCATCTTTGGAGATAGAAAGGAGAGTTAATGATTCAGCTGCATGACCTTTCATCAGAACTAAATGAAGTCAAAGATTCAGAGTCGTCACGTTTTACAGCACAGAAGACCCTTCGGCCCACCGTGTCTGTGCCAGCCGTCAAGCACCTATCTATTCTAATCCCATTTTCCAGCATTTGGTCCGTAGCCTGTGGGCATTTCAAGAGCTCATCTAAATGTTTCTTAAATGTTGTGTGGGTTCCGCCTCTCCCACCCTTGCAGGCAGCGAGTTCCAGATTCCCACCCCTCTCTGGGTGAAAATTGTTTTGCTGAAATCTCCTCTGAATCTTCTGCCCCTTACCTTAAATCTATCGGCCCTGGTTCTTGATCCCTCTGCTCAAGGTTTATTCCTACCTATATCCCTCAAAATTTTATACACCTCAACGAGATTCCCCCACCCTCAGCCTTCTCTGCTCCAAGGAAAACAACCCCAGCCTAACCAGCCTCTCAGTATAGCTGAAACGCTCCAGCCCAGGGCAACATCCTGGTGAATCTCCTCTGCACCCTCTCTCGTCCAATCACATCCTTCCTATAGTGTGGCAACCAGAATTGTACACAACTCTAGCTGTGGCCTAACCAGTGTTCAACACAACTCAATCATAACCTCCCAGCTCTTATATTCTATGTCTCAGTGAATAAAGACAAGTGTCCAATCTGCCTTCTTAACCACCTTATCTACCTGTCCAGCTGCCTTCAAGGATCTATGGACATTCACCGCAAGGTCCCTGTACTTCCTGGCATCCTACTGTTCATTGTATAATCCCTTGTCTTGTTAGGATTCCCAATATGCATCATTTCACACATTTCAGGGTTAAATCCCTTTTGCCCCTGTCTTGCCCGTCTGACCAGCCCGTCTATATCGCCCTGGAATCTGAGGCTTTCCTCCTCGCTGTTTACCACACCACCGATTTTTGTGTCATCTGCAAATGTACTGATCATATGGTACTGAATGGTCAGGTTTTAAGCAAGAATAGAGACATGGGCCGGGAGTCACCCCTACCCGGCAGGGCGGGGGGGTCCTGGTGGGATGGAGTGCCGTGAACCACTCCGGCGTCGGGCCGCCCCAAAGGTACGGAAGTCTCCGCACCTTTAGGGGCCAAGCCCTCACATTGAGGGGCTCGGCCCGCGCTGGAGTGATTCCCGCTCCTGGCGTGCCGAAAGGACTTCGCCGGCCGGCGTAAGTCGGCGCCTGTGCCGGAACGTCAGCGGCTGCTGATGTCATCCCATGGCAAAGGCAGAAGAAAAAGAGTGCCCCCACGGCACAGGCCCGCCCGCTGACTGGTGGGCCCCGATCGCGGGCCAGGCCACTGCGGGGGCACCCTCCCCCCCAGGACCCCGGCGCCCGCCTTCTCCCGCCGGTAAGGTAGGTGGTTTAATCCACGCCGGGGAAGAGGCTTGTCAGCGGCGGGGCTTCGGCCCATCGCGGGCCAGAGAATCGCCGCGGGGGCCCGCCGGCCGGCGCAGCGCCATTCCCGCTCCCGCCGAATCTCGGGTGGCGGAGAATTCGGGATACGGCGGGGGCGGGATTGACGCCGGCCTCGGGCAATTATCCGACCCGGCGGGGAGTCGGAGAATCCTGCCCATGGAAAGAGGGAACGGAGACAAAGTCTGTGGTCGGAAGGCGGGAATGATTAAACGTGCTGATTGTGAATGGCAGTGAGAGGTGGTAACGGTGTGAGTTAGGACGTTAAGGGTTCACAGTGTAAATAGTCACAGCAGAACCATAAGAATGGAAATGTTTATTGCGATCTGAACTTGTTGGATGTAGTGTTGAGACTGGAAGACTGCAGAGTACGTCATCAAAAGGTGAGGTGCTCTTCCTTGAGCCTGAATTGAGCTTCGCTGGAACAGTGTCAGAGGCTGAGGGCAGAGAGGTCAGAGAGGGAGTGACGTGGAGAATTAACACTGTCAGGTGCACAAAGGCCGGATGATATAACATCTCGACAAACAGCCACTGCATAAAGGGTAAGATTCGTGACACACTTCCCTCAGCCAGCACGGCTGAAATAATCCCAACACTGCTGATCTCAGATTGGCTGAGTGGGATTCCAGGATTTTCATAGAATTGTAGAATCACAGATTTTACAGTGCAGAAGGAGGCCATTCGGCCCATCGGGTCTGCACCGGCCCTTGGAAAGAGCTCACCCACGCCTCCACCCTAACCCAGTAACCCCACCGAACCTTTTGGACACTAAAGGGCAATTTAGCCTGGCCAACCCACCTAACCTGCACATCTTTGGACTGTGGGAGGAAACAGGAGCACCCGGAGGAAACCCACGCACACACGGGGAGAACGTGCAGACTCCGCACAGACAGTGACCCAGCGGGGAATCGAACCTGGGACCCTGGAGCTGTCGGGCAGTGGTGCTAACCGTATCATCCCACTAAATCGCTGGCTTTTAAAGCAGACCCAGGCAGGCCAGCAGCACGGTTTAATTTCTGTGCCAGCCTACCCGAACAGGCGCCGGAATGTGGGGACTAGGGGCTTTTCACAGTAACTTCATTTGAAGCCTACTTGTGACATTCATTTCATAACCACTGTGCCACCGTGCCGTCCCTTTCACAAGAGGGGAATTGACAGAGAGAACTCAGTTGAGATCAAGTGGAACGTGACATATTCATTATCAGTTTTAAACGGTCAATTCAACTTCTGAGTGATTGACAGCACATGTGGCAACAGCGGACCCTGTATCTGCACAAGGTGGGGGTAGGGCAGGGCCACTCAGCCAGTCACCATGAATCATTTGTCTTGGAACAAGCTGAGGGAGCCCCTGAAAGCTAACGTCACACGCCTCCTTCTCCCACACTGTTCCATGCCCGAAAAGTTCCAAAAGCAGCAAACACTATTCCAGCTAGCCTGTTATGCATCTCTCTCAACCCTCAAGACCTAAAGAAAAGCAATGGATGCTTAAGAGAAGTTTGACATCATGTCTACAGCTGAGAAACAGGCCATTAAGTCCAACATATCAATGTTTATACTCTGCACAAGACTCTTTCCTCCCTTCTTCATTAACCTCCAACAGCATGACGTCCTGTTCCTTTCCACCTCATGATTTATCTAGATCCCCCTAAATGCAACTAGATTAGGTCCCAGCACAAACCCACAGATCCCAGCACAAATACATAGATCCCAGCACATACCCCCACACACAGATCCCAGCACAAACCCACACACACACAGATCCCAGCACAAACCCTCTCACACACACACAGATCCCAGCACAAACCCACACACACAGATCCCAGCACAAACCCCCTCACACACACACAGATCCCAGCACAAACCCACACACACACAGATCCCAGCACAAACCCTCTCACACACACAGATCCCAGCACAAACCCACACACACACACACAGATCCCAGCACAAACCCACACACACACAGATCCCAGCACAAACCCTCTCACACACACAGATCCCAGCACAAACCCACACACACAGATCCCACACAAACACAGATCCCAGAACAAACCCGCTCACACACACAGATCCCAGCACAAACCCACACACACACACACAGATCCCAGCACAAACCCACACACACACAAACCCACACACACACACAGATCCCAGCACAAACCCACACACACACACAGATCCCAGCACAAACCCACACACACACACACAGATCCCAGCAAAAACCCACACACACACAGATCCCAGCACAAACCCACACACATAGGTCCCAGCACAAACCTACACACACGCACACAGATCCCAGCACAAACCCACACACACAGATCCCACACAAACCCACACACACAGATCCCACACAAACCCACACACACACATCCCACACACACCCACACACACACAGATCCCAGCACAAACCCTCACACACAGATCCCAGCACAAACCCACACACACACAGATCACAGCACAAACCCACACAGATCCCAGCACAAACCCACACACACAGACCCCAGCACAAATCCATACACACACACAGATCACAGCACAAACACACACAGATCCCAGCACAAACCCACACACACAGATCCCAGCACAAACCCACACAGATCCCAGCACAAATCCACAAACCCACACACACAGATCCCAGCACAAACCCTCACACACAGATCCCACACACACCCACACAGATCCCACACAAATCCACACACACACTCAGATCCCAGCACAAACCCACACACACACAGATCCCAGCACAAACCCACACACACAGATCCCACACACACAGATCCCAGCACAAACCCACACACACACAGATCCCAGCACAAACCCACACACACACAGATACCAGCACAAACCCACACACACAGATCCCAGCACAAACCCACACAGATCCCAGCACAAATCCACAAACCCACACACACAGATCCCACACACAGATCCCAGCACAAACCCACACACACAGATCCCAGCACAAACCCACACACACACAGATACCAGCACAAACCCACACACACAGATCCCAGCACAAACCCACACACACACACACCCACACACACAGATCCCAGCACAAATCCACAAACCCACACACACAGATCCCAGCACAAACCCTCACACACAGATCCCACACACACCCACACACACAGATCCCACACAAATCCACACAAACACACAGATCCCAGCATAAACCCACACACACAGATCCCACACACACCCACACAGATCCCACACAAATCCACACACACACACAGATCCCAGCACAAACCCACACACACAGATCCCAGCACAAACCCACACACACAGATCCCACACACACCCACACACACAGATCCCAGCACAAACCCACACACACACAGATCCCAGCACAGACCCACACAGATCCCAGCATAAATCCACAAACCCTCACACACAGATCCCAGCACAAATCCACACACACACACAGATCCCACACACACCCACACACACAGATCCCAGCACAAACCCACACACACAGATCCCAGCACAAACCCACACACACAGATCCCACACACACCCACACACACAGATCCCAGCACAAACCCACACACACACAGATCCCAGCACAAACCCACACAGATCCCAGCATAAATCCACAAACCCTCACACACAGATCCCAGCACAAATCCACACACACACACAGATCCCAGCACAAACCCGCACAGGTCCCAGCTCAAATCCACAAACCCACACACACAGATCCCACACACACAGATCCCAGCACAAACCCCCACACACAGACCCCGGCACAACCTGAAATGCAGACTGGGCTGCGGAAAGTGTTCCTCCCGCTGCTCCTGGGGCGCTCCGCAAACTTGTCCAACTCTCCGCCCACCGCTGACACGCCCCTGTCTCTGAGTGACAGCTGGATGGTCCAATCGGCGCCCCGGCTGCTGTGAGTGACAGCTCTGGTCGGTTGCAGGCAGCCAATGGCTGGAGGGAGGCTGGATGGGGAAATTGTCACATTGCTGGGAATGTCTCACTGGGTCAGTTTCCCATCTGGGACGCAACGCTTGAAATTAACCTACTTTGGAAATGAGTTCATTTCAAATGAAACTCCCTTCAGGATAAGAGATTAAACGCCGGATTCATGTTCAATCAGACAGTCAGAGTAGAGTCTTGGTCTTCCTCACTCTGAAGTTTGTTCCTTTTCCTCAGCTCTGGGGTGTTCCGCAATCAGACCAGTTTTATCATTGACCTCAGGGGCCGCATTGTTGTTGGGGTTTAGTTCAGTTTGTGTGAAATGTGGAAGAATGCTAAACATCCAGTTTCACTTTGGAAAGGTCCCCAGTACAGACACTGTTCCAGCACAAAACCCTGCCATTTATTTTCTTTATTCATTCATGGGATGTGGCTGGGCCAGCACTTGCTGCCCGTTTCTGGGTACATTTAATTGCTGTGTGGAGTAACCTGGAGTCACATGTCGGCCAGACCAGGTAAGGACGGCAGATTTCAACAGATTTCCTTCCCTAAAGGACATTAAGTGAACGTGGTGGGTTGCCTCCCCAAATATGGGAATCTATGGACATGCATCACATGGTCCCTCCATCCTCTGTAGTTCCTGGCGTACTGCTGTTCATTGTATTCACGGTACACGCGCGGTATACATGCAGTGGCAGCATGGTAGCACAGTGGTTAGCACTGTTGCATCACAGCGCCAAGGACTCGAGGTCGATTCCCGGCTTGGGTTACTGTCTGTGCGGAACTTGCACGTTCTCCCCGTGTCTGCGTGGGTTTACTCCGGGTGCTCCAGTTTCCTCCCACAAGTCCCGAAAGACGTGCTTGTTAGATGAATTAGACATTCTGAATTCTCCCTCCGTGTACCCAAACAGGCGCCGGAATGTTGCGACTAGGGGCTTTTCACAGTAACTTTATTGCAGTGTTAATGTAAGCCTACTTGTGACAATTATAAAAATTATTATTATTATACCACTACCAATAACCCAGACAGACCCAACACAAACCCACACAGTCCCAGCACAAACCCACACACAGTCCCAGCATAGACCCACATACAAAGATCCCAGCACAAACCCACACACACATACCAGCATGAACCCACACACAGTTCACAGTACAAACACATATACAGTACCAGAACAAAGACATACACAGTCCCAGCACACACCCACACACACAGTCTCCGCACAAACCCACACACACAGTCCCAGCACAAACCTGTACATAATGACCAGCATAAATCCACAGAGTTTGCAGTACAAACACATACACAGTCCCAGCACAAAGATATACACAGTCCCAGCATAAACCCACACACACAGTCCCATAAACATAAACGCACATACATCCCAACACAAACCCACATACACATTGCAGCATGAACTCAGATACAGATCACAGTGCAAACACACACAGTCCCAGCACAAACCCACACACACAGTCCCAGCACAAACCCACACACACAATCCCAGCACAAACCCACATACACAGTCCCAGCACAAACCCACATACAGATCACAGTACAAACGGACACACAGTCCCAGCAAAAGACATATACAGTCACAGCACAAACCCACAGACAAGAACAGCAGACGCCCACGAATATTTCCATTACATCCTCATAGATATGGCCCACACAACAATGCACAAATACCCACACACCAAATCGAGTATAACCTCACAGAGATAATAAAATCTCAGCGCCACCAAGTCAAACCACAACCACATGTACAGGAAGTGTCAGCTGAAGGAACACATGATCTGGGTTTCAGACGTTGAGCAGGGACTGGAGTTCACTGCGTAGCATAATTCTGACGTGGCCGCCTCACAGTTGAAGAGTATGTAGGCAGAAGGGGACTGCTGGGACTGTCAGGTAGGACCCGGCAGGTAGCACAGGAGGTAAAAGCAAAGTACTGCAGGTGTTGAAAATCTGAAATAAAAAACAGGAAGTGCTGAACATACTCAGCGTGCCTGGCAGCATCTGTGGAGTGAGAAACAGACTTAACGTTTCCAGTTCCCCTGACTCTCCAGTACAGGAGACCCTGAGAATTCCTGCGGTTCACTTCTAAATACTGCCGGGAGCAATGGGATCCCTGAGCAGTGTGATCGCTGCCCAGTCAATAAGCCGGGATGAGCTATACAGGAGGGTCGGGAGAAGATTGGGAAAGCAATAGTAGTTAGGCATTCGATGGCTAGAGGAACACAGATGTGCTCCTACAGCCGCAGGGATGACTCAATAATGGTATGGTGTTTCACTGGTGGCAGGATCAAGGATGAAAATGGGAGTGTGGGGAGGGGGTGGGGGGGGGGGGGGGGGGGGTGGGGGGGGGGGTGGGGGGGGTGGGGGGGGGGGGGGGTGGAGGCTGAACAGCCAGAGGTCCACATCTGGAACCTTGCCATTGCCTGAAAGTGGGATGAACTCCGGCAGAGATGTTTGAAATGGTGAGTGGAGCTGGACAGAGCAGACGGGGAGATACTGTGCCCTCTCATAAGAACATAAGAACTAGGAGCAGGAGCAGGCCATCTGGCCCCTCGAGCCTGCTCCGCCATTCAATTAGATCATGGCTGATCTTTTGTGGACTCAGCTCCACTTTCCGGCCCGAACACCATAACCCTTAATCCCTTTATTCTTCAAAAAACTATCTATCTTTACCTTAAAAACATGTAATGAAGGAGCCTCAACTGCTTCACTGGGCAAGGAATTCCATAGATTCACAACCCTTTGGGTGAAGAAGTTCCTCCTAAACTCAGTCCTAAATCTACTTCCCCTTATTTTGAGGCTATGCCCCCTAGTTCTGCTGTCACCCGCCAGTGGAAACAACCTGCCCGCATCTATCCTATCTATTCCCTTCATAATTTTAAATGTTTCTATAAGATCCCCCCTCATCCTTCTAAATTCCAACGAGTACAGTCCCAGTCTACTCAACCTCTCCTCATAATCCAACCCCTTCAGCTCTGGGATTAACCTAGTGAATCTCCTCTGCACACCCGTTAAAGGATCGAGAAAGAGAGGGCGCAGATTTAAAGTGATTTGCAAAAGAAGGGTCTTCTTCACCCAGTGAGTGGTTGGGGTTTGGAATGCACGATCTGGATGTGGGATGGTGGGAAGTTCATTCGGGGCGTTTAAGAGGGCATTGGATAGAAAGAATGTGCAGGGGTTCGGGCAAAAGGCAGGGGAATGGCACAACGTCATGTTGCTTGTTCGGAGAGCCGGTTCGGACACCATGGGCCGAATGGCCTTCTTTTGCTCTGTAACAGTTCTGTGATTCTGTGGCACTTCCAGTGTCACGCACTAGTGAGTACAGATGAGAGGGTCGGTGAATGCATGACTGCAGAGATGGTGCAGGAGTTAGGGCTTGTCCAGGAGAACCTGGACATTGAGAACAGTTCTGGGGGAGGTGGAACCTGCACAGGCCGGATGGGCTGTGCCCCAATGGGACAGCAATGAATATCTTGGCAGGGAAGCCTTGCTAGTGCTGTTGTGGAATGTCTACAAAAGCTTGACATGGGCTTGGGAACCTGAACATAGATTCGGAAGGAAGAGAAGCAAATCAGGAAATGGAAGGCAGAAAATTGCTAAGTGAGCATGGAAGGTGGAGGAAACAAAAGCTAGGAAATAGACAACAGAGTTGTCCAATGATTATCAGTACGAGCTTCAGGGCAAGGGGTCTCTAGTGAATCAGGCAGATGGGAAGAGGGAACAGCATATACTTAAAAGTATAATATCATGGCTATTACAGCCTTAAAGAAGAGCAGCCAAATATTCCTATTTATAATAATAATCTTTATTGTCACAAGTAGGCTTTCATTAACACTGCAATGAAGTTACTGTGAAAACCCCCTAGTCGCCACATTCCAGTGCCTGTTTGGAATCACAGAGGGAGAATTCAGAATGTCCAAGTTACCTAACAGCACATCTTTGGACTGTGGGAGGAAACCAGAGCACCCGGAGGAAACCCACACAGACGAGGGGAGAAAGTGCAGACTCCGCACAGCAAGTGACCCAAGCCGGGAATCGAACCTGGGACCCTGGAGCTGTGAAGCAACAAATGCTAACCTCTGTGCGACCGTAATATTTTCAGGTGGAGGACAGCACAGTGGTGCAGTGGTTAGCACTGCTCTCTCAAGGCGCCGAGGATGCGGGTTCAATCCTGGCCCTGGGTCACTGCCGGTTTGCATATTCTCCCTGTGTCTGTGTGTGTCTCACCCCCACAACCAGATGTGCAGAATAGGTGGATTGGCCACGCTAAATTGCCCCTTAATTGGAAAAATTTTAAAAATAAATAATATTTTCAGGGGAGATAGTGTTACGGACACCTGGCCAGCCCCCAACAATGGCTAAGATACTGAACCAGCCGATTAACGTTTTTAGGTTTTCCGGTGGTTTGGAAAGATCAATTCATTCCAGCAGGGATCATATTAGAAATAGGGCTTGGTTATTTTATGAACAAACTTCATTAGAATGAAAGAACAGGAAATAATATTTAAACTTTTACTTCAATTCGAACACTTACATACAGTTTCTTTACCTTAACACAGTAGTTCCCATTAGACAACACTGTAACAGAACATACAGTTCTCATTCCACTTTCACAGGAAATCAATGGCAATACTTGCATTTATAAAGCAACTTTCTTCCTGGTAGGGACATTCATTCTCACCCTTTCTCAAAGCCTGCCTCAGTGGCAAATGTCATGACCTCTCCGCCCGGTTTTTACAGCCTTCTATCATAACTATTCAAGAAACGTTTTTTCCTCCGGCTCTTTCTAAGCCCTGCCCACTTCCCAAACAAACGTTCTCCCCTGAGGTGGGCAGACTTGAATCCGTTATCGTTACCTTGGTTGATTGACCACTCCTGTTTGAATAAAGGAAAAGAGCTGCACCATTCATATGCAACTAACCTTCCTTTGACGGACAAATAGAACTTCAGACTATTGTGATGGGGTAATGGCTGGTCAAACAAGGTTGTCCCGAAAGGCAATGTATCTCGTGTGGATTATCCTGGCTGAACCTTGGGATCCTGCGTATACCCACTAACGCGGTTAAGTCTGAATGGGACAAGACAACTCAGGCTGTGAACGTATCACTCTGAGTCTGCTGCTAGCAGTCTTTTTAACTCCTAAATTGCCTGCTACAACTTGGACTCCATTTATGGACCCAAGTTCCTAATATCTCCCTCACGTGACAATAGAGAAGGGGTGAAAAAGAAGGGAGGGTTACACTATTAGTTAAAGAGGAGCGATGATATACAAGAAGGAGCTTCAAATTAATGTCCTCAGCCCCCTACACCTATGACTTTGCGGCCAAATTCCCCTCCAACTCGATTTTCAAATTTGCTGATGACACCACCGTAGTGGGTTGGATTTCAAACAATGACGAGACAAATTACAGGAATGAGATAGAGAATCTGGTGAACTGGTGCAACGACAATAATCTCTCCCTCAATGTCAACAAAATGAAGGAGATTGTCATCGACTTCAGGAAGCGTAGTGGAGAACCTGTCTACATCAATTCCCCTGTCTACATCAATGGGAATGAAGTAGAAAGGGTCGAGAGCTTCAAGTTTTTAGGTATACAGATCACCAACAACCTGTCCTGGTCTCCCCATGCTGACACTATAGTTAAGAAAGCCAACGAGAAGACTAAGGAAATTTGGCATGTCAGCTACGACTCTCACCAACTTCTACAGATGCACCATTGAGCACAAGCTGTGGTTGTATCACAGCTTGGTATGGAGCTTGCTCTGCCCAACACTGCAGGAAGTACAAAAGGTTGTGAATGTTGCCCAGTCCATCACGCAAACCAGCCTCCCATCCATTGACTCTATAATTCCCGCTGCCTCAGAAAGGCAGCCAGCATAATTAAGGACCCCACGCACCCCGGACATACTCTCTTCCACCTTCTTCCGTCAGGAAAAAGATACAAAAGTTTGAGGTCACGTACCAACCGACTTAAGAACAGCTTCTTCCCTGCTGCCATCAGACTTTTGAATGGACCTACCTCGTATTAAGTTGATCTTTTCTCTACACCTTGCTATAACTGTAACATTATATTCTGCAGTCTCTCTTTCCTTCCCTATGTACGGTATGCATTGTTTGAACAGCATGCAAGAAACAATACTTTTCACTGTATACTAATACAATAATAAATCAAATCAAATCATCTGGGTTGAACTGCAGAACAGACGGATCCCCAAACAGTCAGAGAGGAGGTAGAAGAGCAAACCGCTCGTCAAATTGCTGAAACGTGCAAGAAAAAAAGACCAGTAATAGTCGGGCATTTCAAAAACCTTAATGTTAACTGCGGTTAATTGAATATTAAAGGTATAGAGAGTTACAGAATAAATGCATTCAGGAGAGCTTTTTCAGCCAGCCTGTCGAGGAAAGGTGAATTCAGGACACAGTTTTAGGGAATGAGTCTGGGCACAGAACATAGAACATACAGTGCAGAAGGAGGCCATTCGGCCCATCGAGTCTGCACCGACCCACTTAAGTCCTGACTTCCACCCTATCCCTGTAACCCAATAACCCCTCCTAACCTTTTTGGTCACTAAGGGCAATTTAGCATGGCCAATCCACCTAACCTGCACGTCTTTGGACTGTGGGAGGAAACCGGAGCACCCGGAGGAAACCCACGCACACACGGGGAGGATGTGCAGACTCCGCACAGACAGTGACCCAAGCCGGAATCGAACCTGGGATCCTGGTGCTGTGAAGCCACAGTGTTACCCACTTGTGATACCGTGCTGCCCCTTGGGCAGGTGCAAAGGGTATCGGTTGGGGGAGTACTGTAATGATAGCGATCAAAGTTACGTTAGCTTAAAAACCATTGGAGCATTTGTAATGATCGTTTTGAAATGTCTGTAAGCTTCTATTGATTGTATTGAAGCACCTCAGGGCGCAACTTGTTCGACATAGAAAACCTGGGGCGGGATTCTCCCCTACCCGGCCGGGCGGGGGGTCCCGGCAGGATGGAGTGGTGTGAACCACTCCGGCGTCGGGCCGCCCCAAAGGTGCGGAAGTCTCCACACCTTTCGGGGGCCAAGCCCTAACATTGAGGGGCTAGACCCGCGCCGGAGTGGTTGGCGCCCCGCCGGCTGGCGTGAATGGCCACGATGGCGTGACGTCATCCCTGCGCATGCGCAGGGGAGGGGGTCACTTGCGCCTCCGCCATCGTGAAGACTATGGCGAAGGCGGAAGGAAAAGAGTGCCCTCACGGCACAGGCCCGCCCGCCGATCGTTGGTTCCCGATCGCAGGCCAGGCCACCGTGGGGGCACCCCCCGGGGCCAGATCGCCCCACCCCCCCCCTCCCAGGACCCCAGAGCCCGCCCGCGCCGTCTGGTCCCGCCGGTAAGGTAGGTGGTTTGATTCCCGCCAGCGGGACTGGCCTGACAGCGGCGGGAATTCGGCCCATCGTGGGCCGGAGAATCGCCTGGCGGGGGGGGCCCGCCGACAGGCGCGGCGCGATTCCCGCCCCCGCTGAATCTCTGGCGCCGGAGACTTCGGGAGACGGCAGGACCGGGATTCACGCCGGCCCCCGGCGATACTCCGACCCAGTGGGGGGGGGGGTCGGAGAACCCTGCACCTGAACTTTATTGCACTTTCTGTGACCTCCATTTTCAAATGTTGGCAATGTTCTTTCAAATATTTTAAGAATAAATTATACCTGTGCAACTAAAACATGTCGTGCTTCTGTTAGATTTGGAGTTCTGGAAAAGGACAAAGAGAGACCAGGAGCGAACTTTCCAATTTGGGGGAAGGCCAATTTTACCAAGCTGAGGGAAATGCCGAGAGCTACTTGAAGGTGAGTCAATGGCAGGGCGTTGGAGGAGCTGAAGAGAAAGTACGTTTCCACAAAGAGAATAAATGTCGGAGGTCAAAACCTGGTGCCATCGGATGTCAAGAGGAACCCGGAAAGTGCCGGGGCGAAATGAAAGAGAGGAAATTAGGAAAACAAAGACAGAGCTTGAAGAAGAATTGGCAATTAAAATCAATGAAAACCCAAGGATGTTTTAGAATTGCGTAAGGAGCAACTGGATAACTCAGGGAAGGAGCGGCTGAATACAAGAGCAAGTGGTAGCTTGTGCTTGGGGGCGGAGAAGTGGGCACTGTACGTCTGTTCCCACAAAAGAAAGGAATTTAGCAGTTAAGAAGAAGTGTGAAACATAAGATGGGATAAACAGTGTGGGTGGAAATTTTCTTTAATTTGTGCTTGAGAATTCAGTGCCATTGGTCAGGGAGCATTAATTACCCATCCCTAATTATCCTTCAGCATGGGTTTACAGTCAGTGGGCCCAGCCCCACTTCTACCCCACCCCCTTTCGCTGACCGCGCCCCCCTTCCCCACACCCGGACCTGAAGCTCAAGCCCACTCCCCGCGCACATCCTCACCCCTCACACACAGTCTTCCCCCCCCCCCCCCCCCCGACGCCCCCACACTCTCACCCCTCACACACGCTCTCTCTTCCCCCACACTCAGTGGGCTAGACAGCTAGTTTGTGACGCAGAACAAGGCCAGCAGCGCGGGTTCAATTCCCGTACCAGCTGACCCGAACAGGTGCCGGAATGTGGCGACTAGGGTGTGGTGATCCACCGCTGTGTAATTGTGTGCGTGCCTGTATTAGGGGATGTACAGCAGTACCTGTATTGCAGGTTTGTCGGTAGCCCCTGCCGGCTAGCTCCGCCCACAGGGAGCAGTATAAATATGTATGTGTTCTCCTGAACTGCCATTCTACCAGCTACAGTCGGAGGATAAAGATCTCACGGTAATAAAGCCTCTCTTGTACCGATTTGAGTCTTTAAGTGCAATTGATAGCGTATCAATTTATTACCGTGAGATTTTCCGCATCATGGACATCAGAATAAAACCCGATCGCTTGCAGCTGGATCCGCAATCGCCAAATGCCAGAAAAGACTTTAAACACTGGCTGGCTTGCTTCGAGGCCTACATCACCTCAGTGGACCCTACACCGACGGAAGCTCAGAAAATTCAACTCCTCTACTCAAGGTTGAGCTCCAGCGTGTTCCCTCTGATACAGGACCCGCCGAATTACGCACGCGCCATGGAACTCCTCGATGAAAATTACGTCCAGAAGACGAACACTCTGTTTGCGAGGCATGTACTCGCCACTCACGTACAACTACCTGGTGAGTCGATTGAAGACTTCTGGCGGGCCCTTATCCCTCTAGTACGGGACTGTGACTGTCAGGCTGTTACGGCCATGGAACATTCTAATCTCCTCATGCGTGATGCATTTGTGACGGGGATTGCATCGGACCCCATCCGGTAACGACTGCTGGAAGGGGCTGCGCTTGACCTAACGGCGACAAAGACTTTAGCGCTCTCCATGACGGTCGCTTCGTGTAATGTACATTCCTACCCCGCTCGCCGCGTGGTCCACCCATCCTACCCCTCGTGGACTCCGCAAGCGACCCCCCCCGACTGGGGCCGCTTTCGCACAATATACCTGCGCTGCTCGCCACACCGCGCACTCTGGGGGTTCCCGCTGCTACTTCTGCGCCAACAGAAGCACCTCCACCAGCGCTACCCGGCCCGCACCGCCACCTGTAAATCCTGTGGCAAGAAAGGCCATTTTGCAGCGGTGTGTCAGGCCCCCGCAGTTCCCGCTATCGCGCCCGATCTCTCTCCCTTCCCTCAGCCGATCGCGCATTGGGCGTCACCATCCTCTGCTCCCGGGCCACGTGCGCACCATGGGCGCCGCCATATTCTCCCCCACAGGTACTTCGGACGCTGCCATTTTGTCCTCCCCTCGGGACTGGAGCACGGGACCCGGGTCACTGCCGCTCCTCGTCGGACTCCTCGGGCGATCGCCCGCTACTCACCTCCATGACGCTCGACCAGTCCCGTCCTCACAACCTGGCTACCGCTTCAACGACAGTGCTCATCAACGGCCACGCGACCTACTGCCTACTAGACTCTGGGAGCACCGATAGCTTCATCCATCCGGACACGGTAAAGCGCTGCTCCCTCACGGTCCACCCCGCCAACCAGCGGATCTCCCTGGCTTCCGGATCCCACTCTGTCCCGATCCGGGGTTTCTGTCTGGTCAACCTCACCGTACAAGGCGTTGAATTCAGCCGTTTCCGCCTGTACGTTCTCCCCAATCTTTGTGCTACGCTATTACTGGGCCTGGATTTACAATGTAACCTCCAGAACCTCACCCTCAAATTCGGCGGACCCCTACCCCCACTCACTGTTTGCAGCATCACGACCCTCAAGGTTGACCCTCCCTCCCTCTTCGCCAATCTGACTGCAGATTTCAAGCCCGTCGCCACCAGGAGCAGACGGTACAGCACCCAGGACAAGGCCTTCATCAGGTCCAAAGTCCAGAGGCTGCTTCGGGAGGGTATTATCGAGGCCAGCAACAGTCCCTGGAGAGCCCAGGTGGTGGTGGTTAAAACTGGGGAGAAACACAGGATGGTCGTGGGCTACAGCCAGACCATCAACCGGTACACGCAGCTCAACGCGTACCCCCTCCCTCGCATATCTGATATGGTCAATCAGATTGCACAGTGCCGGGTCTTCTCAACGATTAACCTGAAATCCGCCGACCACCAGCTCCCCATCCGTAAATCAGACCGTCCCTACACTGCCTTCGAGGCAGACGGTCGACTGTATCAATTTCTTAGGGTTCCCTTCGGCGTCACCAACGGGGTCTCGGTATTTCAAAGAGAAATGGACCGAATGGTTGACCGGTACGGACTGCTGGCCACGTTTCCTTACTTAGACAATGTCACCATCTGCGGCCATGACCAGCAGGACCATGACGCCAACCTTGCCAAATTTCTCCACACCGCATCTCTCCTCAACCTCACCTATAACAAGGAGAAGTGCGTGTTCCACACAGACCGCTTAGCCATCCTCGGCAAAATGGACTACTGGGGCCCGACCCCGACCGCATGCGCCCCCTCATGGAGCTCCCCCTCCCCCACTGCCCCAAGGCCCTCAAACGCTGCCTGGGGTTCTTTTCCTACTACGCCCAGTGGGTCCCACAATACGCGGACAAGGCCCACCCACTGATCCAGTCCACTCAATTTCCCCTCACAGCCGAGGCACAACAGGCCTTCGCCCGTATTCACTCAGACATAGCCAAGGCCGGGATGCACGCGGTAGACGAGACACTGACCTTTCAAGTAGAGAGCGACGCTTCAGATGTCGCCCTTGCCGCCACTCTAAACCAGGCAGGCAGACCCATGGCATTCTTTTCCCGCACCCTCCACGCCTCCGAAATTCGACACTCCTCTGTTGAGAAGGAGGCCCAGGCAATCATTGAAGCAGTGCGGCACTGGAGGCATCACCTGGCCGGCAGGAGATTCACTCTCCTCACTGACCAATGGTCGGTAGCCTTCATGTTTAACAACACGCGGGGCAAGATCAAAAACGATAAAATCTTGCGGTGGAGAATCGCGCTTTCCACCTATAATTACGAGATTTTGTATCACCCCGGCAAGCTCAACGAGCCCCCAGACGCCCTATCCCGAGGTACATGTGCCAGCGCACAAGTGGACCAGCTCCGTGCCCTGCACGACAGCCTTTGACCACCTAGTCAAAGCCCGCAATCTGCCCTACTCTGTCGAGGACGTACGGACAGTCACCAGAGACTGCCAGATCTGTGCCGAGTGCAAGCCGCACTTCTACCGGCCAGATCGCGTGCGGCTGGTGAAAGCGTCCCGCCCCTTTGAACACCTCAGTGTGGATTTCAAAGGGCCCCTTCCCTCCACCGACCGCAACACCTACATCCTTAGTGTGTTCGATGAATTTTCTAGGTTTCCCTTCGCCATCCCATGCCCGGATATGACGTCTGCCATCGTCATCAAGG
Source organism: Scyliorhinus canicula (assembly GCF_902713615.1). Classification (NCBI taxonomy): domain Eukaryota; kingdom Metazoa; phylum Chordata; class Chondrichthyes; order Carcharhiniformes; family Scyliorhinidae; genus Scyliorhinus; species Scyliorhinus canicula. Next base: position 191,645,390 of record NC_052153.1, read on the forward strand.
CCCTCGATTCCATATTCACTCTGTTCGGTTTCCCCGCCTATATCCACAGTGACAGGGGATCCTCATTCATGAGTGATGAGCTGCGTCAGTTCCTGCTCAGCAGGGGTATCGCCTCCAGCAGGACGACCAGCTACAACACCCGGGGAAACGGGCAGGTAGAGAGGGAGAACGGGACGGTTTGGAGGGCCGTCCAGCTGGCCCTACGGTCCAGAAACCTCCCAGCCGCTTGCTGGCAACAGGTCCTCCCGGATGCACTGCACTCCATCCGGTCTCTACTGTGCACTGCCACGAATAACATGCCCCATGAACGTGTTTTTACCTTCTCTAGGAAGTCTACATCTGGGGTGTCGCTCCTGACGTGGCTCGCAGCTCCAGGGCCAGTCCTACTGCGTAGGCATGTCAGACTCCACAAGGCGGACCCTCTGGTGGACAGGGTACGCCTGCTCCACGCAAATCCCAGTATGCCTACGTGGAGTTCCCTGACGGCCGCCAGGATACAGTCTCGCTCAGGGACCTGGCTCCCTCGGGTGCCGATCCCACTCCCACACACCTCCCCACCCACGCGCCACCCTCCCCTCCCCCGGCGCTCCCAGCATCAGCCCCACCAGGTCCATCCCTCGTTCCCCTGCCCACACTAGAGGACATGGAAGATTTCGGCACGCTCCCGGAGTCATCCCGCCACTGACCAGCACCAACACCACCAGCACCTACGCCGCTGACACCGACACCGCCAGCACCAACACCGCCAGCACCGATGCCGTCGACGCCGACACCGCCTGTACAGACGTCGCCACCACTGCTGCATCGCTCTCAACGAACCATCAGACCACCGGTCAGACTTAACCTCTGACGGGCACCGGGTTGCAAGATGGACACTTAATATTTTCCCCTCCCCTCTGTAAATAATTCACGGATTATGTATATAGTTCCACGTCACCCCCGCCGGACACATTTTTAACAGGGGGTGAATGTGGTGATCCACCACTGTGTAATTTTGTGTGTGCCTGTATTAGGGGATGTACAGCAGTACCTGGATTACAGGTTTGTCGGTAGCCCCTGCCAGCTAGCTCCACCCACAGGGAGCAGTATAAATATGTATGAGTTCTCCTAAGCTGCCATTCTACCAGCTGCAGTCGGAGGATAAAGATCTCACGGTAATAAAGCCTCTCTTGTACCGATTCGAGTCTTTAAGTGCAATTGATAGTACATCATAGGGGTTTTTCACAGTAACTTCATATTCTTCTTATTATTACCCCTCGTGCACAATCTCTCTTCCCCCCAACAGAGGGCGGTAGTGAGAAGTGACTGAGGAGGATTCGGGGAGAGGTCGGCCCACTCATCACAACCAAGAAGGGGTTCGCGGAAAAGGACCTGGTGCTCAACAGGAGGAAGGGCATCCAACAGAGGGCGGTAGTGAGAAGTATCAAAGAATAGAAAAGCCTCAAACATTACCTTGCTGTAGAGTTTCTATCCTTCCCTCCTACTCAAACCAGAGAGAGAGAGGCTATCAGGTAATTGTCTGTGGCTTAGAAACAGCACAACCTCAACAGTGTGCGATGTGCGTGACATGCAAGATGTGGGAGGTTTTGGATCCACAAGACACAGAATCACAGAATTTACAGTGCAGAAGGAGGCCATTCGGCCCTTCGAGCCTGCACCGGCCCTTGGAAAGAGCACCCTACCAAAGCCCACACCTCTACCCTATCCCCGTAACCCCACCTTACCTTCCTTTTTTTGGACACTAAGGGCAATTTAGCATGGCCAATCCACCTAACCTGCACATCCTTGGATTGTGGGCGGTGTTCAGCAGAAATGGAAAAGTATTTTTTAAAGCAAAAACAATGTTTATTCTATGAACTCAAGTTAACCTTTTGAAAACATACAGCGAACATCTTAGCAACATTAATTCAAATACAGCACCCCAAAGAATACAACACTAAGTAATTCTCAAAGCTTTCCTTTAACCATCCTAAGACTTAAAACACCTTTTAACAGAAGCACATCAGGTTAAAGTCACTACTGAGAACATTTATAATTCTGAATTCACCAAATGATCAAGAGATAGTCTTTTGATGGCAGAGAGAACAGCAGTACACCTGCTCTGTCTGGCTTCAGCTCCAACACTGGAAACAAAACTAAAACACACCCTGGAGCAAACAGCCTAAAACAAAAGTAAAATGCTGACAGACAGCCCAGCTCCACCCACTCTTTGACATCACTGCAGTCGTAAACATCAATTTCTTAAAGGTGCTCTCACTATAGATATTTATATACACACCCATTTATGAACACCCATTTCTTGAAGGTACTCTCACACGACAGAGGAAACCGGAGCGCCCGGAGGAAACCTATGCAGACACAGGGAGGATGTGCAGACTCCGCACAGACAGTGACCCAAGCTGGGAATCGAACCTGGGACGCTGGCGCTGGGAAGCCATTGTGCAACCACTATGCTACCGTGCTGCCCACAAGACATCCGGGCCAGTCATGTCTGCAAGTGGTGCCAGAGGATAGCAGTCCTTGAACAACATGTGGCTGATTTGGATCAACGACAGTCTTCATTGCGCACATAGAAGAGGGAGAGAGGCGTCTGCAAACAGTCACACCAGAGGGTGGTCGCTCCACATTGTGATAGGCAGGCAAGGAGGAGTGCAGGGATGACAGGAGAATGGGTGACCATTCGGCGAAAGGAAAAGAGGCGGCAGATCCAAGAAACCCAGGACTCCTTGGAGCTGCCTATGAAGTTAGCAACATGACTGAAGCAGGCGTAGGTGACTGGAGGGGAAATCATAGTCCAATGGTGCCTGAGGCCACTCTGAGAAAGGAGAGGGAGGCTGCTCGGCAGATTAGAAAGGAGGTAGTAGTGGGTGACACAATAGTTTGAGGGATAGACATTCTAATTTGCAGCCGAGATCGGGAATCCCGTATCGTCTGTTGCCTCCCGGGTGCAAGGTTTTGGGACATAACGGATTGGCTGGACAAACTTCTGGAAAGGGAGGGTCAGAGGTTGTGGTCACGTGGGGACCAACAACATAGGGAGAGACAGCTTTGAAGTCTTGCAGAAGCAGTTTCAGGCGTTAGGGAGTGGGTTGAACCAGGGTGGTAATCTCAGAAATACCACCTGTGCCACGAGCTTCACCATTTCGGCAAAGGTGTGGTGATATGCATCACTGTAGATACACAAGGGTTTAATGTAAATACATGTCAACTAGATAGACACTAGAGGGAGCACCAGAGACATGACACACAGACATTCAGCCAATAGGTTAGTAAGGTAGCACACGACCAATGGGCATTCACGATACACACAGAGGTAACACTACCACAGGTGGGCATTACACCAACCCATATATAAAGGACACAGCACACATGACCTTCCGCTTTCCAGTGGAGCCACTCTGTGAGTACAGACACAGGGTTGATTGAACATCACACCCACCACGTGGATTGTAGCAGACTGGTTCGTCAGTCTGAGTGGCTATAGAAGGATTAACAGGAGAGTTGAATCCAAGTAGGAGAATCGTTAACAGTAATAAATGTGTTAAAGCTACCTCCAAGCCTGAACCTTCCTTTGTCAGAGGGCACATCAAGGAAGCAGCTTATGCTATGTCAAGAGCATAACAAGACATGGTACCAGTGAGTGACTGTTTCAATTCATATAGTTACAACTATGTACATGTACTATCTCCATGTACATAGATTCCTGAAAGTTGCCACCCAGGTTGATAGGGTTGTGAAGAAGGCCTATGGTGTGTTGGCCTTTATTGGTAGAGGGATTGAGTTCCGGAGCCATGAGGTCATGTTGCAGTTGTACAAAACTCTAGTACGGCCGCATTTGGAGTATTGCGTACAGTTCTGGTCGCCTCATTATAGGAAGGACGTGGAAGCTTTGGAACGGGTGCAGAGGAGATTTACCAGGATGTTGCCTGGTATGGAGGGAAAATCTTATGAGGAAAGGCTGATGGACTTGAGGTTGTTTTCGTTAGAGAGAAGAAGGTTAAGAGGTGACTTAATAGAGGCATACAAAATGATCAGAGGGTTAGATAGGGTGGACAGCGAGAGCCTTCTCCCGCGGATGGAGGTGGCTAGCACGAGGGGACATAGCCTTAAATTGAGGGGTAATAGACATAGGACAGAGGTCAGAGGTGGGATTTTTACGCAAAGAGTGGTAAGGCCGTGGAATGCCCTACCTGCAACAGTAGTGAACTCGCCAACATTGAGGGCATTTAAAAATTTATTGGATAAGCATATGGATGATAAGGGCATAGTGTAGGTTAGATGGCCTTTAGTTTTTTTTTCCATGTCGGTGCAACATCGAGGGCGGAAGGGCCTGTACTGCGCTGTATCGTTCTATGTTCTAACTCAGCAAACAGTGACAACCAGCAACAACACCCAGTCAAGATGATCAAGATTCCGGTTCCACAGCGGCTCACGTGCCACAGCAATCTCAGTGAAAACTGGCGGGCATTCCGGCAAAGGTTTGGGATCTTCCTGGTAGCAGCCGACCTATAAGACGTGGCCGATGCGATAAAGGCAGAGCTTCTGCTCACCATCGCCGGTGCCAGAGCAGAAGAAACCTTCAAAGCGTTCAAATTCTCCAAAGGGCAATCGGCAAAGGCAGATCAGGGTGGTAAATGCGTGGCTGAGGGATGGTGTCGAAGGGAGGGGTTTAGATGTTTGGGTCACTCGGATCAGTTTTGTGAAAGGAGGAAGCTGTTCAGAAGAGACGGGCTTCACCCGAGCCGTAATCGAACCAATTTCCTGGCAGAGAGAGTAAATAATGCAGTAGGATCAATGAGAAAATGTTGGCAAAGGGTCACCTGGACTCGAAACGTTAGCTCTTTTCTCCCCCTCCAGATGCTGCCAGACCTGCTGAGATTTTCCAGCATTTTCTCTTTGGTTTCAGATTCCAGCATCCGCAGTAATTTGCTTTTATTTTAATAGTGTTTGGGGGTGGGGGGGGGGGGTGGGGTGGGGGGGGGGGGGGGGGCGGTGGGGGGGGGGGGGGGGGGGCGAGGGGGTTGACTAACGGGCCTAGTTTTAGAAGTGCCAGTGAGGGGAAAAGAGAGAAGGTGGGGAATAAGGAAAAGGAAGTGTGGGAAGGCTTGAGTGTTGACTGTGAAAAACAAACAAATGGTCGCCTCCCAAAGGGCAGGAAAGAGATCAGAGCAGGGTTACATTGTGTGCATGTGAATGCACGGAGTATAGCGAACAAAACTGGGGATCTAGAAGCAGAAATTGCTGTGGGGGAATATGACATAGTGGCATCGACAGAAACGTGGCTCAAGCTGGAACAGGACTGGATACTTAACATTTTGGGTTGTCAGGGGCGGATTCTCCGAGCCCCCCCCCCCCGCTGGGTGGGAGAATCGCCGGGGTTCGGTGTGAATCCCACCACCCACCGTCCTCCCAATTCTCCCGCCCCCTCCCCCCCCAAAAAACCGGCGCGGCGTGAGCCGCGCCGCCCACCTCGCAGAAAGGCGGGGTCCGGCACGACTCAATGGGCCTCGGGTCTCTCCAGCCCGCGATGGGCTGAAGTCCCGCCCGTTCTATGTCTAAAAGTCAAACTGGAGCAGGTTGATTGGAAACAAGTTTTGGTGGGTAAAACTGGATGAAAAATGGGAGACTTCCAAAGGAGAGATGAATAGGGTGAAAGCGAGGTACGTACCCATTAGAAATAAATACAGGGTATCCAAAGCTAGAGAACCCTGGATGACTAAGGATATTGATGATAAAATAAGGGCGAACAAAAGAGGCATATGATGCATGCCAGAATAATAATAGTAATAGAAATCAGGAAGAGTATCTCAAATGCAGGAGAGAGGCCAACGCTGGATAAGGAAGGCTAAAGCTGGATAAGGAAGGCTAACGCTGGATAAGGAAGGCTAACGCTGGATAAGGAAGGCTAACGCTGGATAAGGAAGGCTAAGAGGAAGCACGAGGAAAGGATGGCAGGCTGTGCTAAACAAACAGCAACATGTTCTTCAAACATATTAATGGTAAAAGATTAGTGAAGGATAGAGTGGGGCCCATATGGGATAAGCAGGGTAAACTGCTCACTGAAGTGGAGGGTATGGCAGTGGTACTAAATTCGTACTTTGCTTCTGTCTTTACCAAATTAGAAGATGGCAACAATGGCCCAGTTGAAAATGTGGGTGTTGAGTAACTGAGCAGCATAGTGATCGATGAAGAGAAGGTGCTAAAAAGGCTGGCAGCACTCCAGGTAGAGAAGTCGCCAGACCCGGATGGGAAGTACCCTAGATTGCTGAGAGAGGGAAGGGAGAATATTGCAGAGCCATTGACAGAAATTTTCCAGGCCACTCTGAACACTGCATGGGGACTGGAGGATTGCAAATGTGTTGTTTAAGTGGTAAAGGATAACCCAGGAAACTACAGACCTGTCAGCTTGACAACAATAGTGGGAAAACTGATGGAGGCCATAGTACAGGATGAGATAAATATATATAGTCTATAGAAAATACAGCACAGAGCAGGCCCTTCGGCCCACGATGTTGTGCCGAATCTTTGTCCTAGATTAAGAACAAATCAATCTACACCCCATCATTCTACCGTAATCCATGTACCTATCCAATAGCCTCTTGAAGGTCCCTAATGTTTCCGACTCAACTACTTCCACAGGCAGTGCATTCCATGCCCCCACTACTCTCTGGGTAAAGAACCTACGTGTGACATCCCCCCTATATCTTCCACCATTCACCTTAAATTTATGTCCCCTTGTAATGGTTTGTTCCACCCGGGGAAAAAGTCTCTGACTGTCTACTCTATCTATTCCCCTGATCATCTTATAATCCTCTATCAAATCGCCCCTCACCCTTCTCCGTTCTAATGAGAAAAGGCCTAGGACCCTCAACCTTTCCTCGTAAGACCTACTCTCCATTCCAGGCAACATCCTGGTAAATCTCCTTTGCACCTTTTCTAAAGCTTCCACATCCTTCCTAAAATGAGGCGACCAGAACTGCACACAATACTCCAAATGTGGCCTTGCCAAGATTTGAGAAAGTACTCGTTCAAGACCTCTCCTATTTCTTCAGACTCAATACACAATCTCCCGCTACTGTCCTTGATCGGACCTACCCTCACTCTAGTCATTCTCATATTTCTCACATGTGTGTAAAAGGCCTTGGGGTTTTCCTTGATCCTACCCGCCAAAGATTTTTCATGCCCTCTCTTAGCTCTCCTAATCCCTTTCTTCAGTTCCCTCCTGGCTATCTTATATCTCTCCAGCGCCCTGTCTGAACCTTGTTTCCTCAGCCTTACATAAGTATCCTTCTTCCTCTTAACAAGACATTCAACCTCTCTAGTCAACCATGGTTCCCTCACTCGACCATCTCTTCCCTGCCTGACAGGGACATACATATCAAGGACACGTAGTATCTGTTCCTTGAACAAGTTCCACATTTCAAACGTGTCCTTCCCTGACAGCCTGTGTTCCCAACTTATGCACTTCAGTTCTTGTCTGACAGCATCGTATTTACCCATCCCCCAATTGTAAACCTTGCCCTGTTGCACGCACCTATCCTTCTCCATTACTAAAGTGAAAGTCACAGAATTGTGGTCACTATCTCCAAAATGCTCCCCCACTAACAAATCTATCACTAGCCCTGGTTCATTACCAAGTACCAAATCCAATATGGCCTCCCCTCTGGTCGGACAATCTACATACTGTGTTAGAAAAGCTTCCTGGACACACTGCACAAACACCATCCCATCCAAACAATTTGATCTAAAGAGTTTCCACTCAATATTTGGGAAGTTGAAGTCACCCAAGACTACTACCCTGTGACTTCTGCACCTTTCCAAAATCTGTTTCCCAATCTGTTCCTCCACATCTCTGCTGCTATTGGGGGGCCTATAGAAAACTCCCAACAAGGTGACTGCTCCTTTCCTATTTCTGACTTCAACCCATAGTACCTCAGAAGGCAGATCCTCCTCGAACTGTCTTTCTGCAGCTGTTATACTATCTCTAATTAACAATGCCACCCCCCCCCCCCACCTCCCCCCCCACACCTCTTTTACCATCCTCCCTAATCTTATTGAAACATCTATAACCAGGAACCTTCAACAACCATTTCTGCCCCTCTTCTATCCAGGTTTCCGTGATGGCCACCACATCGTAGTCCCAAGTGCCGATCCATGTCTTAAGTTCACCCACCTTATTCCTGATGCTTCTTGCGTTGAAATATACACACTTCAACCCATCTCTGTGCCTGCAAGTACTCTCCTTTGTCATTGTTACCTTCCCCACTGCCTCACTACACGCTTTGACGTCCTGAACATCGGCTACCTTAGTTCCTGGACTACAAATCCTGTCGAGAAAAATAAATTAGTACTAGACAGTTAACATGGCTTTGTCAAGGGCAGGTCATGTTTGACTAATTTAATTGAGTTCTTTGACAAGGTGACACAGGAAGTCGATGAGGGTAGTGCCGTGGATGTTGGATATTTGGACTTTCAGAAGTCATTTGATACAGTGCCACATGGCAGGTTGATGGGCAAGTTGTTGAGGGCAGAACTTCTAAATTGGCAGATGATGCTAAGCTGGGGAGAATAGTGAACTGAGGATGTCACTGAGCGACTTCAGAGGAATGTCGGCAAGTTGGCCAAATGACGGCAGAGTGTTCACGCCGTCGTAAAAACCGGAGAGTTTAACGACGGCGTCATCGGACCACTAATTGTAGCGATCCTCTGCCCTACAGGAGGTCAGCAAGGCACTGGAGCGATACCGGCATCAAATGGGTGCCACGCATGCGGGCTGTGACCGGCGCGAATGGGCGCATGCACGGTCGCCTCCTTCTCCGCTGGCATCGATGCAACACGGCGTAGGGCTACAGGGACCGGCGCAGAGCAAAAGAGGCCCACACTATGAGAGGCTGGCCCGCCGATCGGTAGTCCCCGATCGCGAGCCAGGCCACGGTGGAGCCCCCCCCCCCCCACCCCGGGATCGGACCACCCCTCCACCCCCACCCAGCTTGCCATCCCAGACGGGATGGATGCCAAGGTCCCGCCGGGTAAGACCCCCGCCATGTCCCGAATTCTCCGCCACCAGAGATTCGGCGAGGGCGGGAATCGCGCCGCGCCGGTCGGCGGACCCCCCACCCCCCCCTCCCCCCGGTGATTCTCCAAAGTCCCGCCGCTGTCAACCCTCTCCCGCCGGTGTGGATCAAACCACCTACCTTACCGGCGGGAGCAGGCGGCGTGGGCGGGCCCCGGGGTCCTGGGAGGGGCGGTGATCTGGCCCCGAGGGGTGCCCCCACGGTGGCCGGGCCCGCGATCGGGGCTCACCGATCGGCCGGCGGGCCTGTGCCGTGGGGGCACGCTTTTCCTTCCGCCTTCGCCATGGTCTTCACCATGGCGGAGGCGGAAGAGACCCCCTCTCCTGCGCATGCGCCGGGATGACGTCAGCAGCCGCTGACGCTCCGGCGCATGCACGGACTTACGCCAGCCTGCAAAGTCCTTTCGGTCCTGGCTGGCATGGCGCCAAAGGCCATCCACGCCAGCCGGCGGAGCGCCAACCACTCCTGCGCGGGCCTAGCCCCTCAAGGTGAGGGCTTGGCCCCTAAATGTGAGGAGACGTCCGCACCTTTGGGGCGGCTGGATGCCGGAGTGGTTAACGCCACGCCATCATGCCGGGACCCCCCGCCCCGCCAGGTAGGGGAGAATCCCGGCCCAGATGTGAATGGCGCCGGCGAGCATCGGACTTTTTTGGCTGGCCACTCGGCCCATCCCGGGTGGAGAATCCCCGGGGTGGGGGGCCGCGTAGAGCAGCAACCGTGCCAGCGCCAATGGCGGAGATTCTCCGGTCACCAGACAATCGGCGGACCGGCGTCGGGGCGTCGTTGTGGAATCCAGCCCTGTTGGCTGTACAATTTCTCAATGTTCTATTAAATTGTTTTCCCTAAAAGTCAATAAACTGCATTTTAAGTGAAAAATATTACTGCCGGTTGGTATTTTATTTGGAACCATGGATCTGGACTGGATCTTTAGTCCTTAGTATAACTAGAATCTCATTATGCAACAGGTTAATTATGTAATTCAAGACTATTAAACAGGTGAATTACTGAGATTCAACTACAAGAAATGGAACAAATCTATGTAAATAGAGTTAAGGTGCAGATCAGCCGTAATAGCAGAACCACCTTAAGGGATTGAATATCCTCCTCTTGTTCCTGTGTTCCTATCTCTGTCAATAAATGGGCCTTGGCTGATGTGTGCAAGCATTCTTGCATCAAGATTTTCTCCAGCTAATTCAAACTAGTCCAGGTCTCAAAGAGCTAGTCGTTAGCTAAATTAATGGTTTGCACATTAACTCTCCAATTTTCTACAGCATTCGAGGTATCGAGTACCTGAACCTGATCATTCATCAGTACCTCAATCCAAGCGAAGAATATTGATGTATTTACTTTGAAGGAGTTAATGTGTAAATCATCTGTAACCACCACTGAATCACCTTCAATAGTGCAGATGAACGCAAACATATGTATTTACATTTGAGCCATATTCTACTGGGCAGGGGAGTGGGGTAAAGGAAGGGATCTGGGGTGAAGGAGTGGGGTTAGGGAGGTTGAATAGGGGAATGAAAGAGCGGGATGGATGTAGAGTAAAAGAGGGGAGGGGGGTTGAAAGAGGGGAGTAAAGGAGGGGGTGGGAGGGGAAGGCGGGGATGGGGTGTGAAGGAAGGGGGATGGGGTGACAGAGAGGGAATGGGATGAAGGAAGGTGAATTGGCAGGGGAGAAGGGTTGGAGGAGGGGGATGGGGGTGAAGAAGGAGATAGGGTGGGGGGGGAGAATTGGGGTGGTGGAGGGGGGGGGCAGCGGTGAAGGATGGGGCTGGGGTGATAAAAGGGGGACTGGATGAATGAGGGCGAATCGGAGTGAAGGAGGGGGGGATAGAGAAGCGGTATTAGGTGAAGGAGGGGGGGATGAAGAGGGATGGGGTGAAGGAGAGGAGATAAGAATTGGAGTGAATTGGATTTGGGGGTTGAAGGAGGGTGGTGAAGGTGAGGAGTGGGGATGAAGGAGAGGGATGGGGTGATAATTGGGGTGGAGGAGGGGGGATGAAGAGGGATGGGGTGAAGGAGGGGGAGAGGGTGGGGAAGGAGGGAGAGATGGAGAAGCGGCATTAGGTGAAGGAGGGTGGTGAAGGTGAGGAGTGGGGATGAAGGAGAGGAATGGGGTGACAATTGGGGTGGAGGAGGGGGGATGAAGAGGGATGGGGTGAAGGAGGGGGAGAGGGTGGGGAAGGAGGGAGAGATGGAGAAGCGGCATTAGGTGAAGGAGGGTGGTGAAGGTGAGGAGTGGGGATGAAGGAGAGGAATGGGGTGACGATTGGGGTGGAGGAGGGGGGATGAAGAGGGATGGGGTGAAGGAGGGGGAGAGGGTGGGGAAGGAGGGAGAGATGGAGAAGCGGCATTAGGTGAAGGAGGGTGGTGAAGGTGAGGAGTGGGGATGAAGGAGAGGGATGGGGTGATAATTGGGGTGGAGGAGGGGGGATGAGGTGAAGGAGGGGGGAATGGGGGATGAAGGATGGGATGAGGTGAAGGAGGGCGAGAGGGTGGAGAAGAAGGGAGGGATGGAGAAGCGGTATTAGGTGAAGGAGGGAGGGATGAAGAGGGATGGGGTGAAGGAGGGGGGAAGAAGGGGGATGGGGTAAAGAAGAGGAGATAAGAATTGGAGTGAATTGGATTTGGGGGTTGAAGGAGGGTGGTGAAGGTGAGGAGTGGGGATGAAGGAGAGGGATGGGGTGATAATTGGGGTGGAGGAGGGGGGAATGAGGTGAAGGAGGGGGGAATGGGGATGAAGGATGGGATGAGGTGAAGGAGGGGGAGAGGGTGGGGAAGGAGGGAGGGATGGAGAAGCGGTATTAGGTGAAGGGGGGGGGTGAATGAGGTGGAATGGGGCTTGTAAGAACCCTCACGAGACCCAAGGGGGCACCTGAATTGATCTTCCCTTGGGAGTTGTGAAATACCAGCTGCCCCACTAGTGGGCGGAGACCCATCAATGAGGCTCAAAAAAACCACCTCCTAAAAGCCAGCCCGGCCTAGGAGTGGCCAGGTGAGGTAGAGCTGATTGGGAGTTTGGCCCTTTACCTCTGTTGTTGAATAAAACTTCTGGATTTACCTTCAGGCCTCCAGGGCTTTATACTGCCGATGAGGAAAACGATGGCTGTGATCCTGGACAATCTGACTGCACTGGGATTCCCCAGCATAATAATAATAGTCACTTATTGTCACAAGTAGGCTCCAATGAAGATACTGTGAAAAGCCCCTAGTCACCACATTCCGCCGCCTGGTCGGGGAGGCCGGTACGGGAATTGAACCCGCGCTGCTGGCATTGCTCTGCATTACAAGCCAGCTGTTTAGCCCACTGTGCTACCCCAGCACCTGAGAATCCCATGCCACGCGTCGAGGATCTGTCCGCGAAGTTGGCTGTGGGGCCACTCATTCACAAAGCTGCACGTGAGCCACGCATACCCCCAGCTGGAGTTAGACGCAGTGTCTCGAAAATACGTCACGGCCACACAGGGGGTTGTGTGAGTGCACCCAGCTGCCATTCGGGGTGTCCATTCGCCCTGTGCAATGTTCCAGAGGCAGATGGGAAACATCCTCCAAGGATTCCCCAGGGTGGCTGCCCAGCTGGTCGATGTACCTATCGCAAGATCCGCTGAGGAGGAATAGCTGGGCTACCAGGAACAGGGCCTCCGACAATTTTCCGACTTGGATGCCCACCTGAAAAGGAGTAAGTGCGTCCTCCAGAAGTCACATATTTGGGATACTGCGTCGAGAAGGACAGGTTGCACCGGATGGAGGGAAAAGTCCAGGCCATCAAGGGATACCTGAAAACACGACAGAACTGAGCTCGTTCCGATGGCTTGAGAACTGTTACGGAAAGTTCATCCCGAACTTGGCTTTCTTGAGGGCGCCTCTACATGGGCTTCAAAAAGGATCCAGAAATGGGCATGGAAAGCGCCACAAGTGGAAGCATTCACCATGGTGAAGTGGCACGTGGTATCTTCAAAACCGTGGACACATTATGATCCCTTGAAGCCGCTCGTCCTCACATCTGACGCCTCTCCACATGGCGTTGCCCCATTGGTGGGACAAGGTGTATGTGGAGCATAAGCACTGGCAAAGAGCTGTTGGACTGAATGGTCTGTTTCTGTTCTGTACATGGGAACCCCACCACCTGGAGGTTCCCCTCCAAGTCACTCACCACCCTAATTTAATAATAATAATAATAATGTTTAGTGTCACAAGTAGGCTTACATTACCACTGCAATGGAGTTACTATGAAAAGCCCCTAGTCGCCACACTCCGGTGCCTGTTCGGGTACACTGAGGGAGAATTCAGAATGTCCAATTCACCTAACAAGCACGTCTTTCGGGATTGTGGGACAAAACCGGAGCACCCGGAGGAAACCCACGCAGACACGGGGAGAACGTGCAGACTCCGCACAGACAGTGACCCAAGCCGGGAATCGAACCTGGGACCCTGGCGCTGTGAAGCAACAGTGCTAACCAACGTGTTACCGTGCTGCATATGATTTGGAAATATATTGGCCGTTCCTTCACTGCCACTGGGTCAAAATCCTGGAACTCCCTCCCTAACAGCACAGTGGGTGTACCTGCACCACGTGGACTGCAGCGGCTCAAGAAGGCAGCTCACCACCACCTTCTCAAGGGCAATTAGGGCTGGGCAATAAAAGCTGGCCCAGCCAGCAATGCCCACATCTCATGAATGAATAAAAATAGAAATTCCGCTGTAGCCACCTAAGATGGACACTGGGCTACCAAAATGGAGAACTGCTAAGGCTGTAGGGAGAAAACAGTCTTAGCCAGGACAAGCAGTTTGCAAAGGCTAATTAGCATTCTGCACGTATCAAAACTAGTTTATGGCCAGGTGCAAGATCTCAACCAAAGGTGTAAATAGCAAAACGCTTTGCATAGTAATGAGGCGATCCAGATCTGGGCCCACACAATAGCAACATTTGAGTTTGAATGGATACTTTGAGTGGACGCCCAGACGAAACGGCACCAGAAGTATCCATCACAAAGCCCCATAGAGACCGCCCCACCCATCGAGAAGAGACCCTCAGATTGGGGGATTTGTAAGATATCGATTGGGAAATGACCCAATCGATACATGGCAGGTAAAGGCCCGCCCAGAAGAGGCACGGACATTGGGGGACCTATAAAGGTAGACCCCGCACATGGTTCTGTCTGTTGTGCTCCGGCTCCGTTGCTGTTTTGCTCCGGCCTCGCTGTCTGTTTTTGTGCTCCGGCTTGGACTGCTGTTCTGACTCCGACTCCAGCCTTCAGATCCTGTCTTTCATCACCGGCCATTGAGCACCAGCCATCGTTCAGTAAGTGCCAAAACGACGCTCGCTACGTGAACCCGGCATTGCTTATACATTATCCGACTATTAGAGAACAGAAGGTGCAGCCCAGAAAGGAACAAAGGCCTTGTCCCCTGACCTTGCTGGTTCCTACTTAGATAAGTATTTAGTCATTTAATAGTAGAAATAAGTATTAGTCTTTAGCGTGTGCATGCGTATTTATTATATTTGTATAATAAATATCAATCGTTTGAACTTACTAATCGGTGTATAGTTTTATTACTTTGAACCTGACCTTGAAATACTTGTGAGGTGTCTAAATATGGCACCTGGCGACTCCGAGCTGAAAATACATACACGGAGCTGTAGTAGTGTTAAGCACACGGCCTTTAAACGGAGGCGTGTTAATACACTCCAATAAACGCGTATTACACTCAAGTAAAACGTGCAACACCGCATCATTCCTTACAATTTTCCCAGAGAAGGCCTCAAAGGCATTGGAAAGGCCATTTCATTTGCGTTTATCCCGAGCAACAGAAAACCTGCTCTCGCTGCAGTTACCCAATTAGAACAAGTTCAATTGATCACAGCCCTTTGCTTCCGATTGTTTAACCAATTCATTATCCAATTTACAACATTCCCTTTTACCTCAGGAGCCACAAGTCTCTGGTGAGATGTTTTATCGAATGGTTCCTGAAAGCCAAGATATACGACACCAGGCACATTAACCTTTCCATTAAGTTCCTCAGATCCTAGAAGAATCCAATACATTTTCTCAGGCATGGCCTCCAGCTCTGCCAGCTTTCTAATTACTATTCCTAATCCATAAATGAGCTGCTTTCTTTACACCGACGTTATTCCCACTGCAGCTCCCAGACCTTCACCGGACTCAGCAATCCTCACTGATCCCGGTTTGAACTTTGTACCAATTTGGCAGCTGATCCATTTTCCAAGCTCCTGAAATAAAGACAGGAAGTGCTGGGAAAAAAAAACCCCAGCTGCTCCTGGAGACTGTGTGGGGAGGAAGAGAGTTAATCTTTTGAGGCCAGTACGGCTGATTGTATCAGCGCCTCATATTGGACGAAAAGGCCGTTAGCCGACCCATCCAGAACTCTGGCCGTCGCGGAGCACCGCGATGCTCAGATTGAAAAGAAAGGACTTGATGTGTTGGGTCCTCTGGATCTGTGGAGACTGCGTTTACCTTAGCAGTAACATAGACAGGCTACCAACACTTGTAATAGTACAACTCTATTTTATTAAGCTAAGAACTGTTGAACGTACTTGCACTGTGGGTCAACACTATGTTAGATTGACTAAAGACCTATGCCTATCCTGACCAGTCTAAACTGTTAGCACATGGTGAAGGTTTGTGCTACGAGCTGCGAGCTCTGTCCGTTAGCTCACTTGGCTAAATCACTGGCTTTTAAAGCAGACCAAGCAGGCCAGCAGCACGGTTCGATTCCTGTACCAGCCTCCCTGGACAGGAGCCGGAATGTGGCGACTAGGGGCTTTTCACAGTAACTTCATTGAAGCCTACTCGTGACAATAAGCGATTTTCATTTCATTTCTCAGAGGCTGCATCCCGAAATGAGCGGGAAAACTAGTGCCCTCTGGCTTTATAGTGAGCGTGCCCTAACTGGTGATTGGCTGCTGTGTTGTGTGTGTGTTGATTGGTCAGTGTGTGTCTCTGCACCATCATATACTGGTGTGTATATTATGATAGGAATGGCCGTGATTTTTGCAGTTAAGAAATTTAATCAGTACGTCTACAGGCGTCATTTTATATTAATCACGGACCATGAACCCTCACTCGGCCTGTTCAAGGAGGATACATTGATACCGGCGATAGCTTAGGCTAGGATTTAATGGCGGTGTACGAATACACATTTGAATGTCGCCCAAGCGCACAGATTTCACACGCGGAAGCCCTTCGTCGACTCCTGCTGCCTGTGAGCCCCCCCCCCCGTCCCCGCCAGAAGCGGATGAAGGTTTTTGGCATTAAACTTTGTGGACACATTACTGTTCACGGCCCCACGAGTCTGCACAGGCACCTAGAAGAACGTTACGTTGGCAAAACTGCGTCACAAAAATCCTACATGGCGGATTGCAGGAGAAACTCCCAGAGCAACTACAGGCCTACATGACAAAACAGCAGGTCAGCACGGGGATGGCATCATCCTCTGGGGAACCCGTGTGGTTATTCCGCAGCCAAGTCAGCGAACCACCTTGCAGGATATAGAAACATTGAAAACAGAAGGAGGCCATTCGGCCCTTCGAGCCCGCTCTGCCATTCATTATGATCATTCCTGATCTTCCAACTGAATAGCCTAATCCAGCAGCCGCCACGCTGGGTTCCTGAAAACGGAGAGCAAACGTGCCCCATGCCGTCGGGAACTCGGCCTATCGGGGGCGGTACAACAGGGGAGGGCCTTCAGGTAACAATCCTGAGGCCGTCCCAACTGCGTGCGGCGTATTCACCGGTGACGCTGTTTTGGAGGGGGCGGAGCATCCGAAAACAGGCCCCGCCCCCGATTCGGTCGTGAAAAGGGATTCTCCGCCCGATCGAAGATTACCAAATCAGTGTCGGTAAGCGGAGAATCCAGCCTACCATGCCTTGGACTCAACAACCTTCTGTGGTAATGAATTCCACAGGCCGCCCATTCTCTGGGTGAAGAAAGTTCTCCTCATCTCTGTCCTAAATGGTCTACCCCGTATCCTCAGACTGTGACCCCTGGTTCCTGACACACCCACCATCGGCAACATCCTTCCTGCATCTACCCTGTCCAGTCCTGTTCGAATTCTATAGGTTTCTATGAGATGCCTCCTCATTCTTCTGAACTCCAGTGAATATAATCTTAACAAATTCTCCTCGTACGTCAGTATTGCCATCCCAGAAATCAGTCTGGTAAACCTTCGCTGCGCTCCCTCCATAGCAAGATCATCCTTCCTCAGATAAGGAGACCAGAACTGCCCATAATACACCAAGTGTGGCCTCACCAGGGCCCTGTATCATTGCAGCAACACAACCCTGCTCCTGTACTCAAATCCTCTCGCTATGAGGGGCAGCACGGTAGCATGGTGGTTAGCATAAATGCTTCACAGCTCCAGGGTCCCAGGTTCGATTCCCGGCTGGGTCACTGTCTGTGTGGAGTCTGCACGTCCTCCCCGTGTGTGCGTGGGTTTTCTCCGGGTGCTCCGGTTTCCTCCCACAGTCCAAAGATGTGCGGGTTAGGTGGATTGGCCATGCTAAATTGCCCGTAATGTCCTAAAAAGTAAGGTTAAGGGGGGGGGGGGGGTTGTTTGTGTTACGGCTATAGGGGGGATACATGGGTTTGAGTAGGGTGATCATTGCTCGGCACAACATCGAGGGCCGAAGGGCCTGTTCTGTGCTGTACTGTTCTATGTTCTATGTTCTATGAAGGCCAACATACCATTTGCCTCCTTTACCGCCTGCTGTACCTGCACGCTTACCTTCAGTGACTGGTGCACAAGGGCACCCAGGTCCCGTTGCACATTCCGCTATACTAATTTATGGCCATTCAGATAATAGTCTGTCTTCTTGTTTTTGCTACCAAAGTGGATAACCTCACATTTATCCACATTATACTGCATCTGCCATTCATTTTCCCACTCACTCAACTTGTCCAAATCACACTGAAGGATCTCTGCATCCTCCTCACAGCTCACCCTCCCACCCAACTTGGTGTCACCTGCAAATTTGGAGATATTACATTTTACCCTCATCTAAATCATTAATGTATATTGTGAATAGCTGGGGTCCCGGCACCGACCCCTGCGGGACCCCACTAGTCAATACCTGCCAATCTGAAAAAGACTCATTAATTCCTACTCTTTGTTTCCTGTCTGCCAACCAGTTTTCTATCCATCTCAATACACTCCCCCAATCCCATGCTCTTTAATTTTACACACTAATCTCTTATGCGGAACTTTGTCAAAAGCCTTCTGAAGTCCAAATACACCACATCCACTGGCTCCCCCTCATCAACTCTACTAGTTACATCCTCGAAGAATTCCAGTAGATTTGTCAAGCATGATTTCCCCTTCATAAATCCATGCTGACTCTGTCTGATCCTGCCACTGTTTTCTAAGTGCTCTGCTGCCGACGTTAGGCTGACTGGTCTATAATTCCTTGTTTGCTCTCTACCTGCCTTTTTTAGAAGTGGGGTTAAATCAGTTCCAATCTGCAGGAACTGTCCCAGTGTCTATAGAATGGGGCATGATAAAAACGGACTGCAGGGTCAGTTGACACAAAGCTGGCACGATTCCCATTTACTTCCCGGACTATTCCACATGCTACAACCGGGGTAGCGCCGGCAGGGTTGCGGATGGGGGCGACGCCTCCGTCCCTGCCTGGGTTTGGTGTTCCCGAATCTTGGCGGGAAGGTGGGGAAGGAGCAGGACCTCCAGGAGAGGTATCACAATAATCAAACTCGTGACAGAGGGTTCAAACCTGGGGACGCAGTCCATCTGGAATTCTGCGGACAGCACCCAATGGATTCCATGGGCCACAGTGGAGGGAATGGAGCTCATCTCCTGCAGGGTCAAGCCTAGAGAACGGACTGTGCGAACATACGTGGACCACCTCAAAGGCAGGGAGGCCCATCCAGAGAGAAGCACGCTGGATGAATCGGTCCCTCACCAGCCCCCGAACCCCCGCGTCTGCCACCGGCTGACCTGTGCCCGGGCCAGCTGGACGGGGACGGTTCAGCGTCTGATGTGGACACAGAACCTTCAGTACTCTCGGAGGACATTGCAGTCAGAGATGGACCTCCGACCGGGCCCCCTTGGTGTTCAGCGGGAAAAAGGTGCTCCCCGACACGATACACACACCCGCGACCCGGCCCCATAGCTACAAGAGGCACAGTCCCAGGCAAAACAATGAAGGGGACCCCCTCTGCAATTGGCTACAATAGGACCTTTGGACTTTGGGGGGAGGGATATAGTAACCATTTCATTCACGCAAACCTCTTCCCACCGCCCTTCATCTAACTCTGTAAGCATTCACTGCTATCTCTACCTTTCTCCGTTCCTACTTAACTCGCCTCCCCCTCAATGCATTTATTCTCTTCACCTCATTTCTATTCATTCATGGGCGGTGGGTATTGCTGGCAAGGCCCAGCATTTATTGCCCATCCCAAACTGTCCAACATCCTCCTGTAAGTGTTAACTTCATCAAATGCTTCCTAAAAACCGAAATAAATGATGGAGCAAAGGAGAGTGAGGGGAGATTAGATGGAGACGTACGAGATTAGATACGAGGTTTAGGTCAGGTAGGCTCAGAAAAACTGTCCCCATTAACTCAGGGTACAAGGACGAGGGGGACAGGTTTAAGGGGAAGATGTGCTGGGGGGATACGAGGAAGAGGTTTTGTACGGAGTGAGAACTCGCTGCCTCTGAGAGTGGTGGAAGCGGAGATGATGAATGGTTCGAAATGAAAATTGGACTTGGGGGAAATAAGGGGTTAGAGCGACAGAATGGGACGATTGAATTGCATCCACAGAGAGCTGGCATGGGCTGATGGGCCAAATGGCCTACGTCCCTGGTCTAATGACTGTATTCCTCTTAGTCCACTTGCTCTGCTTCTGTATTGCTCTCAGATAGATTTTGCTCCCTCAAAGAAATGCTATTGTTGTTTATGTTTGCCTTCTGGGTTTTATAAAGGGTTTTTTGACATTGTCACCAAATCTGAATCCTATGGGATTAAAGAGACAGTGGCAGCATGGATACAAAATTAGCAAAGGGACAGGAAGCTGAAAAGAGCGGCTGGATCATTGCTTTTAGACTGGAGGGAAATACAGAATGGTGCCCCCTGGGGGCCAATTGGATGATCACTGTTATACTTTCATATTTTTTTAATAACCTGGACTTGCCAGTTTCCAATTCCAATTCTCTTCCTGCACCCCGGGTTCGATTCCCGGCTTGGGTCACTGTCTGTGCGTCGAGTCTGCACGTTCTCCCCGTGTCTGCGTGGGTTTCCTCCGGGTGCTCCGGTTACCTCCCATAAGTCCCGAAAGACGTGCTGTTAGGTGGATTGGACACATTCCGGCGCCTGTTCGGGTACACAGCGAGAGAATTCACAACCTCCAATTCACCTAACAGCACGTCTTTCGGGGCATGTGGGAGGAAACCGGAGCACCCGGAGGAAACCCCGCTCAAGCCTGGAATCGAAGCTGGGACCATGGGGCGCTGTGAAGCAACAGTGCTAACCACTGTGCTACCGTGGGAACAAATTTTAAAAGAAGGCATAGGCGTGGTAGCCACTGGACACAGATTTAAGGCGATTGGCGAAAAACCTGGAGGCAACATGAAGAGTCACACAGAGCCTGGGAATGGGATTAATTGGTTCATTCTACCAAAGAGCTAGCAAAATGGCAATGGACTGAATGGCCTCTTTCTGTGCTGCATCATTCTGCGGTTCTATAAATCAATTATATCCATATGTGGTGCAGGCAACAGAGTGGATGCCGCACTCAGTTAAGTTGCTCGCTCTTGCCAATAGGAATCCCCAGGGTAGCTTTGTTTCATATTTTTTATGAGACTGGAAGTTGAGAAAGACAGAGTGAAATCCATGCAGTCCCCTTCAGCTTTCAGGACAACAGCAATTTGGCCTGACCGAATCCGCCCCCCCCCCCCCCCCCCCCCCCCCCCCCCCCCCCCACCCCCCCCACTCCCCAAAACTGAAGAAATAGGAGCAGGACTAGTCCATTCAGCCCCTCGAACCTGCTCCACTATTCATTAAAACTCAACTACACTTTCCCACCTGATTCCCCCAATTCGGCCCATCGAGTCTGCACCGGCCCTTGGAAAGAGCACCTTACTTAAGCCCACACCTCCACCTTATCCCCATAACCCAACCTAACCTTTTGGACACTAAAGGACAATTCAGCGCGGCCAATCCACCTAACCGGCACATCTTTGGACTGTGGGAGGAAACCAGAGCACCCGGAGGAAACCCACGCAGACATGGGGAGAACGTGCAGACTCCGCACAGACAGTCACACGAGGCCGGAATTGAACCCGATCCCCGGCGCTATGAGGCAGCAGTGCTAATGTTTTGGTGACCTGGGTTCAAATCCCGTCATGGCAGATGTTGAAATTTGAATTCAGTGGAAGACTCCAGACCCGCAGAAATGTGTTTGACTCTAAACCAGGGGTGGGCAAACTTTTCCGTTCAAGGGCCACATTCAGAAATTCACAATTCACAAAGGGCCTCATAGTATCTTAAGTAAAATAATTACTTCACCCGGTTATGATTCTGGGCGCCTCATATAGAACATAGAACAGTACAGCACAGAACAGGCCCTTCGGCCCTCGACGTTGTGCCGAGCAATGATCACCCTACTCAAGTCAACGTATCCACCCTATACCAGTAAGTAACCCAACAGCCCCCCCCATTAACCTTAAAAAAAAAAAAAAAATTTAAAAAAAAAATATATATTTTTTTTAATGACTTGGTGGGCCGCAGAAATACCTTTGGCGGGCCGCATGCGGCCCGCGGGCCGTAGTTTTCCCACCCCTGCTCTAAACTGTCCTCTGAAATGGCCGCACAAGCTATTCAGTTCAAGGGCAATTATGGAGGAGCAACAATAGTAGTCCAATTTCTAGGTGTTTTAAAATTTTAAAAATTGTTTTCCCATGAAGGGGCAATTTAGCGTGGCCAATCTGCCCTGCACATCTTTTGGGTTGTGGGGTGAGACCCACGCAGACACGGGGAGAATGTGCAAACTCCACACGGACAGAGTCATGGGATCGAACCTGGGACCTCGGCGCTGTGAGGCAGCAGTGCTAAGCAGTAATCCCCCAGTAATCCAATTTCACAATCCCAATGCACAGGTCTGATCAGTTGGCCACCTTCACAAGCTGTCAGCTGCATGGATTCAAGTATATGAGTTCACTTCAGGAGGTGAGAATCTATCTGGAGGATACAAGTTACTTAGCTAGTCAGACGAAGTTTGATAAACTTTTTTTATTGAGGTATTTTCTTTAGCATTTTAACCGCAACAAAATCAACAATATCGATAACAAGAAAAATATATACCTAGTGCAAATTCCTTCACCCTCTCCCGCAGGTCTTGCCATTACTTAGCCCCCTAACCCACACTAGCCTAGCTCCCCCCACCCACCCTAGGGCGAAGCCCAGCAGAGACCCTCTCACGGCGAACTTAATTTTCTCCAGGCAGAGGAAGCCAGTCATGTCTGAAAGTCAGGTCTCTGATTTCGGGGGCTTTGAGTCCCTCCATGCCAGCAATATCCGTCTCCAGGCTACCAGGGAAGCAAAGGCCTGAACATCTGCCTCTTTCTCCTCCTGGATTCCCGGGTCCTGCGATACCCCAAAAATCGCCACCTCCGGACTCATTGCCACCCTCATATTTAATACCGTGGATATGGTGTCGGCAAACCCCTGCCACGATCCCTTCAGCCTTGGACATGTACAGAACATGTCCACCCCAAAGAACCTACTCATCCGGGCCACTGTCATGTGAGCCTAGTGAACAACCTTAAACTGGATCAGGCTGAGCCTGGCACATGTTGAAGCATTGACCCTTCCTAATGCGTCTGCCCAAAGGCCATCCTCCATCTCTCCCCCCAGCTCCTCCTCCCACTTACACTTCAGCTTCTCGGTCTGCATCTCCTCCAAACCCATAAGCTCTTTATATATGTCCGAGACATCCCCTTCCCCTATCCATCCTCCAGAGATCACCCTGTCCTCAATCCCCCTTAATGGCAGGAGTGGGAAGGTTGGTACCTTGCTCCGCAAAAAGTCCCGTACCTGTAAATATCGGAGATCATTCCCTCCAGCCAATGCAAACTTCTCCTCCAGCACCCTCATACTCGGGAAGCTACCTTCCAAGAACATGTTCCACCATCCTCTCTATCGCCGCTCTCCGCCAAATACGGAACCCCCCCCATCCATCCTCCCTGGGGCAAACTTATGATTGCCGCAGATTGGGGACCACACCAATGCCCCCCTCTGCTTCCACATGCATCTTCCACTGCCCCCAAACTCTCAGGGCCGCCACCACCACTGGACTGTTGGAGTACCGCGCTGGCGGGAACAACAGGGGCGCCGTCACCAGTGCCCCTAAACTTGTGCCCTTACATGAAGCCGCCTCCATGTGTACCCCCCCCCCACCCCCCCGACCAGCCACCTCCTCACCATGGCTAAGTTAGCCGCCCAGCAGCGCCAGTCCATCATCTCCCCGATTCCGTTCGACCATTGCCCTCTTCACCCGTGGGGGCTTACCCCCCCCCACACACACAAAGCCCACAAGAATCTTATTATTCCACTTAAAAAAGGACCGTGGGGTGAAGATGGGAAGGCACTGGAAAACGAAGAGAAACCCCGGGAGGACCATCATTTTTACCGACTGCACCCTACCCGCCAGAGACAACGGGAGCGCGTCCCATCTCCGGAAATCCTCCTTCATCTGGTCCACCAACTGTGCCAGGTTCAATTGATATAGCCTGTCCCAATCCCTCGCCATCTGAATACCCAAGTACCTAAAACTGGCCCCTACCACTCTGAACGGCAGTTCCCCCAGTCCCCTCTCCTGACCTCTCGCCTGAACTGCACAACTCGCTCTTCCCCATATTAAGCTTGCACCCCGAAAACCGGCCGAATTCCCCTAGGATTCCCATAATTTCCCCCATCCCCTCCATTGGGTCTGAGACAGACAGCAGCAAGTCATCCGCAGACAACAAGACTCTATGCTCCACCCCCCCCCCCCACCCCCACCCCCCCAAACCAACCCCATCCATCCCCTTGAGGCAATTGGCAGCGGCTCTATTGCCAGCGCAAACAGCAGTGGGGAGAGGGGGCATCCCTGTCTCGTCCCCCAGTGTAGTCTGAAATATTCCGACGTCATCCTATTTATCCGTACACTAGCTACCGGCGCCCGGTATAGAGGCCTATCCCAGTCAACGAAGCCCCTCCCAAACCCGAACCGCTCTAGCACCTCCGATAAGTAATCCCACTCGACCCGGTCAAACGCTTTTTCTGCGTCCATCGCAACCACCATTTCATCGTGAACATGGGAGAAGAAAGAAAATTCCTTGGCTCTTGGCTGCCGAAATCTCCAAGGATCCCCCCCCTGCCCCCCCCCCCCCCCCCCCCCCCCCCAATCTGCTGTATGAACCCTTTCAGTTCCTTTGCCATTGCTGGCACCCTGCCCGTCCTCGAGTATGACCGGTCCAGGCCTGGATCAATAACCGTGTTGAAATCCCCAGCCGTAATCAGCCTGTGCAAATCCAGGTCCAGAATCTTCCCCAGCATCCTCTTTATAAAATCCCCATTGTCCCAATTTGGCGCGTATATGTTGACCAGCGCTACCTGTGTGGAGTCTGCACGTTTTCCCCGTGTCTGCGTGGGTTTCCTCTGGGTGCTCCGGTTTACTCCCACAGTCCAAAGGTGTGCCCTAATTGTCCTTAGTGTCCCAAAAAGGTTAGGTGGAGTTACTGGGTTACGGGGATAGGGTGGGGGCTTAAGTGGGGTGTTCTTTCCAACAGCCGGTGCAGACTCGATGGGCTGAATGGCCTCCTTCTGCTCTGTAAATTCTGTGTGTGCACCAAGTAAAGATATTAAGCAAACAATAGATCCAGACATGGCTCTAACAGAAAAAGGGAAGCAGGAGGAGGCCATTCGGCCCTTCGAGCCGGCTCCATCATTCATTATGATCATAGCTGGTCATCAAGTTCAATACCCTGATCCCACTACCCCGCCCCCCCGCTGCCCCTCGATCCCTCTAGCCCCAATAGCTATATCTAATTCCTTCTTGAAGTTACACAATGTTTTGGCCTCAATAACTTTTTGTGGTCGTGAATTCCACAGATTCACCACTCTCTGGGTGAAGAAATTTCTCCTCACCTCAGTCCCTAAAAGGTTTACCCCTTATCCTCAAACTGTAGCCCCTGGTTCTGGACTCCCACAGCATCGAGAACATTGTTTCTGAATCTATCCTGTTGTAGCCACCTGGGGTGGCCACGTCCCGATTTCAAAATGGACACTTGCAAAGAGTGCAGGGAAAAATGGACAGCACTAGAGAAACAAGCAGGTGCAAGGTTTCCTGTGTATTGGGACTTGCAGAACCCAGACAGAACTGAAACTACAATCCATTAGCGTAATAATGAGCTATCTCCGGGGACAAAAAGAAACATTGACACAATCGGTACCAGGACAGATTCCCCGGCGCCAGTGGGAGCTAAAACAAAGGCAGGCCAACGGTTACCTAGAGCCCGCCCAACGATCAGGGAACGACCCCGTTATTGGAGAGAATCAATACAAACGATTGGGACATGGTCCAATTAATTGGGACCAAATCCAGGGTCCGCCCAGAAGGGCGTGAAACCCCTGGGGGCTATAAAACCCCCAAGGTCAGTTCGCTCTCTTAGAAGCTCTTGAGAACTCTTAGCTTCTCCATCTTCACCTTGGCCTTGGCTCTCAGCGACGAGAGGCCCGCCAAGCACCAGCCCAGTAAGTCTAAGGTCAACGCACGCTACGAGATAGGCGCTCCTAGCTACTATTCTATACCAGTTTGAAGCCAGCAGTATCAGAACCGGACAACGGCCATTGTTCCTCTGACTGAGTGGGCCACTTGAAGCTAAGTATAGGCTTTAGTAGTAGTTGTAGTTTAACGAGTAGAGTTTATGCATGAGTAATAATTGACTGGGTGTGTAACTAAATGTGCATTGATTTCAAACCTACTAACTGGTGCATCGAATTATTGATCAGTATTCGGCTTTGAACCTTGTGGTGGTATCAGAAAGATACCTGGCGACTCTTGAGCAAAGGTTATTAAAACAGAGCAAATTAAGGGAAAGCATAACGAGCAACACTGTATAATCCTGTTAGAATTTTGTAAGTTTCTATGAGATCCCCTCTCACTCTTCTAAACTCCAGTGAATATAATCCTAACCAAATTAGTCTCTCCTCATCTGACAGTCCCGCCATCCCAGGAATCAGCCTGGTAAACCTTTGCTGCACTCCCTCCATAGCAAGAACATCCTTCCTCAGATAAGGACACCAAAACTATACATAATACTCCAGGTGTGGCCTTCCCGATGCCCTGTACAATTGCAGTAAAACATCCTTATTCCTATACTCAACTCCTCTCGCTATGAAGGCCAACTTAGCATTTACCGCCTGCTGTACCTGTGCGCTTATTTTCAGCGACTGACACACGAGGACAACAAGATGGGTTGCACAGTGGCTAGCACTTCTGCCTCACGGTGCCAAAGACCCAGGTTCGATTCAGACCTGTGTGGAGTTGGTACGGTCTCCCTGTGTCTGCGTGGGTTTCCTCCAGGTGCTCCGGCTTCCTCCTACAGTCCAAATATGTGCAGGTTAGGTGGATTGGCCATGATAAATTGCCCCTGGGTGGGGTTACGGGGATAGTGTGGTGGATTGGGACTAGGTAGGGTGCTCTTTCAGAGGCTGGTACAGACCCGATCGGCCAAATGGCCCCTTTCTGCACTGTAATGATTCTAAGGTCTCGCTGAGTACCACCTCTCAATTTAGACCCATTCAAATAATAATCGGCCTTCCTATTTTTGCCACCCAAGTGGATAATCTCACATTTATCCACATTATATTGCATCTGCCATGTGTGTGTCCACTCACTCAGCCTGTCCGAATCTTGCTGAAGCATCTCTGCATCCTCCTCACAGCTCACCCTCCCATCCAACTTTGTATTGTCTGCAATCTGGAGATATTAAATGTAGTCCCCCTCGTCCAAATCATTAATATATAATGTGAACATTTGGGATCCCAGCACAGATCCCAGTAGTATCCCACTAGTCACTGCCTGCCAATCAGAAAAAGACCCATTTATTCCAACGTTTTGCCTCCTGTCGGCTAACCAGCTCTCTATCCATCTCTCTCGGTGTGTGGTTGTTGGCCAAGGGGGGAGCGTGTTTTGGTTCTAGGAACAGGTTTATCGAGGTGACTGTAACATGTACACAAATGGAAAACTTTGAAGAAAATTGGTAGATTCTGCAGCTTCCTCCCAACAGCTCCCTCGCAACAGGGTAATCCTTGATCCCTATCCTCCGGAGACTGGCTACACACAGCGTCATCACTGAGGGAATGCTTCACGTCAAGACCCTAAACAAACTGAGATCCCAGGGTCACTGTTTGAAAGACGAGCAGGGGATTGCCCCCTGGCGCTCTGGCCAACATTTGCCCCTCAGTCTACGTCACGGAAACAGTAACATTGGTCATTTGTGGGAACATGTGTGTACGGATTGGCTACTCCTGTGTTACAGCAGTGACTATGCTTCAGAAACTCTTCGTTGGCCGTGGAATTCTTTGGCTGTTCTGAAGCTGTGAAAGGCGTAAAGTTATTCTTTAACAACACTCTCAAGATCAGACAGCCAGGTCCTAACACTCTATACAAATACCTTGCACATTTATCTAATGTATTTCTATGCCACAATATCCCCACCTCTCCTGTGAATAAATAGTTGCACCGATGACTCTATTTTTAAAGCCTCATGGCGCCTGTATTAGTCACATTTTGATGCATAATAAGAGCCACTTAATTCACCCAATTTATTTTGATAAATTCATAACATGCCTGATGAAATGGATCAAAGTGTATTTTATTAATCATGTTGGTTTAAGAGCATTCATTACCACTTCTGAGAGTGCCAGGAGACTCTAAGTTTATCCAGCATGGATTATTAATAGCCTCAGAAAATGTCCAGATTCATTGAATGTCTAATATTTATAACTCTATTTACAACTATGAACTGACAAGTTCTTTTACCTCAGTCGCAGCGACAGAACATAGAACATACAGTGCAGAAGGAGACCATTCGGCCCATCGAGTCTGCCCCGACCCACTTAAGCCATATCCCGTAACGCAATAGCCCCTCC